>NW_020897690.1:26139633-26506180 GCF_003984885.1 Neopelma chrysocephalum
TCATTTGCTTCAAAATGGTGTTGGGCTAAGGAGGTAAATGAAAAAAAATAAAATGGCATATAAATGTATCTGTTCATTATGCAGCAAACCCTGGGGTTTCTCCATGGTTAGTTTTAGAGAACTCTGAGTACAGTATTTTTTTCATTTGTCAGATTGCACTGATTCTGCCTAGCATTTGGAAAAAACTAATATCCAGAATTTGACTTTGCAAATTACATTAAGGCAATCTTATTTCAATTTTGTAGCAAAATATCTGACCCTAATTATTATAATTTTATAGCAGTACACTCAAATGGAAATACATTATGGGAAAAATATTTTTGTAGTATCCAAATAACCTTCCAACAATTCTCTCATTAACACATTTGTGTTTTTACACAATGTCAAATATATTTATGCCATTGCTATTAGAATAATGATACTGCTGATCATTCAGGCTTTCTTAGAACAAATACTGAATGTCAAACCCCTGGTAATTTTTTTTTCAAGTGTAGTATTATGTTCCTTTCCCTTCAGAACACTCATTTCGTCCTTAATCCATTTGTAACTCACTGTGATTATGCCCAACAGGTTAATGAACTATATTACAGTTCTAGTCCTGCAGATTTTTTTGTCTCATAAAGCCTGATAGGATAAAGTAGATATGGTTTATTCCATCATCCCAATCAAATTCTTAGTGCAGATCCAGGTTAGTCAGTCTATTTCATTATGTCCTTTCTTCATGTCAGTGCTGGAATGGTGTGAATCCATCCTGTGACCTGAGATTACAATTGCCTCTTTATATCCTTTACCTTCACTATAGGTCATGTCTATGGGTATAAGTAGTTCTTTTTTGCAAGGGTCAAAACTATCACAAGACTTCTTCTGGCTAATAAGATTTGCATTAATTACCACTAACCATGACCATGGCAGTGCAACTGAGCATTAATAACTTCGAAAAATCTGTGTGTCTGTAATATATATCAAATACTAAGATAATATTCTTTGACATTTCTGTCCTTCCAAAATCATCTGCCTGTCACAATGCAATAAATCTGTATTCTCTAGTATTCATGTCTCCAATATGTATTTTTCTCAGAGTGAAGATCTGTGACCTCTGTCACACAGGATGTCAAACTTAATAGAACACAACGGTCTCCTCTGTTCCTTAAATCACTGATAAATATTTATCTGTCAGTTTAGGCTCCAAATACTTATCAAGTACATATCAAAATACAAGAAGCTATTCTATACTCATCATTTGTTACCATATTTATTTTTGCTAAGCAATAGCACTCCTGTTTCTACTATAGTATGGGTGCCCTCAAACTGTGTATTTCCAATCTGTTACTGATTATTCCAAAAAGTGTTATATGTGCTTGCATAATATGTGACAAAACCTAAGTGTCTTTCAAACCCTATAATGCCAATTAAATATAATGAACTTAAATTTGCAAGAAAAATGATCAAATGTTAATTTTTTTAAAGTAATGATATAATGTTAAATTTTTTAGTGATAATTGCTTAAGAATCGATATTTTGGTCAAGTGTTACTGAAAAGATTTTGAAGTATCTGTTTAAAAAGGTTTTCTGACATTGATATTACCCAGTTCAGATTCTAAATACCTGTATTGTTGTACTGCATGCTATGAAAAGTTATATCCTCAAACAGTTAACTTATTGAGTGTTTCCAAATTTCATTGTTTAAGAAATCCATAATTTTTTCTACTTTATGGAGTGGTTGAGGATTTTTTTTCAGTAATGGACCTTGTCTGAAATCTTGGCTCCAATTGTAATAACTCCTCTTATTATTGTAATAACTGCTAAGACATTTTGTACAAGGATGTGCATCTGTTCTTGTAGATTAACCTCAACAAATTTATTTTTTGTCCTTTCAATTCTTTCTTATCACAAGCTGTCATTCTCTAATACCATAAGGTTTTCAACTAATTCTGTAAATTGAGATAACATCCTTGAAGATAGAGTCAATCTCTCAATATTATGGATATAGAGCTCTCTACTGCATGAGCATGGGTGTTTTGGATGTGTTGACCTTTTTATCAGCACGTGATTTTTCTGTTTCGTTAAGTTGCACTATAAGCTTAAATATATTTTTAATTAAAAGTAGAACTCAACACTTCCCTGTACTTATTCTATGAAGAATCTTTATGGTTTTAGGAGTTACAGGCTCTTACACATTCACTTTTAATTTGGGACTGCCATAGCTCATCTAGAATCATAAAGCATATCTGTTAATAATGGTAGACCATGAAGAGAGATTTTCTACAAACTGACTGATATACAGTCCTGCAAAATTTTCATTCTTATCTCAGCACCTTACTCAGATAACTTACAAGGGCATCCAGTAATTGACTTATTTGATAGAGAACCTCATAACTTCCAATAAATCTTGCATTGGTATCTAAATATATGTATTATTTAAATTTCCAATTTGAGAGTTATCAACTCTTAAGCTGATCTTAAGTTGAATATCATATTTTCTTTGAAAATTAGTTTCCAACAGTCTTATAGGTTAAGAAACACCTTTTTTTATGTTCCAAAATTACCTACTCTTTGCTGATCTCTGAGCTCTCATCTTTATTAAGAGTAAATCTCATTAGCATTCTGTAATAGCATCAGCCTAGAAGGCATCCTTGTTTCTCTGGGTAAATTACTGATTCAGGAGAGTATTTTCAAAAATATAATTGTTAAATATGTTATCTCTACACAAAAGGGTTTTGTATGCTGGATAGTCTGCAACTAGACAGAACAGGAAATTATATGCAGCTACACATATACAAATTGTTCCATTCTATATATAACTGATTGAGCATATTATAGGTCTCTATTAGGTTATTAGTGAAGAAATAAAAGGAAATTTTATTCTTAATAAATGATTTAACACATTATCAATTCTTCCTCTAAATGTGGTTGTGTGATACTAAGCAGATGAAATTTTATCCTTGCACAGGTCTGCAATTTGGAGGCTAAAAGCATTGTATTGATTTATTAGATAAAGACCCTGAAGAAGATTCCTCCAGAACTGTGACCTCAGGTGATCAGGTATCCGGCCATTCAGGAAAGGCAATAGCAGTAACGCACAAATCCATCCTGGAATTTTCTTTGAGCAGAATAATCAATGATTTTAAATGAGACTCTCACTATAAAAGAATGTCGAAAAATGTGAGAAATGCTAGTGAAATTGCCTTTCTGACATTAATGCCATAAAATCCTGTAAAAATATATAACAAATGTTAGTGTTTAAATTTACCAAATAATTAATGACTGTCTTGTTAATTGAAAAAAACCTGTTGTGTTGTAGCTTAATTCAAGCATAAAATTAGATTTTGCAATCAGTAATTATGGTTATATTTAACATTCTACAAAATATCAAGAAACAATGTTTAGTAAATGCACTTCATGTAACAGTAATAGAGTCAGTCCAATTCCTAGAGAAAGCTGATATTCTGTTTATATGCAAATTGCAAAAGCAGTATACATCCATTCACAGCAGACCAAAAAATACAGAGAAATCCATTTGGAGTTCTGTAGATGTGTCAAGCCAGGAAGTGTTGATCTCCAGCATGTGCACACCGTGCCACCCAGGCAGACCCCACAACAGGATTCTGCAGTTCACAGGACATTCCATACTGACCCTCAGCAGCGGAAAAGGGGCACTTCGTAGCATGCACTGCAGTGATGGCCACCGCTCCATGGACCCCTTGTGATCAGCACTTCAACAGCTACAGCTTGTAACTCGAGAGTGGTGTGTCCACTTCTTGTTTTGAAATGCACACAGCTGAAGTGAGACCAAACCAGTCTCTGTACAGTCTTGCAATTTCAACATAGTCAAACTAGAAAATTTTCAGACCTCAGCTGTACAAAAGACTCTTATATAGGCTCAGGCATATGATATACAAACAGATAAACTCCACTTAAATGGACAATTAGATTCTATGTTGGTTTAGACTTCTGCACTGGGAACGATCTATACAATACTTTCAGTCTATAGCATCCATACAAAAATAAGTACCACAAATACAGATATGGTGGACTAAACTTAGGAAGTAGGTGTGCGTAAAAGGAGCATTATAGCAGTTTAAAAAAAAAAAAGAACCAGTGGTGCGTTTTACAGTGTTACTCTTTAATCATCACCTTTCCACCTAACACACATTACATCTCTAAAGACATAGTTCCCTGATCACTGTTTCACTACTTTTTGTGGATTGTTTAACATGTAGTCTGCTTTTACAATTACACTGTTTTAGTGCAAATATACTACTTCCTGAAGACTTGAAGATGTATGGACTTTCAGAGAAGTGCAGTGGAAAGAGTGAAACTTCATTTGTGGTATTAATGGACAGAGTTTTCTGAAAAATTTAGACTCTGTATATTCAGAAAAATGTTCTTAGGAGTCTTTATAGATAATCATGTATATTTAATTTTAAAAAAACCCACCAAAACATACAGATTCTGAAACTTGCAGAAAAAAAGTCTGACTCGAGTTCTGCGAGACAGGATTTCTCTGATCTTGTAAAATCTGGGCTCCTGGCACTGTTGTTATCTTTTGTAAGCAACAATAGAAGGCACATTCAGCATGCACTGCTCTTCAGAAAGTCATAAGGCACATGGAGCCAATAGAGCTCTGTAGTGTCACAAATTTAGCCACAGTGCCCCAAGCTTAGAAGCAAAAGTGTCATAACAAATAAGCCATTTGTTCCACAGGACAAAGCAACAGGGAGAAAGTAGAAATATGAATCTTGTAAATGTAGAACAGGAAAGCAGGGAAACAGTGGGAGACCAATTAATTTTAGAAGGCAACTGATGACATTTTAGAAATAATTAGAAAGAAAATTATGAGAAGGGCAGAAGAAAACTGAAAAAGGGTAAACAAAAAGGGCAAATATGCTAAATTAAAAGAGAACTCAAAAATATAGTGAAAATAAATGTTTTAAAAACTTGCTGGGGCCTTCTCCCTCCCAAATCATGTAGGATAAAGGGATAAAACACATTCACTCCTGTAGTGGTTTGAGCCAGGTTTTCCCCCTGAAACTAAGAAAAGTGGTAACCCCCAGGGGGTGGTGACCCTTGGGGCTTGACCAATCAGTGCTCCTGCAAAATATAAACATATCTCTGGAGACCGGAAAAAGAAGCAGTAGTACTTGTTGGGAGAAGAAGAGGTGGCCATGTTGTAGAGGCCACGAGGAGAAGGGGCTCTGGCCCCTTGGGGGCCTCTGCCCCCCCCAGCCCCCGGTTGGGGGGCTGCAGGGACTCAGAACTGGGCTGAGTGCCTGTGGCTAAGAGCTGGGAGAATTTCTCCCGGTAGGCAGCCTTGGGAGACGCTGGGAGCAGACGGAGCAGCAGTAGACACAGCAGCGTCCGAAGAGCAGTGGCAAAGAGCCAACTGATAAGGACCAAAAGGAGCAGCAGAAGCCGGTATGCTGCATGGAAGACACAGAGATGTCTGAAGAGAAGGAAGAAGCAGCAGCAGGAGTAGAACCGAGCCAGCAGCAGGAACAGAGTTTTGGAGGGTAAGAACTGGACAAACCAAAACCCCCAAACTCACTAGAGACCCCTCCGAGAAAGAGGAGGGGGTGGTGGACTGAGAGGAGTCCTAAAGTGCAATATGCACTGCTGAGAGGAGCTAGGAAGCTCATGGCCTCCTGAGAGATAAGCCAGGACGGCCGAAGGAATGTGTGTGTGTGGGGGGTGACCTTGGCCCCCCCTGCTCCAGCTTCAGAGAAGCTGGCAGCCATCTTTGAGGCAGAGCATGGGAGCTCTGCACAGGGGCTTGATTTCCCCTGAGGATACCAGACCGTCACGGAGACCCCGGTGCTTCGTGATATGACCATGGTGTAGCGGCCGTGTCTGGGGTTACGCAGCCCATGGAAAAGACCCCTTGTTTGGAGACGGGGGCCGAGAGAGACTTGGAAACCTCCCTCGTGTGTGCTGGCAGAGAGCCAGCAACTGTTTCTGGTGGAAGAGAAGAAGAGAGCCTGCTGCCTAGAGAGGAAGACCTGCTGCTCACAGACTGGAAGGGGTCTTTTCTTCTTCTTCTCTCCTGAACTTTTATTTGGAGGGAGAAGAGATTTGGCCCATTGTAAATATTATTGTCATGGTAGAGATAGATATAGAGTTAAGATTGTTTGTAATGTATTATAGTATTTATTCACGTGTATAGTCTTTGTAATATATTCCTTCCCCCATATTGAGTCTCGTGTTTTTGTCTGGAAAACCCATCTCACATGGGGTTGAGATGTGGGAGGGGGGCTAGAAATCAGAATTGGATTTTGGGCCTGCTGAAACCATGACAACTCCAGTATAGACTTGAAAGTAGAAAAAAGAAAAAACAACCACCTGAACAGATAATGCCATATTGATTTCCAAGAAAAGAAAGGCCTACCAAGAAACAAAAAATGCTGAAGGAACTTCTATTAACTTTATAACTACCTGGGTGCATGAAGCAACATTGATTCTTCCAATGCTAAATGAGCAACAAAGTTGTAACATTTATCTGAAAAACTCTAAAATACATCCGTGTCTTATTACCAAGAGTTAGTGTGTAATGATGTTTTCTGCACTCCTGTCACACCAGTCCTGATTTTATGTCATGTGCTTGTGAATGTTCTGCTTACTTCTGCCCTCTTCCTACTTCCTCCCCCTCCAACTAGTCTTATCTAAATAGTTCTCAGATTTTTTTTCCCCTTTGGAAATGTCACCTAACTTTAGTTCTTGTCCTAGTTCTTCCTCTATTATACACTGTGCTTGTGTTGCCTCCTTATATTCTCATTTCTTCATCTGAGAGGCAGTATCCTATTAGGCATATATTGAATCTGTAGGTAAGACAGTTTGGAATGGAATTGAATACTTTCACAATAAACATATAATAAATTCTAAGGAGAATATGGATGTCAACACTATGGGGAAACAAGTCCAAACAGAGAACCTAAAGAAAATTCAATGACCAGTTCAGCCACTGGGTGATTTGCATGAATATCACAATGGAGATGATAACATCTTTTGTGAATGTTTGTAAATGCTCTCTCAAAACCAGGCCTCCCTTTCCACCCCTTGCCCCCCCAATCTGTGATTGACTTGAGATAAAATGACTGTCTGACATTAGTAGAGAGGCATATATAGATAGAGGTAATTGATTTAACTTTCATAATAGAATTTATTTTCACAGGCCTTAGCAGTACATAATGTACTCACAGTTCATCCATAGGGAGAAAGAGATTCTGAGATGGGGAGCCAGGGGAAAAGTAAATAACATCCTTCAGTCCCTGTCTCACAGTGAAACAGAGCATGAAGCTCTTTGCTAAGGATCCAAGGCAGACAAGTAGAGAACAGTGTCCATCAAAGGAGAACCTGTACCCTGCCAAGCACCATGGACAGAGAGTAGACTGCAGCCATCTGAACGTGAAAGCGGGATGAGACTCAGGGTTGGAGTTTTGTGCTTCCATCCTCTGCTCCACAGAGGGACACCCAAAGAGACTGCAGGAAAGCAACAGGATAGAGGGGAAATGACCTTGATCACTGTCAGTGTCTGCTAATCCAGAGTGGTCCATCTCCAAAGATGAGTGTGGGTTAGAAGGTGCTACAGATGCCAGGGGATGTTATTTGAATGAAGGAGCAGTTATTTCACATCACAAAAGTCACTGAAGAGAATCTTGGTCAAATAATTTGTATTATATTATTTTATTTTATCTAAATTACTTTTTTCCTATAATCTTAAAATGGCTTAAGGATGAACTCTGTCCTCTTTGTTGTCTTTTGCCTTTCTTAGTCAATGATTTGGCTTCAAGCCAGTATTTATATTCACAACTCTCAGCAGTCTCCATGAGACTCTTTCATCTTTTTTTTCCTACTCTGCTGTCTGTTCTTCCCCCTTGCTATAACAAAAATCCTGAAATATACCATTCAGATAATTTTGGATGCCTTCCAGATCCTGAACTTTGAAGTGCTCTGTAGTGTGTCGAAGGCTTCATATTTTGTAGGAAAATTGAAAGTCCTCTGTCATCCATCACCTTTCAACTCATACTCATACATTCAGAAATAAAAGAACTGAATTCTAAGTCACTCAGAGAAAAAATTGAAATCAATTTTGGCACTCAGTTACATATTAAATATGTCTACAAGTGAAATTAATTTGCAGCTAAAAATACCATTTAATAAAGTGAATAGATTGAGTCAAAGGAAAAGAACATTAAAAGAAAGGCATTCATTTTTCCTATTTCCTTCATGAATGCATTCCCCAAGCCTTTAGACTTCTGCTGCAGCATTGTTAGACATTACTGTTTTTTCAGACTAGACTGGAATTTTTAACCTAATAGAATGTTTCTCTATATTAATGGAGAGAAAAAAATTGAAGAGACATTAGTTCGCACAGCTATTAGATACAAAGGACTGAATTTCGATTTGTTTTTACAACAACAACTTGCAAGGCTACTATTGACCCTATCAGAATGTAGCTAAAAATGTAGAATGTGTTCATTTTTGTGAGCATTTTTTGATGGTTACCTCAGGATTTTTTTCATCCCCTTTCTCTGTCCCGTCATGCTATATTCCATGGATTTTGTTCCTTTTAACAAGCTCTGTACCTTTTCCTGCTCTCAGGAGAACAACCTCTCTTGGCCTTGGTTATATTCCAGATCTTGGTTTGCCTGTGAGCGTGACTAGCCTCTCCTCTGAGTTGCCAGTTTGTAAACATCAACTTTGAATCTGTTCTGGAATTTTCTTCTCAATAGTTGAAGTAACTTCACTAGCATATTCCTTGTTTGCTGCTTGCTATGCTAAGCAGCAGGTACTCAGGCACTTTAAGAACTCCACTGTAGTAGGGTTTGATTGCTAAAGAGACCTGACATTCCAAATTTTTGAGCACTAAATCTGTGAAAAAAAGAATGTTCTTTAAATTCTTCCTTTTCTCTCTGTAGCACTTCACTCCTCAGGACTGCAAGAAACTGAGGTTCTACATTTGCTATGTTACATTTTTGTTTTTAGTACAGGGTAAATTCTGTTTCTACAAGTGTTTCTGAAATTTTCCTGTCCCAGTGTACTATTTTAACTATTTTAATTTTATTTATTATTGGTAATCTACATTGTATGCCACATAGAGGAAGAACATGAAATGATTTCAAGTGTGATAAGATGCAAACTCTTTTTTTGTGAGATGACCCTACATTGGCCAGAGATTCAAAGCAGGTTCATCTTGTGTGTCTTCCCTGAAAGGAGCACATCAATCCCCCAGAAGAACTTTTTAACTCTGAAGTTAGATTTCATGAATTCTCAAGCTGCAGTAAAACCCAGATGACTGGATAAGAAATGTGATAATTTCTTCCTCTATTATTCCCTGCAACAGACTTTTTAAAGAACTATATAAAAATATTAATGACAAAGATGAACAACTGCACACTCTTTACAGCTTGCCCTATTTTCCCTTTTCTCCCATGGGCAGTTCTGCCCTTGTTTCTCAAATGTGATTTGCTTCTCTAGTTAATTCTACAAAGTATTTAAAAAACAAATTTCTGTATTGCTTCTTCTGATGTAGACAACAAAACATTTTACATTATGCCTGGAAATTGATGTACAGTAACAAGAACACATGTGAATTCACCTGAATGTGCAGACTTATACTAATGATATTAGTCTGAGTTATATCATGAATATCAAATATATCATAACTGAATTATGGGCAAATATCTACACTGTTTGATTCCTCTTATAATTCAGTTCCAAAGAGTACAAACACACAGAATGATGCAGAGAAAGCAGTACCAATTTACTGCAAAGAGTTGCTAAAGGCAACTCTTTCCATTAATGACTAGATCTTTTATTCAGAAAGACAGCTTGCTTTCTAGAGTCCCCAGCGTTTTTCAGACAATCTAGGCAAACACTTTCTGAATTTTCACTGTTCATATGAGACAGTGTTTCTTGAAAGAGCTCAAACCTTATTGCTTTATATTTGTGTTTGATAATTCATCCTAGTCAAGCTTCGTATAAAGCTCCAGTTACTCCTGCTGATGTTTTCCTGGATTACTGTTGCTGGGAAAATACACATTGTAAAAGCAAATATTTCTCTGTTTGATGAATCTCTGTATCCAAATCAGGTGTTATGAATCCAACCTTTGTCAAAAGATTCTTCCAGCAAGAGATTGAAAGGCAAAAGCAATGTGTCAGCCCTCTGACTAATGATTAGTATTCTAGGGAAATTTTGATTTCCCACATATCATCCAAGCTCCTAGTTTTCTTCTCTGCTTCATAAGAGCAAAAGATTTAGGAAAGTTCTTGCAGCAGGATCACATCCTGCTTGATATCCTTAAAGGGAGGGCATTCTAGAAATTCATAACTATTTTTCTGGCAATCTGTGGCTGCAGCATTCAAATTCACGTTTCAGATGTCGGGCTCTGCACCCAATATTTTGTTCATGTTCTAACTGTATTTGTCTAACACAGTGCTATATCCCAGTATGCTAAAGTACAGTATTGCTATTGTGAAGTCATGGCAGGGAAAGCCAGAGCAGGAAGGGAGGAGACAGGAGTCTGTTTAAGAATAGCTCATCCTTGTGGCAAAAAATGGTTTAGAACACTTCCTAATACATTGGAGATTTTCAGTTTTCTTGAAGAGTCCATACTTATTTTAATCCACTTCTATGTAAACCACCAGTAGCTTTAAAACTGTATTGAAAGCAAGTAATTTCACCATAGGGATTTAGGACACAGAAAATAAGTGACGAGATTTCTTTTGGAAGATGGGTGGACTTTCTGTCTTAGTAGAAAAGCAATCCGTGAATTTTAGTGGTAACAAAACCAGATAAATGGTTGGGGTTTTTTTGTTTGTTTGTTAATTTATTTTTAGCCACACATGCTGTTTTAAAATGTAAGCAAAGAAAATCGGTCTTTGATTAGTAATGAGAAAATATTACTGGTATTATTAATTATTCCATCACTATAAATTGAAAATCTGACATATAATGAGAAGAGAATATTGCATTGCCCATTCTCTTTTAATGTAGTCCAAAAATTTGGGTAGAAATGACATTAAGGCAATATTTCCCCTAACTGATTTTTCATTTTGGTGGGAAAAAAAATTATGAGAATTTTTCTTATTTTTTTTAATCCAGTTCAGATTTTCTTGGGTTGGCCATTGCTGTCTTTTCTGAAAGTTAGATTTGTTTTACCTGCTTGAGTTCTCCAGCAATTCAACAAAAACTGCAGAGATTCATGTTGTTATTGTAAGTGCATGAACTATCAAAAGCTTTCTGTCACTAAGTCAGACATAAGAATGTGTGTAGAAAAACTACCAAGAATCATTTTCAAATTTGAGCTACTTCACTGCTTTAGAAACTGTTAGTCTTTTTTGACTATTGTTTGCCTGTTCTTAAGCAGTCTTGATTTCTAGACCTCTGCAACCTCCTTTGTATTGATATTCCTCACATCACTGAGTGTGAATTGAGGGCTTGATGAATGGAGGCCTGAAGGTCTGGCTGCAGCTTTGTTTACAGCTGCTGATGCCACAGTTTCCCCAGTGGTAAATACCTCATTTGATGACACTTATTCCACTTTTTAAAAAAGAATTTCTGCAGTGCCTATGAAAATTCACTTAATTCAAACATTTGTTTCTGCAGGTTTAAAAGCTGAGAATTTCTTTTATTTTTTCCCATTGATAATACTTACTGGTACATGTAACCACGAGTATTGACTACAATTAAGGGATGCAGGGAGAAAAAAATACTGCTGCAGTTACCTTTCTGTTTAAACCTGACATTACAAAAACTGCAGAAATGCCGGCAGATATAAAGCAAATTCAGGATGAGTTATTCAGTTTACCTGAACTCACCAGTTTGTGCCAGATGTGTACATTTGAGATGGTTATTTAGAATCCTAGAAACAGAGATGGGTACCTTCAGAGAAGTCCTAACAGCTAGCTGAGAGTAGAAGGAATGATAGTTTGGCTGCATCAGGTTTTCTTTCATCGACTACGTAGGAAGACTAAGTGGCCATCTTAGCCAATATTTAATTTTTAAATGATAAAATTAGATGAACTTCACGTGACAGACAATATTGAAATAAATATGCTGATTTCTTTGCAGGGTTTTGTTGTTTTATTGTTAGTTTGCGTATTTGGTTTTGTTTTTATTTTTTCCCTATATTTGCTTAATATAGATGAATATTGACTTTTTTTTGAGTAATATGATATTTTCTGGACACCATTTTTTCCTTTTTTTACCAGTATTTTAAGAAGTGGCAGGTAGAATAGAAAACAAAAGCATGATATGTATGCAGCAGTGATTTACATTGGTATAAAAGCAAAGGATTATACAATTCTTACTACTACGTCTGTAATACAAAATTATGCAGTCTCAGCTAAAACTAAGTGAATAATAATAATGATGATGCTATGTAGAAATCCATCGGATAAAGAGGTATCAAATATGCAGTTAGGAAGAGGATGTATAATTTATTTAATAATATTTTCTAAGCCATGTGCAACCTTTGAAGTAGTGATGAATATTTCATAATCCACAATAACATCCAACTAAAATCTGTAGCTTGGTTGCACAGCTATCATTCTGACTGAAATAAAATAAATTCTTTATTTTAGATTTAATTCTGGTTCAGGTTTCTCTGAATGCAGAACAGAGTAACATCAATAACAAATCAAGTTATGATTAAAAATGTATGTACTTTCTCCCTACATACAAACTGAGTACGTCAGTAATTTTAAAGACTTCCCCATTCCCCGATGTTTTTATTATCGTGACTGTGAAGAAGTTTACATATGGTTCTACATATGGAAAACTATTTACATATATTGCTAGACTCACTCACAACTACAAGGGTGATGAAACTGCATTGCTGGATTTCCAGCTCTATCTTTTATGCTCCAGGACTCAATTCTGTCAGGGACAGCTGTGAGCTTGGAACAAGTAGTGTGGAAGAACAAATAGCCATGGGAAATTCTGTGCATTTCACCAGTGAAAGACTTCACTTGTGATTTCCAATATACTGTGACTCATATTTTCAGGGTTAAGAATCTTAGTGAAATTTTGTCCCATTTGGGAAACTAGCCTAATCATTAGGCATATGATGCCTAGCTTCTCTGAAGGGTAGTGCTTGCTACTCTGACATAATTTTGTTGATTTTAACGACCTGTAAATTATATTGGATTATATCCAGAAAGAGTTCCTGGAACAGTTCTCTGAAATGCTGATGAACAACTTTTCTGAGTAGGAAAACTGAAAGTGTTTTGCAATGTTCTCCCATGCGCATGATCAATAACTGGCAGCACCAGGTATGAGGTTTTAGCTCACTGGGAACACAGAAATTAATTCTAAGCCAGTCAGCTGCTAGAAAAATTTGTGAATAAATTCCAGTTCTGAATTCAAGACTATTTGATGCGGTACATTAAATACATATTCAATGCTTATTGATATGAGAAATCCAAATTTACAAAACAGTACATGCAATGAGTAGTTTCAATTTTTTTATTTCCAATAGCAATGGTGGTGAAAAACTGACATAATATGAAAAGTTAGGTGGAATAACAAAAGCAAATATGTTTCAATGAAGAAAACTGGATCAAAAATACATTCTTCACAACAATCTATTGCAATTTATCAATATACAAAACAAAATAAAAAGTTTTTGTTAAAAAATCTGAAAAATAATCATGTTTTATTTGGCTTGAAATCAAAACTAAACCATCATATTAAAACAAGCCATTTTCAAGTGAGATAATTTTCATTGAGTAAATAAGGAATTTCATAACAGAGGAAACTGCACATGCCAGACCAAATAACTATACACAGAAGGCTGACAAACGCATGGTTTAAAGAAATTGTACAGAACATAATGAAAATACAGTAAACTTTCCGTAGGGGGAAAAATTCAGAGATAAACTAATTTTGATTGTCCATGTTTTCCTTTCCACTTCAATAGGAACTGAAGAATAATTTTTGTACATGAGTTATCTCACCTGTGCAAAATTTATACAAGTTTGCATTATTAGCTTCCATATTTTCCAATAGTCTCTTCAGTTAATTGTAACACAGTTTGCAAGTAATAACCAAAATATCTGACCTCAAGTGATGCTGTTACTCCTTCTTATTCCATGAACTACAGTATATATAATTAAACAAAAATTGAAATAAGAGTAAGCTGCACTTTCTTGGGTGAAGGGTTAGATAACAAGGAAAAACTGGGAGGCTTCTTTGCCTCCAACTCTCTGTAATATGTTCCTTACTCTGTGTGATAAAATTGTTGTCTTACTGGAGAACGTCATGGAACCATCTAAACCCAACAACTGGATTCTCCTCCAAATCAGAAAAGATCCAAGTTGGAACACTGAAGTCAAAGACATCTTATGTATTTATTTATTTAATCAGAATTTCAGAACTGGCTATCAGAAAATCAGTTCCGTTATCTAGTTGATTAGATGTGTAAGTAAGCACATATTCACAGTAGGAAAGGTAGATATTGTTCACAGTGTTCCTTTATTATTCCTTCCATATTAAGAAAGGGATTTTATTGCTATTTTTCACGTAACTTTTTCTTAAATTTTATGTAGAGAGAGATGTTTCTCATGTCAATTTGAAGCTTGCGAAGAACATAATAAAATGTTAAAAATTTTTGAAATCTTCTATTTTAAGGAAGAGAAATGTTTTTTGGTGATGATTCTATGCAAAACAGAACTTTTTAAACAAGCTTAACATTGGAACCTAGTTTGGAACCCAGTTTGGAATCCAGTTTTGAACCCAGTTCTAAAAATCAGTAGCCATTAGACTTTTATGTTTGTTCTGTGATACATATTATGATACAGGATTTGACTCATGTCTCATTTCATGTGGGCCACAGACATGCAACTACTGTTGTGATATAAGATGAGGGACAGAGCACATTACGTTTGACAGTGTTAACTGGGAATCTGCAGTCATCAGCTCCCTTTTTTTCCTCACACACACCATTGTAGCGTCTTTTCTAATTACTGGTACTACCCTTTACATAGTGAGAAAATTAAAATCCAGAATGTCATGAAATATATACTTGGTTAATGAACAAAGGAAAAACGCATTAATAAGATATCTGTCTGAAATTTCTTTTTCTTTGATGGCATATGGCAGGTATTTCAAAGGGAATCAGGGAACCTGTGAACACACTTCATACTGCCTAAGCTTTACTTTGAGATTTAACTGGATTCTTTTACAGGCTAGCATATGCTAATCAGAGAGGTGGACTGAGGAAGCAAAAAAATATGAGGGCACTGGATAGAAAGATTCAGTGATGGATGGGATTTTGTGCAAGCAAGAATAACTGATAGAGCACAGTATCTAAAAAAGGGGAAGTAGGTACAATGAAACTGATATTCTGAAGATAAAATATCAATTTAAAAACAAAATGGATATTGGTTGGTAAAATTATAGTTTCTGTCTGTCATGAAATCTGCACTATGCAGAACACATTCCTATAGTACAAGGATTTGGCAACGATAGAAGTTTATTTTTGCCAGCTTACTTGCAGACCTGTGAGTTGCTGATATTTGCTATCTGAAATGGAGGTGTTGTAGATGGCTTCCTGCAAACAAAATACAGGTGCCTTTGCACTGAAAAGTATACAATCTTAGTAGCACCCTATCAATAAAGAAAACATGGTTATGCTCTTACAGCGTAATTTGCACAAAAATTGTTCAACCTCAAACACTTCTTGTGGAGCTTTTTCATGTCAGGATTATGTGCCACTGGAATGGACAGGTATATGATATAATACAATCAAAGTAGCTGCAGAGCTCTGTACACTTTCTTGATATCCTAATAAGAAATACTTGCTGTTTGTTGAAATACATATTGGCATGACACTCCAGCATGTGCTAAGTGCAGATAACTGACAGTTGCTTACTCACCCGGGCATTTCTCTTAACATTTTTGCCTAGGGTTTTCTTTACTCATTCAAATGATCAAAAGAATCAGTTGACTGGGGAGAAACTCAACTAAAATCCATCTAACTTTGGAGAAAGCAGACTCAATTCCGTGAGAGACTGGACCTTACGAGGTTGGGTAAATGCGGCAGTAAATTTCAGGAAAGGACCACCTTCTCTTTTTAATACCAAGGATAGCTTAGACAGCAGCTGCTGCTATAGCATTACATTTGCTTAAAATAAGGTAATAGTCACACACATTACAGCCATGTTGCATACCCCTAGAAAGCAAAAATCCAAACCCTTATATTTTTTTACTTCAGAATCATCTGTATAAAGGCAAACTTTAATATATAAAAAAAATGTTGATTGCCAACAATTTTAATCCGATTTAGCTGTGAACTTTTAGAGAAAGAGAGATCTTGAGCTTTACTCCATATGTACATTCTTAACCCATCACTGGCAGTTAATCTGGGGTTTATGGACCTATTGGGTAAACTGGAAATCCTGGTAGCAAGAAGATCCAAACAAAATCAGGTCCTTTCGTTCCATAGGTTAGTTTTCCATTGCAAGATTTGAACCTTCATTGAACCAAGTTATTCTTTTGTTATATAAATGTTTAAATTGAGTGCAACACAGAACATCCATCCTGGTTAAACAGCACATGATCATTCCTGTGTGTTTATACCTATTTAATCAAATTGAATTAAATTAAAAGCAGCTTCTCTCAGGACTAGAGGATCCTACCCCACACATTTCTAAAAGCCTTTTAAATTATTTACGCTCAGTTTTCTAAATGCACTTTTAAATCACTCAGTTGTGCCATATACCTTCCCCTTTCTAACAGTAGATTCTCACCTGCAATGACTGACTCCATTTCTCTCTTACTACATTTCCTATACAGCTGCTATTAAGATTGCAATCCAAAGCCCTCTCAAACTCTCAGTCAACATTCCACCGACCATAGCAAAGTTTTGACAAAAGAATGGACACAGAATTTGCCTTGCAGAGTATTTTCTCTCTCTACTGAGCAATCTGGCTACACCGGAATGAAATTCTAAGGTTCAGCTTGGTTTGCTATAAAATCACAAATCACAAGAAAAAAACTGTTGAGTATCACAGAAATCTTTTGAAGTTTAACTTTCATTAGATTTTACACTCTTCATCCTCTTTTTACCTCCAGACTGAAAGAGCTAAAAGGTTTATTTAAATTAATTTTTCCTGTTCCCATTGTTTTCCTGATGTTTTTCCATTTTGCAAGAAATATCAAACCAAATCTAAACAGAAAAAGATGAAGTGAAACAAAACATTCTTTTTCTAAAATGAATCTATTTTCTCAATTTGAAAATAAAAAAAAAACAAAAAAACAAAAAAACCATTTCAGTTCCTTCTCTATTTTTCTTCTTGCTGGAATTGATAGTAAACTGAGATTTCAATGAGTCACACAGCTTGAGGCTTAAGTCATTTTTTGTGAAGTTTTATGTTCATTAGGAGACATTAGTTCCTTACTGTATGCTAATCCTTCTGTCAGTTCTGTGAAAAATCTCTCATCTTCAATCTTACTTTGACAGTGTGCTAATCTGTCCATCATCAGCCCTACATACCACATGCTGTACACTTGCAAATACATTTCTGAACTAGCTACAACTGTAGTTAAGACATAAGTATTCAGTCAACAGAGAAAAGGCTTTCTGCTCCAAATACAGTCTCTTTTCTTCAGTTGTAGCCTTTTTTGACCTATTTTACTTTCCTTTTAAGTTTTTTCATTATTAACAGTGAAGTATAAAAGGTATATGCAATTTCTTCATTTCAGATAAATGTTTAAAAGTATAAATATGTTTGAGTGCTCAGATACCTTGATGACTGGCAGTTTTAAAAATGCTAAATGAAGTAGGATACTTTGTTAGCAAAGTTCCAGCAATATCTTTATGCAGCTTGGTCATAAATTAAGCACAAATACCTCCTTGATAGTGGGCTTTGGTTTACCCAATCCAGTGCATTTCCTCAGGTGTTCTGAAGAAAGAAAAATCTGAATAACAGTAAGTCAAGAGATTGGACACTAACAAAACAAGACAGCTTGCAAACTATATGAGATGCAGATAACAGGAGATGCAGATGACAGAAGATGCACATAACAGAAATCTGGGAACACATAACAGAAAAATGGATCATCAGATTTGTTTGCATTAGACTCAAGAGACTGCAACAGTACCCGAAAAAATGCTGGTAGAAGAGAGGATAGGTGTGGCTTTTGGAAAAATCAAAGGAAGAGTGGAGTGAGTTGTTTGATCTGGGCTTCTGAACATTTTTTAAAGCAACCATGTGCTAATATGAGAAGCCACGGCTGAGCTGTGTGGTCAATTAAAATTTTAAACCAGGTAGAAATCTCCAGGACATAATCAGTGAATTTTGTTCATCTGAAAAGGTCTGAACTACTGCCCTCTTCCTTCCTCTGTGTCTCACTGCTGTATCTATGACATTTCTCTTTGCAGAAATGGCACTCTGAAATGATCTTTCCAAGTACATTAGGTCAAGTTCATTGCTGGTGTAACATTCTCCTCAGTGGCAGTTCTTCAGATGAAACATTGGCTGGACTGAGTGCTTCATGTTTAATAAGCTTTTTTGTGGCACAGTTTGCAAAGTGATTTACTGTAGTAGTGTTTTATCTCTGCTTAGTCTTGTACAGGAGGAAAGCTTGATATCCATCTTATATCCACCTGAAAGAAGAGCTAAGATGTATGTTAGAGTTATAGGAGTGTAAAGGAGCTCTTCCTAATCCTCTTTCAGGAGAAGAGACTTGGAGAAGGTCTGGTCTCTTTTTGAAAGCAGAGCTAGTAGAACTCTGCTGGATGGGTCTGGCACACACCAGGAAGTTTGAGCCTGTCATTTATTCATGGCATTTTATAAACCTCTGAATGGCAAGTAGCACAATCTTACAAGAACACTGATCCACTACTGATCTCTTTGAAGTCAACAAGGATTTTTCTTTGGACTTCAACTAGGCCAAGATGACACCAGTGTTATTTTATGTTTTGGTATTACCTGAAGGGAAAAAGAAGTGGTTTTTGTTAAAGTGCTTTGTGCTTTCTCCGGTAAGAAAAGTAACAGGATGAAAATAATTTCAACTTTTATGGTAAAACAGGAAGCAAGCAAGAATAAACAGAGGAAAAGGGAACTGTAATTCACAGTGTCTTTTTCTTCTCTAAGAAGCAAAAACTGTCCTGGCTCACTGCAGATAACTCTCCTCAGCTTTTATAGCTGGGCATCTTAGAACTTCTTCATGGTGCATTTTATTTCACATACTTTGCTGGCAAAGCAATAAATTTTGTTTAAGGTTTGAATACTGGAGATAAACGTATGTTGTAATTAATTTTTATAGTCAGAGTCTGAAAATGAGTGACATTCACAGATATAATGCATACAATCCTTTGCTTTGGATGGTAACATATCAATTCTCTCTTCAGTTTTGCCCCAATTTTTCCCTTGGAAATGATTCCTGGAGTCTCATAACTTGGAAGCAAAGAATTTTTCACTATTCTTAGTGTCTCACAAAACCACTTTTTCTTTGAAAAGCTTTGTATTCTAAAGAGTAGAGTTTTCAGACAGGATTTCCCTACCTTACAGATTATCTTTATGTGTTTATCTTTTGCCTTGCTGCCTTCAGTGTTTATGACTTTAGAGTTATTAGAAACCTGCAATTCCTTCTCATATTTTCTTGAAAATAATATCTAAAGCATAGTATAAATGTGTGTCTGTAGTACAAAAAACATCACTAATTTGTAATACTGTTATTAACAGCATCATGAAAAACCACTTGGAAGAATGAACTTTATGAATTGTTTCAAAAGGATTTATTACTAATTCTCTAGTATGTGGAATTGTGTATTATGATCTTTAAATAGAAAGAATTATTTAATAATATGATTAAAAAACTAGTTACTGCAAAGTCTCTCATCTGAACTTTTCTGATGCACATACAGTATGAGTTACTCTCTCTTAGATCCCAAAGCAATATTCAAGCTTCATATGTATAATTTCAATATTTACTTTCAACTCACAAATTATTTGAGTTGAGCATTAATTGACAGAACATTCCCAGAGTCAGGGAGATAGCAATAAAGGATTTCAGTCACGTCCATTCAACTTCCTTTCCTCCACTCTGGGAGAATGGGAATGTGAGGCTGTGTGAGCCATGACAACTGATGGTCAGGGGACTGATAAGTCTATACTGACTTTAAAGGTTCTCTCTCGATGCTACTGGCTGTAAGGCACTATGAAGTGCTGTAAAAAGCCCTATAGGTATACAACTGGAACAACTTTTCTACAAGCTAACATTAGAGGACTGTACATCTTCTTTGTAGTCCCTTAGTTAATTCTTTTTGTCTGTTCCAATTCCCTTTTCCTACAATTGAAGTGGCAAACCAAATGGAGATTCACTGACTATGGTTCAATGCAAGTAACACGGACATTAATCCCAAGAGTGGTTTACTGTTATCAAAGGATGTATGAGCACATGCAAAGTAAATGTTTTATGCTTCAGTAATTATATGGGAAAGACTATATGAACATATATCAGAGATTTCATGAAACACCAAAGCAATTTCTCCTTTCTACGTGAGTCCAAACCAGATTCTGAACAGGCACATTATGTTGTTTACTACACATAAATGTATACATAATTTATATTCCATTTTGTACTACTAGTAACGTCTTCTGTTGGGAGTTGCTTAAATATAGATAAAGATACATATAGATAAAGGACCTTCCTCCTCCTCCCCCCTTTTATAATAAAAGCATTAATCAAGCCTGGGGCAACTTAGCAGCAATTACAGCTTACCTTCCTGACTTAAATCAATGCAGATGAAAGTTAGGTGTGGCCTTTAGGTTATGAGTTTAACAGCACAGACCATTATTGTGCTTAAGGGTGGCCTATTTACAATATTCATTATTTGTCTTTTCTAACTTACATTGAGTTTATGTAACTTGCTTTTTCTCTGCTGCATGGTTCTGTGCATTTGCATGCTGAATCCATTTTCTTGCCTGCAACAACTAATCTTTTGTGTGCTGCAGATGAATTTTCACTCAATTTTCAGATTTCTGTGCATCCATTTCACTAGAGATACAGGAAATCATGAGTAGTTTTACTGATGTCTGAATTCTGAATAGTGGATATAGTAAATGTTCAAATGGACTGACAGTGTAATGCACTACCTCACTACATACCGGCATGTCCATACAGATAAGTATGGATCACTGTTTGCATATATATTTACTGAGATCAGTAAATATCAGTATATTTTTACACTATGTGTAACTTGTAAGTAAGCGACATGCATCTCTTCATTGTAGTACACTCTATGCTAACCTTAAAATTTTGACTGACTTGCCAAACAGATTGTAAGAACTCTAAGCGTCAGTTTTCCCTCCCTGTCATAGAGGATTCAAAGTGCTTCCCCACTACACACATATATCTTACTAATGAACTCAGAATTACCTCAGAAGAGATTTACTCCCAAGGTCACCAGATTTTATTTAATTCTCCACTTATGTCTAGGAATGTTACTGCAGTTCTTAAAAAAAAAACCTTAAATTTATTGTCAGTGCTCAACTGGGACATCAGCAGTAGCAAGTGATGTAACCATCTGTCTTCAAAACTAGCATATTTATTCACACAGCCCCTCCACAAAAAGGAAAAAGGAGCTTGAAAGAAGGTACACAAGTTATCTAAACAGAAGTTGTAATGGTTTGGTCCTGTTATGCTTTCATAACCACCTGTTTTGCAAACCACTGTGAATTCATTATTTCTTTCTAAATGTCCATCAGTATGTCTCTGCACTGGTGTGATGCCTCTATAGTTTAGAAGCTATTCAGAAATGGACTGTCTTCCAATTTTCACTTCTGCATTGGGGATTATCTGAGATATACCCACAAATATGCTAAGCATGAATAATGGTCATATTTACCTAAACCTGCACTTCAGGTTATACTCTGAAGGAGTATACTCGGATTCAGAGATTTTTTTGTCAGTACCTCAATGAAGGAACTGGACCACAGGTATCTCATGAATATCAACAAACACAAATGTAAGAACATCTTTGTGTAGTCTAAGGTCTCAGACAGTATGTAGCAGCTATGCAAAAGAGAATTTGAGAGTTTTGAGGTATGAATGGTATATGAATAAGCAATGTTTCCTTACAACAGTGAAATTTAATTATATATTGGACTGTAATACTAAGTGTCACAAGGACAGACTGTCATTTTTTTTCTTCATTTAGTGCTCACAAATCTACACGTATTGTTTCTAGTTTTGTATACATAGCAGAAGAAAAATGTTGGAAAACCAGAATGGGCTCAGCTGTGCCACGGTCCGAAGGGGAAAGGGAATGGGACGCGGCACTGCAAAGAGGGTCCGGACACAGGTGAAGGGTGAAGGAGCAATGCCGATTTATTGAGGGGATGCAGGGACTTAAATAGGGTAGGTCTGAGGGGAGGATTCAGAACCGGGGAGGAGTTTGGGACTGACAGCCCAGGGAGAGTCAGGATTGGGAGACAAGGGAGAGGTAGGTGTAACTCTGGGGTATCCAGGGGAAAGGGCCAATGGGAGCTCACTCTGCACTGCGGCAAATTCCAGCCAATCAGTGTCAGAGGAGCGGGAAAGCAGGGGAGAACAAGGGAGTAAACAACTTTAGGCGGGAAAGTCTGAGGGAGAAGAAGGGCTAATATGGGGGTACATCAAAATTTCATAAAAAACCAGTAGCAAACAGGGGTACAACAGTAGAAACACATAACACAATAAAAACTGGGGAGCAACAGTCAGTCTGGTGAAAAGTCCATCAGGTATATCCACAGTCCATTCAATTTCTGTAGAGCTCCCTCCACGCTTTGTATCTTTCCCAATCGGATTCCGGTTTCTCCACACAGCTGAGTGCCACCATACCTCAGTCATGGGCAGAGAGTTGGAGCACACAACATAAAAGAAACTTCAATCAGAAGTTTCAATTAGAAGCTGTTTAGCCTGGAAAACAGAAGGCTATAGATATCTCATTTTAGTCTTTCACTATCCAAAGGGAGGGTCATAGAGGTGGATCTAGATTCTCCTCAGATCTACAGAGCAAAAGGAAAAGAGGTCAAAAGGCCAGAAGTTACAAAGGGGGAAATTCCAACTGGACAGAAATAAATGATTTTCCACAATTAGAAGCACTAGAAGAGGGGCTCAGACTGTGTCGTACTTTTATTCTCAGAGATTTTCAAAATTCATCAGTACAAGCTCCTGAGAAAGAACATTTAAGTTTGAATTTAGTTTTCTTTATGGAAATAATTCCACTATGTAGAGGTGGCTTGCAACTTAAATTATACTAGGAATCTTATGAGGACTCAGTGGCATGTGATGCCTACCTATAGATGCCAATATGTATTCCTTAGTCGTAAGATTTAGTATCAATGACACTGTCTACTTCTCAGTCATGACACCCATAAAATCATATGAAAAGGAGACTGGCTAATCAACTTGTGAATTTCAGGAAAATATCCATTTCCTGGGGAAACATTTTGCATAGGGTACAAAGTTGCAGCACCAGCCATGTTGGAACACTTATTTTATTGTACTGTACACTCATTGTGTATGTATGGTTCAGAGATAGAAGAGTAAATAGAAAAAAAAACAGGTGGAAAAATGATGGCGTAGAAAGTGACCTGTGGACTACTGGGAGTTTGAATATCCTCAGAAAATAATTAATAGATGCCCAGACACAGAAGTGCAGGCTTGTTTTTCCAGTTGGATAAGACTACAGAGAAGGATAGACAATTTAGTCAGGAGAATTTGCAAGTGATTGAGATTTTATGAGTGTGAGTAATTGCAGAATAAAAGACAAAGAGTAAAAGACAGAGAGGATTCTGGGAATGATCAAGGTCTGAATTTTTCTGGTTCATGGTATTCTAAAGTTAAAAAAAAATCAATCAAATTTGGAACAAAAACAATTCTTTGAACAAAAATTTGGAAGATAAATAATGTAATATTTGTTACTGTGAAAATGTTAGTTTTGGAGCTCATATGAAGTTAGACAAAGCACTAATGGGTAAAGAGATTCCATGTGGTTACGAATCTGACTCTAATGCAATTAATGTGTACATTGTTGCTTTATTAGAATAATAAAACAAGATACAAGAATAAACAAAATAACAAGTACGTCACTACTCATTTGATATCTGATAGCTCTGAAATTAATATCTATTATATTTTTTTCATAAATCCATGGTCTGCCATGATACTGGAAGCCACTATAACACTGAAGCATCAGCTAACAGCACTTAAAAAACAGTTAATTACTAAAACACTACATCCAGCTACTTGAAGATATCCTGTGAAACAAACTCTTTAATGTTTCTTGAGTACTTAAAAATTTACAAATAGTACTTCTAGTTTAACCCTGCTAGGCAGCTCAGCACCACACAACTGCTCACTCTCTCTCACAGAGGTGGGAAAGAGAGTCAGAACAGTAAAGGAGAGAATATTGATGTATTGAGATGAAGACAGTTCAAAAAGTAAACTCCCCCTCCCAAAAAAACCCACCCAAAACAAAACAAAACAAAAACTCCAAACAAAAAGCCAAACCATAATTGCTCATCACCAGCCAACCAATGCCAGACAGTCCCTTGAGCCATTGTAGTCCAAGCAAATTTATCCCCCAGCTTTTATTTTGGAACATGACACCATACAGTATGAAATATTCCTTTAGTTAGTTGGACAGCTGTCCAGCAGACAGCTGTCCTGTCTGCATCCCCTCCCAACTTCTTGTGCATTTCTATTTTCATATATTAAAAATAAAATTGTTTTTCCACACTCCAGACAAACCCAAACCCTTCTCACTGGCTGACCAGAGTGAGAAATAGAAAAGGCCTTAACACTGTGTATGCACTGTTCCTCAATGACTAAAACATCCGTGTGTTATCAACACTCTTTTCATCACACATCCAAAACACAGCTCCATATAAGTTACTATGAGGAAAATAAACTCTAGTTCAGCCAAAACCAGTCCAGTACTCTAACTAATAAAAGGTTTAGAGCAAAAGATCACTCCATGCAACAATAATCAGATCATGCATGAAGCAAAACTTTAAAAAGTCTATTTTCCCTTGAATAATTAACTTGTGAACATCTCTCTTTTACTTGGGCTTAAGTCTGTCTGCATAATTCAGCTGTCAGTCTTTATTATTAGACCTGATTTTACAAACATTTCTGTATAATCTTAACTCTTGTGCATAGGATTCAGTTGCTCTTGACACCAGCAAAGTAAAGCCATGCTCAATATTTTATGGTTACTTAGGCCTAATGTTAATTTAGTAAAGACTTGTGTGATGCACAGTGCCCACATCTATATGTTATGCTCTCTTTTAGGAGAGCATGCAGGTGAACTGGTACCTTCTGGAAGGAAGAGACCTTGACAGAGAAGGAAGGTCGTGAGAGGGGTCAAGGAGCCAGTAACCCACCCTGTTTCTGCTCTATCATGGCCAACGCAGCAGCAAGTTTATAATAATTTTTTTGTTGTAGATTTTGTTCTGATTGATTTTGTCATTCTGAGTGTCCTGTGTAAAAGGCTAGGAATTCTTTCTAGTCTCATAAAACATGGGTGGAGTTTTTTGTTTTGTTTTTCTTTGGGTTTATTTTTGTTTGGTTTTTGGTGGGGTTTTTTTGGGGTGTTTGTTTTTTTTGGGGGGGTGGTGGTTTCACAGCTCCCAAAAATCCAATTTCCAAACTCCCCCACAATTTGCCTCAATGTGAAAGAAAAGTTCTCAGGTAAGCACAACTCAGCATGGGAGAATCATATCAAAATTGATTACTAATAGAATAAAAACTATAGAAACTAACCAGTAAATAAATAGACAGTATTAATACAATTTCTACCACCCCTGGGGTCCTCCCATATCAATCCAGAAGAAGAACTTTCAGGATGATAGCTAAAGTCTCTCTCATTGGAGTATTGGGGAAGGGGGTCTTCTGTATCCCTACCAGCTCCTCGGCCTTGTCGAGATCCTCTCCTGGACTGCAAAGGAACATTTGCTTCACCAGGTCTGCATCATGAGTTACAGGGAGTCAGCTTTTGAGTCCTTTCCCCCCTGCTTCGTGAAGGTTCCTCCCAAAGAGTAAGATTCAGGGACTTCTCCAAGTCTTCTCTTCCTCCCCAGGTTGCAGGATTTCTGGGTTTTTGCTCAGTCTTTATACCCCAAATAGTTTTCATCAAAAGTCCTTACCCAGAAAAAGCCTGCTTGGTTTGGCTTCTCTCTATCTCAGCTGCAGCTTCAGCTCGACTTCACGTGGCAAGGGGGGTCATTCTCCCACATTCCTTGTCCTTCAGTTTTTGGCTGCCCTCGTCCAAACCTACGCAGGGCACCTCCAAGCCCCTCGGCCCATCCCCATGTTTCAGTCTCAGCTCCAGGTTGACCTTTCCCCAACCATTGTGGGGGAGGTGGCAGCAAGACTGCTTGAAATTTCTCTCTCCTCTGCCTGGAATTCTTCCAACTCTGCATGATTGCAGCTGCTTCTTCAGGGTCATGGCTCTTGGCTCGACCCGCTCCGGGCCACCCCTCAGCCCGCACTGGCTTGGCTCCACTGCCGTGCCTGCCTGCCGGGGGTCTGGCTCCAATCCCCGGCTGGCCTCTCAAGTCCACACCACTGCCTCTCCAGGGCAGTGGGGGGGAGAACGCCCTAACCTTTGGCCACAGCACCCAGTCCAGTTTTAACACTGTTCCGGGCCCCCCGTAGCCCAGCTGCAGGGGAAAAGAAGAGTCTGGTCCCCCACAAGGGGCCTGCCTCTCTCTCTCCTCTCTCACCTCATGGCTTCGATTCTCTGTCTCTGCCAACAGCTTCCAACGGCTGTTGTAATATGCTAATTTCACAGGGGCAAAACGCAGCTTCTCCATTGGTCCTGCATCGGAAACTTACTTGAGATTAACCATTTCCAGCCATACGAGTGAAACCACCACAGGGGGGTGGGTTTTTTTGTTTGGTTTTTGTTTGTTTCTTTCTTTTGTTTTGATTTTGTGGCATTTTTGTTTGTTTTGATTTGATTTTGTGGGGTTTTTTTGTTTGTTTCTTTGTTATATTATTTTGGTTGGGTTTTTTTTTAAATTTAAGGAGATTTTGGTCTCTGGGAAACTTGTACCACAGAAAAAGTCTGAGGTAGGGTCATGTCAAAGTGCTGATTTCTTCATGGTTCAAGCACAGCATGAAGGAACAGTATTTGCATCAGTTTCTACTGATGCAATAATATGAAAAGTTATTCTCTATTCTCCTGAACACTGTCAGTGTAGAGTCATGACGGTCGATAAAGATACAAGGAGTCAGTTATGTGCAGGAAAGATGTCTACTTCTTTATTATTTTTTTATCTGTTTTTTTATACCCCTTGCTAGCAGTAAGCAGTATCCTTATTTTAGGTAAGCTACATTTGGCAAAACTCAAGGCCTTATTGCAGTTCCCACATCCTAGGCCTACCAACTTTACAACCTGCCTTTGTTTTCTCCATTAGGGCTGCGTACTGACTTCCTTATCATCAAGGATGCACCCGAAACTTTTCCCAGTCGATATCTCCATCCTGGGAGCTAATAGACCCGCTATTAACCCCATCAGAGCACAACTGTTGTTTTTCTTCAGAGCCACCCTGACAAACTTTACTAGCTCTTTCAGAAAAACATTTAGAGTCACTGCTCCATTTTCTGTTTCATCCTTATTTTTTAATGTTGTTGAAAGTGACTACAGTGGTTTTGAAGGTTCTTTGGGCTGTTAGTTCATTCTTAGTCATTGAGCCAATTCATCTATAATTTAAAAAAAAAATATTGATTGCTGCTTATCCTTTCTAAAAGGTCAAGAGTCCTGAGTATGTACCCTGGGGGGCAGCATGCATACTGTAATAAAAATAAAGCATCTATTTGACATAAAATATTATTTGCCTATTGTTTCTCTGGGAAGTTTGTGTTTTCAAGAGTAAATCTAAAATACATTAGCAATTTTATAAATGCTTTGTATTACCTGTTCTTGCTTTGTCTATATTGTTTACACTCATTAGCCCAAAGAATTAAGTTATCTATGCTCTAAATTATTTTATTTACTATAGCAAGGGGCAGCTGTGCAAATCCTCTGATGATTTTTACTTCATAGAGAACTTGTAAGTGTCATTTAGGATCTTAACCCCGAGTTTCCAGCAGCTCTGATTTTTACTGTGATAGATAAGATCTGAAATAGAGTGATTTTTTTTTTTATGAGCTGATAATATTTTTTCACAACAAAAAGAAGAGAGAGTGTTAGAAGATCTTGTATAGCCTTTTCCTTGTGGAAGGGACAACTGATTTTTTTCAGGTCCTAAAAGTAGAAATAAGCTAAAAGCTTGTATCCATTTTCTGGATTCATTAGTTTCTTTCAAGATGTATGAAGCTTTCAAGGTGGACATTTAGGTGCTACCTTTTCTGTTCTTATGGTAAAATATCTCTTAAATCTTCTTTTCTTGATAGTCTTATTTGTTGATCTTGAGTCAACAAAGACCTGAAGCCTGTAAATAGCTGTCAGTGTCTTGTGAAGAACCAGCAGAGCTTTCAGAGAGGGACTTAAGTACTTAACTAAATGTTCTCCTAAATTGAAAGAGAAATGTTTCTAAAACTAAATGGCCTGATAAGCAGAGTGGAATTGAAAGCAGGTGGAAAGAAATGCTAGCTTTTAGTCAACACTGGAGCTGGAAAACTGTTCCTTCATAGCTATGTCATGCTCTATAACATAAAGCTTTTTTTAGTCTGTTGTTAATTTGCATTTCTGAAGGATATGTCTGACTGTAAAGCCAACTCTTAGTTCCTCCCTAGGGCTAGGCAAGAGCATGTTGTATTAATTCCAGTTTCTTTCTTCTAACATTAAAGACCAAAAAATGCACAATTTACAAGTTTCCAATAATTGTGCCTTTTGAAAGCATATGGAAATATCATTAACCATAGATAAACTCATGGTGCTAAAAGCACATGTTGGGTAATAAAGGTGATTACAAGCATTGCCAGGACACAAATAGCATTTCATGGGAGATGAGTGAGACAGGAAAGCTGGTGTTCAGCTTTACCATCTGTGGAAGAGGCCTAATGAGAAATGAATGTTGCCTGAGTGATATACTGGTATTTCATTTCTCTGCTCAGCATTACTGACTGGTGGCATTATGAATCAAATAGAACAGAGAAATTCTCTGCACCAGATGGCAAGCTCAACTCTTCCAAACGTATTTAAAAACAAAGCTGAAAAGAGGCTCTTTCCTGGTGCTAGTCTGAAAGCTCAGATAGTTTGAAAGTGATTATGATAGTATTTGGATGGTGCCAATGAGGAGCAAGAGCTGACATCACCATCCTGTAGGAAGCTTTGCAATAACACATGGGATACAAGGTAGTTTAAGTAGTTGGGAGTTTAAGGGAGTTGCATGTGGAGGTTGTACACAGGAAAACACAAAGGTGATACGAGCAACTATTTCAATAATAGTATATTATTTAACACAAACTCAAAATTAAGTTGATTATAATACTGCAAACCAGTGCATTGGTCTAGATAATAAAATAGCTGTTCATCTCATCCCATGTTTCCTAAATACAACACCATCTGCAACTACACCAAACACATACTCTGAGTTGCTGTGACTTGCTTCATTATACTGACTTCTGCAGTATTTTCTTCCAACCCATCAGCTGATATTGTGACTTCTCTACCGGCTGAACTTCCTATTATCAGAAATGTACATGTTAATATTTTCTCTTTTTCCACTTTCTTTTTTGCTACTGAAGTGCCACTACAGGCTGTGACTACTTTGGTATTGATAGCTACCCTTAACACCTCCTCCAAAATTTAAACAGAAAGATCATAGAATGACAGAATCATTTACATTGGAGAAGACCTTTAAGACCATCAAGTCCAACAATTAACCTAGTGCTTAGAAGTCTATCACTAAGCCATACCCGTAACAACAACTACACATCTTTCAAACATCTCCAGGGATGGTGACTCCACTACTTCCCTGGGTCGCCTGTTCCAATGCTTTTCAACCTTTCAGTGAAGAAATTCTTCATAATATCCAATTTAAATCTCTCCTGGTGCAGTTTGAGGGTACATCCTCTTGTCCTGACTCTTGCTATTTGGGACAAGAGACCAACAGTCACCTCACTACAGCCTCCTTTCAGATAGTGGTAGAGTAATAAGATCTGTACTCCCCCCACAACCCCACCCTCCTTTCCTCCAGGCTAAACAAACCCAGCTTCCTCAGCCACTCCTCTTAGGACTTGGGCTCCAGCCCCTTCCCCAGTCTAGTTACCCTTCTTTGCACACAATCCAGCACCTCAACTCTCATACAAGCCAGGATGCTCTTGGACTCCTCAGCAATAAATCTTTGCCCATTACAACACTAATTCTGGATGATTTTTTGCAATGGTACTAATGATTGATAACAAAAAATTAATTAAGCCAAATATATCTAAAACCAAACCTCAATGTTCTGAAATGTTTCCATGTACTGAGTTTTAGACTAAATACATTACATTTTCAGAAGGAAAAGACACATCTGTTCCAGAATGTGAAGACCTAAAAATTAAGATATTCCACATCCCACTCTCCTATGTGAAGCACAAGAAACTACCAGTAATTCACCCTGCAGTACGTCTGCAAAACAATCAGATTTCCCATTTTGTGGCATAGGATCACATATCTGTAACCACACAGAAAAATCTGTGTCTATCATCACACCCAGTGAAATTGCATTTAATAATTAAAACTTGCCATCTTACTCCAAGGTATGCTGCATGCTAGTGACTTCAGCTTATGCATGACAAAAGGGAATCATAAAAATGAGAACTTATGTATTTTATCGTGACTCTTATTTCTATTTAAAAACTTTTGCTTCAACTGCACTCCCACCATTTCTTCTTTTTACCCTTTGTGCAAGCTAAACTTCAGAACTGACTTTGATATTTTATATAGTTAAGCAATGAGTGGCTGATTGAAATGCAGGTCAAGGATGATTAACCTCTTGTTTTTTGATTTTAATCACTTTTTAAAAAATAGTTACCAGGGGTGATTATTAGCTAGTTTATTAAACAAACAAACAAACAAACACACCAAACCTCTGCAGAGAATGAATAGCCTTATATTTAAACAGCAGAGTTGCAGATCAAGGAACTCCAAGTCAGTTGTCAGCTCTACCACAGTATTATGCTAATGTGAAGGAGTAAACAAAATGAAATATGCTGTATATACAAGCTTGGCAGAACTACTGTTCATTCTGGAAGGAGTGGTTGGCTTACAACACTAAACCCTTTCTTCTGCCCTTTTGTCTTGCATAGAGATTTGCTAACTTAATATAATGAATTACATCCTCAGCAGCAGTGAATACTACCAGCTGTGCAGAAAACTCCTGACTTCAGAAGGGCTGAGCTATCCATCATTTTTAATGTTTACTGATGCATAGTGTACATTTATGCTCCCTAGCCTCTGACTCTGAACTCATACTTTCACCCATTCTTGTTTCATTCTCTGCACATTTCCTATATAGTAGTTATGTGTATTTCTAGTAGTTGCCCACTCACTTTTTTTCTGGTTGGTCCCTGGGAAACTTTAATAGATCTGTTTTTGGAAAATCTGTGTCTCTGGATGGTACTGGCAGGATCACACAATCAAGTACTCTTTTTACTGCTGGTTGCCTCAAGTTGCCACTGTACCGTAAAACACATAAGTACACTTTGAATCCACGATGCTTTATACCATTTATAGTAGTGATAAGCCTGCTAGATGGTAAACTAGTCCATATTGGTTAAGTTCCTTCTCTCTATTCCTCTCTCTGCCCTCAATTTATTGTTTTTAGATGTGCCATGTCCTCCAGAAACTGGCAAAACATTGTCCTGATTTTGTTTCACAGGCCTTCTGAGGGAGTCAATACATATAAGGAATATAGAGCCATTTCTTTGTATCTATCAAGGCTAGGTTTTTTTTAACTAGGGTTATCATACGTGTTTAATGAACTTTTAGATCTTTTATCAGAAAACTTTTCAGTTCAGAATAAAGGTAGGTTTGTTTCCTGTTGCAGAGTATACGGTAAGAATAAATGATTTTGTTTGAAACTATTTCCTTACATGAAGTGTTTGGGCTGGGAAATAATTCAGACAGGCATTACATGTGCTTTCTATTTTATAGCAGAATAGTATTATCTGAGACTAAGACAGATACAGTACATAATGCTGCAATATGTAGAAAGTACTCAGTAGGTAAAGTCAGGTGATGCTAATACTGTACAGAAAAGGGAGAAAATATAAAGACTTGCAAATAAAACTAAATACCTGCTCAGAAAGAGAACTGCCTTGTATTTTTCTACACAACCTAACCAAAATACATTAAACAAGACAACCGTATTAGCATTTAAAAATACAGCATTTGACAAAATATAAATTAGTTGATTATTTTCCATTAGCAAATGGTCACCAGATGTATTGAAGCAGTTAAAAGGGAAAGAGCAGGTTGGCACATGGCTTATTCTTTATGTTAAAAAAAGAAAGTGAACCAAGTTTCTGTTCACTACACATGAGAATTCAAATAAGGGGTTTGTTGTTGGTTTTTAAAATTTATTTATGCACTGTAGTAGAAATTGTGGTTTACGATTGAAATATATATCATGGTAGGAAAGCCTGTCCTCCGTGGCAAGTTTCTTGAGAAAGCTACATGGGATAGGTGTAGTGCAGTCTTGCCCTGAGATTTGAATCTGATTCAATGGATCTGGCATTTATAAGGTGAATAAGTAGTGGCTGAGATTCTGAAGAGGGAATGAGAAATTTCATGAGTTAATTATAAAGACTTTCTTGAGGTAGCAGTAGTTAAGAAAGTATATAAGAGAGTGGTTTCTATTTTGTAGGTCTGTCTTCTAATACTTAATTGGTTTTAGCTGGTGTTCTGCTAGGCTGTGAACTGATTTTTTTTTTTTTAACTGTTTGAATGAATCCAGGCTGACAAAAAGAGTCCATCTTCTCAGAATGAAGTGTATTTGAAGTTAAGGAAGACATATGAAGTCAGTCGTGATAAACTTCTAACTGCTCTTGTACTCCAAAGACAGAATGGAAGCCAGTTGCATGGGTTTGCACTTTTAGTTGTATACTTGCATGAAGAGCTAAATTTGCTGATGTCTGTGACTATGTTTAATAGTGTATTGTGTAAATACCAAATCTTACTAATTGATTACTTGTAGGCAGAAGTTCTGTGCAGCGCATACTATATTTTATCTGACCTTTTCTTTCTATATTCATGTACACTGATGTCTAAACTTTATCTAAACCAATCCCTTACCGGCAGTATCTACTGTGCTATCAGTGTGTTTAGAAATACATGATTTAAACAGGAATCTAAGGATTAATCTCTACTTTATGGCCCCATGTCTCTGAACAAATAGGTTGGATCCAGATCTAGAAAAAGGCTTGTGCAACTATATACACCCCAGTTGGTCTTATAGAGGCTTAAGACTTAATGTTTAATTGGGTGACTTTTCCTATACTTACTAGCACCTGTAACCTGCTGTTTGCAAGCTGCCTTTGTTCAACTGGCAATCATAGAACAAGTATGCAGAAGCCCTTATGTGGGTGGCTCCCACAACTCTGTGTTCAAACCAGTACATAGTCTGTCCCCTAAAGGACAGATGTCTCCCTAAAGGAACTTTGTTTCAGAAAAAATATGTGGTTTTAGATTATACATTGGAAAATAAGAGAATTTCTTAACCCCTTGACTAAACTTCCTGCCACATCCACACATACTTGATAAAAATTGTTTTAATCAAAGAAAGTAATGACAAATTTTTACTAGACTACTTGACAATAAACATAATAAAATAATGCACCTTGTAAAAAAATCTATTTCTATGATTATGTTCCTGTCATTGTAAAAATATGGTCAATCCTTTGGAGAGCTCACGTTGTTGCTAGAGGTGGATAAGTAGTTCTCTAGGTTATCACTAGCCACAGCTAATGTTAATTCTCTGGCTTGCCAGAGAAATTGTTGTTTCTACATGTAAAGCAGCATACTTCCACTTGAAACAGAACAAACATAAGCTGTATTGAAGAATTAAACTATGTGAGAGATAGTTTGACAGGGTTATTATTCTTTTACAGATGCATCTATTTTTTTTGCCTCAGTTTATATTGTGATGATTTTCATTACAAACTGATCTACATTCTTTAGTAAGAATAAACTTCAACCATTCTTGTTATACGTTCTTATTTTCTGCAAGATTATTTTCTCTTTGATGTTTTTCAGCAAGTTGGTTTCACTAATTTTTTTTTGATCTGAGCTGAATCCAAGTTTCTGAATATCTGTCTTTAGTTCATCAAACACAACAGTTTGTCCAAGAATCACTACTTGAGCTTTGATTTTCAATGTCTTAAAAGCTATGTATTCATTCCTTCCAAACATCTTTTTGTTGTATTATCAGTTCTCAAGTCCCACACATCGAGAATGTTTTCAAGGGCATATTGCATGTTGAAGCTCCTGCAAAATTCATACATTGATGATTTGTGTGATTTACCAATCACCTTAAGTAAACACATCAATGTTTGTTATAAATAAATCATCATAAAATTAGCAATTAATCCTTGGTCTAGCAGTTGCTAAAGTGAGGTAGTATTTGGTAAAAATATAGTAGGATGTTTGGATGCAAATCACAAAGACGAGATAGATGCCTTGGTGCATTAACTGGAATCAGCAAGGTTTTAAACATCAGGATATTCAATTATAAACAGTTGCTTAGTATTTTAGCTAAAGCAGTCTGTTAAGCAGTCTTCTATAACTTGGAAATTAAGCCAAGCCTTTATGTCTAATTGCCAATGAACAAGTAAGTGTGTAAACGTTACCCTTTACCAACTCTTCGATTTTACAAAGGGTAAACTGGTACAGGGCTCTACTCATAATTACCAGTAGCATTGGCCCACAACATTCAAGACCAAAAAGACCATCCAGCTTTGGTTTTGAAGTTTATGTTCCTCAGTGACAGAGGTTCTTCATGGTATGTATTCAAAAGTCCTGTGACTGGCACTTTCCAACTGCATTTTAAAAGCTGCTGTGAAAAAGTAGTCTCTCCTAAAGTTTCTCTAATCATTATCTTCTGACTTAAGAATCCTTGGTCATTGAAGTGCTCCCATATTGTTCATGTAGTTAAGACTAAACTTTCAATAATTTTACCAAATAAAGTAGAACCTAATAGCACTAAGTTCTACCTTACATCTGTTATCCATGGTGAAGGGTTTTTTTGCTTTAACAACAAAAGGCTGCTCATGTGGTTGGTTCCTTCATAGGTAAATAATTGTGTTTTGCAACTGCAATCTTTCTCCAGGGATTCAGTGCCTACTGTATTGATCTTATGCTGGATTCAATCACATTACGACAAATAGCAGGAGCTGATTATGTTTCACTGTTCACAAGACTCCACGGCATTCCTAGATTAGTTTCTAATAATGGTTATGTCTTTTGTTAGTACTATCTGTTGGGGTCGAATCACACTACTTTTTTCATCATATTTCTGTTTCCAGGAGTGCTTTACACTGAGATACTGCAAAGCAATTGCTATCTCCTGGAATATATACAGTCAACCTGAACACCAAATATTTTCTTAAATAGGTCATGTTGAATCCATGTCAATACTTGCTATTTTTTTTTCTGTATATTAAAATAGTGTGCAGATGGTAAACCAGCAATAGGAACTGTTTTTTGGATGGGACTTATATACTTAGGCAGCTTTAGGTCAGTTAGTTATCCCAAAAGTCTAGTGGAATTAAGGTATATATCATCTACATACTGCAGCTGAATCCACATTTTATGGTTCTGTGGCATCCATCACTTCCTTGGGGAAAGTTGATTTGGAGGGTGTGAGAAGACACTGTAAGTTTCAAAATTACTTATATTTGCTGAGTCTGTGGTAGTAAAATGTTGTGAGAGGTAGACTGAAAACTGAAGAGCTTTCAGGGAGGTGAGGGTGGGAAAGGAGAAAATAACATTTGTTAATGTTATTTATGACTGTCATACGGAAGGGGGCTTTCCTCGAACTCTTTGTATTTGATTGGTCTGTCAACACCTCAGGAAAGGTGAGACCCTTGTGCCTGGCTAGTCTGTCAGTGTCCCTTTATGGGGACTCCACTGAAGGTCCGGTGTATTGGAGGGCAATTTGACCAACTTGTTCAGGGACACATGCTAGCAGTGTATCAGAGCCAAACCCTTTATTACAATTTTGAAAGAGGGACCCACTCCCAGATCTCCCCACTCTTAGTTGAATACGTTATCCTCTGCTGGCCACTGCTGGCACACATGAAGTACTCACACTAAACAGTTTGTGGAATAACACATTTTATTAATACAAACACTGGTAAGAGAAAATTCTGACAGGTTAAGGTCTGAAGACTGTCATTAATAGTAACTGACTGCAAAAATGAATTTAGAACAATATACAGAAAGCTCTAATCCCTATCAAAAGCTAAATTGAAATAATCCTTCATCATGCACAGAACATGGTTCTTAGCCAGTAGGCATCCCTATGGCGGAGAAGAGAGTTTCGGTTCATCGACTGATCCTAGAAGTTATGTTGAAGTCTTCCTTAACTTTTCCCCATCCCTAGCTCACTTTTATATTATTTCTTTACATTTAGGTGGAGTTTGACTTACTATACTGATTGGTGTAAAATTCTCTTATTTCACTCTTAAAGGTATAGTCAATAAAATATAGAGTGCTTGCTCAGTGAGGAGTGGTCGTACCTTGGAGGCGGGCAACTTTGGGTTGAAGGTGTGCATTAGTACTGGGGGAAGATTATAATGAACAAAGTTCATCTGAGGAAAGCGATTTTGACACAGTTGCTGATTCAGCAGCAAGACATCTTCTCCTACCTCTCTTGGTTGATGGCTGTTACATGGTTTATCAGCTACGTAGTACCATTGAGTTCCCCTCCCTGCAAGGATTACAGCAGAGTCTGACTGCAGTGTCTCCACTCTGCTCCACCCTGTTTCATCTCTTTTAGCACATGCTAAGGTTGCAGGCTGTGCTGTGTGGGTAATCATCGTGGAATAGATTTCATGCATGACAAACACATTCTATCCAGGAAATAGCCACTGCATTTCACCCTATAATTTTCATACCGTTATATCTTCTGCTAGAATATGAATATAACTTCCCACTTTTCTCTAATTTCACCCCCCAGGTGTCTTCACACAATGACTAAGTCTATGATTTAAGTAGTAGTGTTGATTTGGTCTTGTGTCCTTAGCTATAAGATGATGTTGGGGTGATTCCTCTCTTCTTCCTCTGTTACTGTGACTGATGGATCACAACTGGAACTCCAGTTGTGACACACCAGTTAGTTGTACTTTCTTATTCATCCTACCTCCTGCCAGCATTCATGGATGATGAATGTATGCTCTTTGTTAGTCTTTAAATGCCTAGTACTCAAGATTAAATTCTTTTAGGGACCAGTAACACCCTTTCATCGTTTTTTTTATGCTGGGAGATGAAGAAAGGATGGAGTGGAGAGAGGGTGCTTCTACCACACATCCTGGCTTTACCTATTTTGGTCCATGCTACAACATTATCACACATAAATATAGAAATGAAAATCTCAGCTTCATAAAATTTATCTGGGTGGCCACAGAGCTTAGAGGGTTGCTTTCTAAGTTCTGAAATTTATTTTAAGCATACCTAAAAGTGCTTGCTCCTTTACAGTAGTGGAGTCACTTCAATGTGTACAAGTTGAGAAAACACCATGTGAAGAGCTAGACTTCCCATATCTGATGGACCTAATCATAGCAACACTTTTGCAAAAATGAGTAATAAAAATAAATAAATAAAAAAAAGAGTTCCTGGAAATATAGCATAATGTCTAATCTAGTGACATGCAAGTCCTTTTGTTGATATTGTTCTTGGCACTCCTGTGCTTCTGTTTTCTGTATTTAAGTAAAGATGATAATGATAATCTTTGAGGGAGCCATGTTGTAAAGAGAATACATGCACAAAATGAATAAATTTATCTAGGGCACCACAATACTGTTGTGAGGGCTGTGTTGGAACTGAGTGTAAGAGATTTGAATCTTAAGAGCAGTTGTGATGATTTCTCTACCTAGTACAGTTAAGTGAGAAAACACAAGATCTGCTAACATTGTGTCTTTCAAGGACAACAGTGCAATTTTCTATTAAAAAGACATTCTTCAACCTCCTTTATTCAAGGAATTCCCACCTCCCACCTACACAAGGCTATGAATAAGGCAAAGATGAGTCTTTTCTAGTAAAATGTTTAATATAAACAGTTTTAATAGGACACATTTAAGACTTGCATGCTTGACCTTTTTATCAAATTTTGAAATGTGCTGTGAAGATTCTCAGTACTGTGAGGATTCTCAGTTTGAGATTCTCAGACACTTTAACCAGTGTTTGTATGATTTCAGTATACTGGATATATAGGTTATGACTGTCTTTTCAAAGTTTTTGAAGAACTGCATGAAATCCTTGAAAATATGCAGACCTCACAGAGCAAATAAAGGGGTTTTGTTAGCTAATTCGTGCAAGTTCACTGCAGAAGGAGGTAGGATGGGTTCATAAATTTCTGACACGATTTTTGGATGAACTTTATGGTTTCTTCGTGTAAAAATCCTTAGGAAAATGATGCTAAGCCCACTGAAATATTAAATTCCCTGTTTTTGTCTAGTTTGACTTTCACACACCTTCAGCAACATACCCTGTACTTGAATCAATCCTGTTGAGTTCAGCTGCAAACAGATTTGACAAGATACTGCATGAGTGTGTCTGGCTTATACTGCTATTTGTCAATTGTGTGCTTCTCTTCTCGCTGTAAATGTGGGCAAACCTCTAGTGGTCTTCACACTTTCCATGTCTTTTTTATTTTTTCTCTCCTTTGAAACTGCTTAGTCTATGTTAATTTTATAAAATCTTCTTGGATTGTTCAACATACAGATTGGTCATGTATTCCTGTATAGTGACATTTGTGTGTCAGTCCTCATCAAAGGTAGACACCTTCTGTGGAAGCAGGAAAAAATGAAACATCTATTGTGCTTCTGAGAACTTCATCTGCTCTATCTTAAATTCATGAAATCTTGAGATGTTAACCATTTTAATTTCAACTGGAATGGAACTAGAAGCACAACTGCATATGCAAAAAGTAATAGAAGGGCTAACTTTTTCATTGTTGATGTAAATGGGAAAGACACTCTCCCTCTGTGTCATATGCAGCTTGAAAGAAATGCGTAAAATTAATTTCAAGATAATGTCTGCATTCTACTGTTTGTCAGCAAGCCATTATATTGCAAGCATTTTTAGCAATCTCTTCATGAAGAGATATGTCTTGCTGTGAAGCTAAGCTGAAGTATTAATGTAAACATTTTCAATGAAGATACTTCTAGTTGTCATTTTTTTAATTATAGAAAACATTGAACCAAAAAAGATAGAAATTTTTTAGGAGATTGAAAGGAATAACCCAGCCCTTAAAATAAATAAATGAAAAATATTATTTTCAATACAAGAAGGATAAATAAGAACTCTTTTCACCCTAAAACATTAATTTAAAAAACCCCAACTTTTCCCTTCAGTGGTTTTTCTCTTAAGATTTTGTCTTCTGAACACTTTCAAAACTCTCTAATGCAAGAAACATCGTGTCAGAATAACAAAAAAAAAAATACCTGAAAAAATTCACTCCAACTTTCTTCTTGTCTAACTTGGATCTTAACCTTGTTCATCAACAGAATGTCCCTCTATATTCTTTGGCTGTTTTATACAAGCTTGAGTGTTATAAACTGTTCAACAGCAAAGACCTATGAAGACACCCAGCTGTAGGAAGGCTTGTTCTGAGCTCTATGTTTGTCTGTAGATTTCCTGAGCGATGTATGGGGGAGTTGAGATGAAATTTCAACTTGCTGTTCATGAGCCAGAAGCAGAATAAAGACTTCAAGGTAATCAGAAGGAGAGGCAGTGCAAGAAATCATGGTGAGCCTTGTTCATTTAAATAGACATGTAGGAAAACCAGGAATGTGATGTCTGAAAAGACTTTGCATATTCTACAAAAAAAAGGACATGCTTGGTGAGACAGGTGTGAGAGAATGAGGCAGTGCATGTAGAACTTGAGGTTAGATTTGTAGAAGTAGGATAGTCATATCATTGCTTTAGAAATTTCTGTAGTGTGCACTTTGAAGGTGTTCAACTACCTTAAGAAAGATTTAAAATACTGTTTTGAGGTCCAGAATCCTTGCATATTACTTGCTTAGCACTTCCAGTTAGTGGTTACGTTTAAAATGGGTGGAATAAAAAAGGGTTTCATCGCTGTCCTCAATCCTAGTTAATAGAAAAACAAGAAAGAACACCTTAACTATTTCTGCTATAAAAACTCTTGACTCCCACATTGTATTTAAATACTGTTCATCATTACAAAGTCTCTTTAAAACTAACAAAAAACCTACTTTACACACTGATGAAAGTCACTGCATTATGATATACTCCTTTTCATTACGTTTTTTCAAGGCTTGCTATCAGAGCTGATTTATGCCAATTAATCACTCCTCAGACCATCTGGAGGAAGGTAAAATCTTATTATTTTGGGGAAAAATAAGAAGATTCCTTTTTCTAGACTAGAAATTGCTAGAAAAGCAGACTGATTTAGACATGCTGATACATTTTCTTTCCACTTGAATGCATAAAGATTAGCCTGAAGATTAAATACAGGTTGTTTTGTAGCTAGTCTTTCTTCTGAACTATAGTGATGTCTCATGGGGATTGTCATTGGAGGTCTTAGTAACACATTTCCTCTTGTGAACTGGGATCTCTCACAAGAGAGATCCCAGTTTTGTCCAGACCCAGTCTGCATTTCCTTAACTGACTGCAAAGCTGTTTATAGCTGTGGGGTTTCCAGTGTCAAGCATGGATTTCATTCATCACCATCCCACGTCTGTAGAAGAGGTATACATACACCTCATCCTGCCTCCACTTGTCAAGGCCTCAGCTTTCATACCAGGTCTCTTTTCTCTATGCACTTTGTTATGTGTGACTACTGTCCCTTGTTATGATTGTGACTACTTTGTCTAAAAGTTGTGATTTTACAAAGACAAAAAGAAGCAAAACAAATCAGCAATACACATCTTGATAAACTAAAAGTCACAGCTAAGCCAAGTGAAAGAATGTTGCAGGCAGGACAAGAAAAAGTCAACACAACAATTATGACAAAGCTCAGTCCTGAAGTCTGTGGCCAGTTACTGGTGGCAACTGTATTACAGGGCTATCCAATTGAAAGCAGCTGAATGAAGAGTCCACCCTTATCAGCATCATTATGCTCCAGAAATACCCAACTGAGAAGTTGAACTCTTCCCAGTGACAAATATATTATATAAATGGTGGAGCCTCACTGGCACAGATATTCACACTGCAGGCATGGCCTCCTTTGTATACTCTTGCACTGGTCAAAAGACAAGGTACCAACCAGAGTACCTAGGCATCTTAAACTTATCTTTCAGTCTTGAACTTTCCTGGCAAATAGCTGGGCAACAGTTAACTTTAATTTTTGTCAGTCGTCAGCATAAATCTAAAGTAGCAACCATGGCGTGGTGGAGGAGTATAGACTGATCAGAACTGTTTTTAGGAAATGTGGACACCAGATCTGGCTCTGACTTAACCCTCTCTGCATTCACTGCATCTGTATTATCTTAGCTGGATTTTAAATACATGTTTGCAATGTTTTTGACTTTGATGGTTTGGTTTGTTTAAAAGGACCTTTATAGAGTAACTTGCCATTATGCGGTCAGGTTTTCATTATCTTTAAAAGCAAGAAGTGAACAGAACTGTATCAATCTTTAAGGCTTACACTAGTGTGCAAACTCCTAATTTTCTTAAAAATTTTTAATAATTCAGAGAAGGGAATAAGAACTTTTGTTTCCTTTTAATAAGCAGAAACATCACAGCCACAACTTCATTGCAGAACATCCTCTATAGCAGGTAGAGGTCTAACAGTTTTTATCATACTGAGATATATGGATAAATTGGGGCTAAAGTTGTTTTTATATCAAAATAGAGGAACTAACCGTATTTAAAAAAAAAACACAAAAACCACCTTGCTATTAAAAAAGTCTTCCAAAAAAGTATTGCCATATACTTTTTATAATTTCATTTTTCTGTGGAATATCTGGTGATAGACAATTTTAGAACAATATACTCATTAGCTCAAAATGTATTAAATAAGAGATTTTAGTTGCAGTTACAGAGATTAGACTTCATGCATGTTTAAATCAAAATGCAAGGATTTAAAAATACTAATTAGAGATTACTGAATACTCATGCAGTAATATCTTAGCTATTTTAAGAAAACTATTCAAAGCAGATCAACATACAAGAAAAAAAGGAATAAACACAAGGAAAAAAAGGGTTTTTTGCCACAAAATGAGTTAACAATTCAGACAGTTTCATATCAAACTTCGTTAGATATCTGTAATACTATTAGAATACTTGAAGTGATATTTGTACTTCGAGACCCCTGGTGGCCTAGTGGTTAGCATGCAGGACTTTCACTGCTGCGACCACGGGTTCAAATCCCGGTCTCCTGGCCTGATGGAGGTCGTTAGCCCTGTGTGGCCATCCATCTATGAGAAGGACACTCTAAACAAACCTACGTCCTGAGGACCTCACTGCCATTGTCCAAGCTTGCTTGGCCCCGGCAGATGAACCTTAGGATTAAAGGGTGGGCTCAGTTCAGCGCAGGCTGTGTCTCACCTAAAAAATCCATTGCGCAGGCTGGAAAAGTAAAAGACCTTTCCCCAAATCTTCGTTCGCGAAGATGGGCCATTATTTGTACTTCACAGGGCTTCTTAGTAGCCATATAAAAGTTTTCTAAAGGTGATTTATATTTACAGAAAATGATATTATGTTTAATTATTCTTAAAGTGTGTTAGGAGGTTTATGATTGCTAAGTCATTTCACTTGAACATTCTCCATAAAAACATACATTATATCAGTTTTTTAGCTAAAAACTCCTTATATACTTTTTTTTTTAAAGAAGATATTTAAGAAACAACCTCTACTGGTGAAAATGATGCTCAAGTACAGAGAGTTTCTTTGAGTTTATATACCTATAAGAAAATGGCTTAAATTTTCAGTACTTCTTCCTGAGAAAAATAGTTGAGAAAATTGTCTATACTTTTCTGTATCAATCATTAGCACAGTAACTTGATTTGAAACTTTCTAAATGTTGTGTTTTTTTCATCCTTTTTCTTCCTTGTTCACCAGGCCTGTTGGAGACAGATAGGGTTCGCCTGTCTAAAAGGGGGAAAATGGTTCCAGTCCTTGAGTTGGCAGGGCTGACTGAAAGGATACAATTATGAGGGGAAGAGAAGGAGCAGACACTGATCTCTTCTCTGTGGTGACCAGCAACAGAACCTGAGGGAATGGCCTGAAATTGTGTCAGGGGAGGTTTAGGTTGGATATTAGAAAAATGTTCTTCACCCAGAGAATGGTTGGGCACTGGAACAGGCTCCCCAGGGAAGTGGTCACAGCACCAAGCCTGACAGAGTTCAAGAAGCATCTGAAAAACACTCTCAGGCACAGGCTGTGACTCTTGGGAATGGTCCTATGCAGGGCTAACAGTTGGACTTTAAGGTCCTTGTAGATCCCTTCCATCTCAGCATATTCTGTGATTCTGTTAATTAGTTTTAAAGGAGATAAGACCAGGCTTTCTAGAGATGAGCCTAGGCACATCATGACAGTGTTGGGGGTGAAATCAATAACCCAGCTGAAATGCATCTACATCAATGTATGGAGTATGGGTAACAAATAGAAGCAACTGGAAGCCATGATGCAGTGGTCATCATGGATATGTGGTGGGATGACTCTCATGACTGGAGTGGTGCAATGGATGGCTATAAGCACTTCAGAAGGGACAGGTGAGGAAGGAGAGGCAGTGTGGTGGTTCTGTACATTAGGGAGTGTTTCAACTATAATGGAGCTTAAGGATAGTGATGAGGTTGAGTGCCTATGGATAAGGATCAGGGGGAAGGCCAACAAGGCGACATCCTGGTGGGAGTCTATTTTAGACCACTCAACCAGGATGAAGAGTCAGAGAAAGTATTCTGTAAGTGGCTGACTGGTGTTTCACAATTGTCGGCCCTTGTTCTTGTGTGATACTTTAGCTTGCTGAATGTCTACTGGAAACTCAACATAGCAGAGAGGAGGTGGTCTAGGAGGTTCCTGGAGTGTGTAGAAGATAACTTTACTACACTGTTGGTGAGTAAGCCCACTAGGGGTGGTGACCCACTGGACTTGCTCTTTACAAATAGAGAAGGGCTGGTGGAAGATGTGGTGGTCAGAGGCCATCCTAGGCACAGTGACCATGAAATCAGGAGTTTTTGATTCTTGGTGAGGTAAGGAAGAGTATCAACAAAACATCTACCTTCAACTTCTGGAGGGCAGACTTTGGCTTATTCAGGACACTGGTTCAGAGAGTCCCTTGTGAAACAGTCCTTAAAAACAAGTGGGGTCCAGGAAGGCCGAACATAAACCAGGAAGAAAATCTTAAAGGTACAAGAGCAGACCATCACTATGTGCTAAAAGATAAGCTGGCAGGAAAGAAGACCAGCCTGGCTGAACAGGGAGCTTTCACTTAAACTCAGGGAAAAAAAGAGAGTTTATGACCTTCAGAAGAAGAGGCAGCCCACTCAGGAGGAGTACAATGTTGCTGTTAGGATATGTAGAGAGAAAATAAGAAAGGCAAAAGCTCAACTAGAACTCAATCTTGCAATCACACAGCATGTATGGGACAACCAGAGGATCAGGCCCAATCAGCATGGATTTAGGAAAGACAGGTCCAGCTTGATCAACCTGATCTCCTTTTATGGTCAGAGGATCTGTCTAGCGGGTGAGGAAAGGTCTGTGGGTGTAGTCTACCTGGACTTCAGTAAAGCCCAGAATACTGTCTCCCACAGCATTCTGGAGAAGCTGGCAGCCCATGGCTTGGACAGGCTCACTCTCTGCTGGGTTAAAAACTGACTGGATGGCTCGGTCCAAAGAGTGGTGATAAATGGAGCTATATTCAGTTGGCAGCCAGTCACTAGTGGGATTCCGCAGGGCTCCGTGTTGGGGCTACTCCTGTTTAATGTCTTTATCAGTGATCTGGATGAGAGAACAAGTACACCTTTAATAAGTTCATAGACGACACTAAGTTGGGTGGGAGGGTTGATCTGCTGGACGATACGAAGGCTCTGCAGAGGGATCTGGACAGATTGGTTCCATGGGCTGAGACCAATGATATGAGGTTCAATAAGGCCAAATGCTGTGTCCTGTACTTTGGTTACAACAACCCCATGCAGTGCAACAGGCTGGGGTAAGAGTGGCAGGAAAGCTGCCCAGCAGAAAAGGACCTGAGGATGCTGTTTGACAGCTGGCTGAACATGAGCCAGCAGTGTGCCCAGGTGGCAAAGAAGACCAGTGTAGTCTTGGCTTGTATCAGAAATAGTGTGGCCAGCAGGACCAGGTAAGCGATTGTCCCTCTGTACTCAGCACTGACAAAGCCTAACCTTGAGTCCTGTGTCCTATGCTGGGCCCCTCACTACAAGACATTGAGTTGCTGGAGTGCGTCCAGAGAAGGGTAACAAAGCTGACAAGGGTGTCTAGAGAGTGAGTCATATGAGAAATGGCTGAGGGAGCTGGAGTTGTTTAACCTGGGGAAAAGGAAGTTCAGGGGAGACCTTATTGCTCTCTACAACTACCTGAAAGGAGGTTGTAATAAGATGGGTTGTAGCTATGTCAGGGGAAGTTCGGGTTGGACATTGGGAAGAATTGCTTCACTGAAAGGGTTGTCAAGCATCGGAACTGGCTGCCCAGGGAAATAGTAGAGTAACCAACCCTAGAAGTGTTCAGGAAATGACTGGATGTGGCATTTAGTGCTATGGTTTATTTGGCATGGTGGTGTTCTGTCAAAGGTTGGACTTGATGATTTGGAAGGTCTTTTCCAACACAAATGAACCTGTGATTCTATGATTCTTTGAAATTGCAGGAACTTTTCTATTGCTATAGTGCAAGATGAAACAGTTCCTTAGTCACATAGCTTTCCTGTGATGAAAACACAACAAATGCTAAGAACTGTCCAGATTAGTGGAAGTTTCTGCTTGTGTCTCCCTCTTTGTGCTGAATCTCATTTTTTTTTTTTGAGTAGACAACTCGGTCTTCACACATGCCTTTCTTTCACATGCATAGTAACCCAGTCCAAAGTGATCTTTCTTGCCATGTTCCTGTACACTTACACTGTTTTTTGTTGTAGATACCAAAAATTGTACATTATATGGGAATTCAGAAGGTCATGTTTTTTTTATGAAAAACACTAATATGAAGAGATATTGTATTATTTTAGTTGGCTCTTATCTGTACCTTGACCAAATTTTATCTGCTTTTTAAGCTTGCTGGAAGATAATCTTCTACAACTACAAGTTAGTCTAAATATAAGCAAATTGAGATTAATGTGTTTGGAGAGCATCCTCAACAGATTTAATGCTACCCATAATCTTAGATCAGAATTGGCTGAAGGCAGCTTCAAGCTTAGTTATACAAAGATAAAAATAACACTTAAACACTGAGGGCTCATGGTAACTCAAGTCAATGTCTTATTCTTCATTAATACACTCTCATGACATGGTAGCAGATGGTTCTTAGGAGATAGCAGGACTGGTTCTTGATGGATGATCGCTATGATACTTAGCATTGTTTATCAGAGTTCACCTAGCATAATACTGTTGGATCCCACACTGGATATGTGCTCATGGCTGGAACACTAAACACTTTAGTCTCTGTTAAGGAAAACATTAATCTTCCTCATAAAACCCTCTTCATATAATGCTCCTCCCAAGGGAGAGAAAAAAAATAATATAATTCTATTGACATCTTCTACCTTATTCAAATTCTGATCTTAGATTCTGTTTTCAGAATTTCAAATGCTTGGGAGAAGGGAGTGTGGGATGTGGAATCCTATTATGGCAGCCAAGCAGTCACCAAAACAAAACCATGGGTTTTTTTTTTCTCTCCTCTATGTCACAGTGAAGGATTAAAGTATTGTAACTGCTTCTAGTCCAGCAGTGTATTGTCATTATCATAATCTGCATAGCTCTGTTAAAACAGTGTTTAATATACAAGCACAGTATATGCTAAGTAAAGAACTATCAATGTTGTAAATAATCATAGAAGTATTTTGAAAATACTTTTTTTGACACAAGTTCAAGGCAGTTTAGTTGGAGTTCAAATGCAGAATACTGGTAATGTCTGAAACAGTTGATTCACTTTCTCAGTTCTTTCTTAAGAGGAAGGAACCTGGGATTTATGCTGTGTAATATCTATTGGGAATACTGATGTATGATTTGCATAATCACTCAGACACCATTGTTCGATGCAGGTTCAGTAGAAAATGCTCCTTAATATCATCAGAGTGAATAAGAATACTTTGTTAAGAACATATGCAGGATAACAAAAGTTCAGACCAAGTGCTTCTTCCTTCAACAACTTTTAAATTTAAGCATTGTTTTTGAGCTGGGTCCATGTTGAATTTCCTCATGTTCTCCCACTGTGTGTAGCTCATGTGTAAGAAACGTGGTAAAGTGAGTTGTTGCAATGAAAAATAAAATTATCATTCACCAGTGGTTCTATGACCAATACAACTACCTAGCGGAAGAAGCCCAATTACATTATTCAAAGTAATGCTTCTTTCCTCACATGCTAACCATATTTCTAATGGAAATTTCATAATACCAGTGCTCTACATTTTAAAATTAATTCACTTGGATAACTTGCTAACTAGCAAGTGTTTTTGGTCACAGTCCTCTAAAGGCTAAACCAGCCTGAAGAGACTAAGTTATTACTTCCAAATATAGTCTTGGACTTGCTCAGAAGGTGATCTCCTTTTCAAACTTCCCTGTCATCTTGGGAAACACTTGTTACACCTACCTTGCAATGAAAGGATATGAATGCAAATGACTTTGGGTTTTTTCCTGTTTTGGAAGAAAAATAAGAAATTGCAAGACCAATCTGAAGGTCAGTGTAATTTTTCTTGTGCTTTAAAAGATTCTTATCTTATTAAAAGTGGAGATGGCTTTGAGTTCAGGACCCCAGAAGCTGGGAATCTGATGTGGTTAACAGTGTAAAAATCTGGTCTGGATGTGGTCAGAGGAAAATGGTAGTAGTCTACTACTTTTTTATTTGTACTTCAGATTTTACAGATATCCTGTGTATGCTTCTGTTTGTACCCACATAACCTAATGTAACCCACACAACCTTTGTAACTTTGGTGTCCTGACTTTCTGCAGCAAAGGTGTTGCATTGTTGCTCTTTTTTTCTTCTCTGGCTTTAACGGGCTTGAGCGTGTGCTTCTCTGACACATGGGATGGGAATGTTGCTGATAAGCAACTGATTGGGAAAACTTTTGAAGTTCAGAGAAGTAGCTGGATAATAGTTTACAGGAAACTTTTTTTTTTTTCTAGCTAAAGCATTACCTAGGTGCAATTGCTTTGCTGGGACCCTAAACAGGAAGCTACTTGTGTGAGAGCTTTCTCAGGGGATAAAAAATACAGTTCTTGGTAATTTTTTGGGGGGGTGGTGTTGTTTTGGTTTGGGGTTTAGTGATTTTGTTTGTTTGTTTATTATTCTTCACATTTGTATTAGGGAACTAGTTAATATTTGGGTAAATTTGAAGCTGTCAGTATCCCTACCACCTTGTTAATGGTGCTGCTAGGGCATTGCTTTGGCAAATATTCTATAACCATATGGATTGTGGACTGAGGGTTATTCAAGCGAAAATTTATACTTCGATTAATTACAAAATTGCCTCTGGACTTTCAAACAGTAGTCAGTGACTCTTTCTCCTTTGACTTCTCTGTCAGTTCTTTTTGATTTCTTAACAAAGTCCTTGTTCCAACTTAGATAGAAATATTATTCAGGGAAGAAAGTCCAAATTAGTTGTTTTCTGCCACTAAATGCTTACAAAGAAGTGTAGGGACATAGCTTGGCCAGAGAGTTACAGAGTATTTGTATAGACCACTATATAAACTCCTCGAAGATGACTGAAGGGTTTTCAAGATTAATATAATTAATCTTAAAAGAATTATAATGCTTTTTAAATGGAGGCAGCTCAGTGACTGGATCAGAAAAAAACAAAAACTCAGAAGTCAAATATTCATTTTTACTATTAGTCTTGCTTTCAAACTGTGCATTAATTTCTTGATCTCCAGTGAAATGAAGAAGTTCCTTTTAGTCCCTAGAAGATGATCAGTAGCCCCTGAGACAGGGCTGTGTATTTTCTAAGTGTTTCTATCTCTTTAGCCCTTGTGGGTAACATACCCTGCCATCTAAAATATCTCTCCCTGTGTATACTTGTAAATTCCCCAGAAACAGCCCTCTCTTCTTTCCAAGGGCTCCATGGACTCACCTTCCTTCTTAAAGGAGTGCAGTAAAAACTGAGGTAAAATAAAAGAGTCAATACCCATAGCAGCAACCCAAATGTTACCAGTCAATAGATTAGTTGTGTAACAGGCATCTCTTTACAACATCAGATGAATATGTTCATCTGATCCTGTTGTCCTCAATGTGCTAAAGGCAACTAGCGATATTTACTGACTTTTTTACAAAGGGTTCTTCTTAATGTTCCTAATACTTGCCGTTCACCTTGGCAACTGCATTAGCCTTGCACAGAACGGAAGGAGAGGAATGAGTCCATACGGCAGGTATACAAGCATTAAGGTGTAAACTTCTTTCTTATTGTAAACCGGTTCAGTCATCTGGGTAAGTTGTGTGAATGATTGTTAAAATCTGTGATTGTCAAGGATGGGTCTGGTTTAGTTCTTCTTGCTTACAGAAAAATGAAGCTCGATTTAAGCTAAATTGTACTTTTTTTAGCATAATGAAACCGTTATCTTTTATCAATAATATTGCAGGACTTGTAAGAAAACGTTGTTCACAGCTGATTTTTTAGAGACTTGAGCAGTGGAAGATAAACAGCCACTCTTTAAAGCAAAAGAACCCCCCCCCCAATTATTAAAAACAACAGTTTATTAGATTGAATTGTACTATATATGATCTCAATAAACTTCTTTCAATGCCTATTAGTTAGTTTTACAAGGCACAGGACTTTAATATTAGTTACATAGTTAGTGTACTTAGCCTTTTCCAGCACCAGTGGGAGCTTCAGATTTTGTTTTCCTTGGAGAGTGAGTGACCATGCTTCTCATTTCCTAAGTTTGTGTTCTTCAGTAAGAAGTGGTTAGCAATGTTACTAATTGCTATTCTACTGAAAGAGTACATAAAACCAGAATTACACAGTTCCACAGAGTACAATTTAAGCTTCCATGTTAAGTTTTAATGCTTTTGCATTATGTCCATTGTCACAGATCCTTACCTTTTGACAAACTAGTGAACCTTAAGAACACATCTAAACTGAGACTTCTTGCAGAAGTAAAGATTGGTTCTGCTACATCAGGGTAAAATAGTCCTTGGCATTTTTTGTGTAAAGATTAAACTAAGAAGAAGAAGAAACACATCTTTCTTTTTTGAGTCTCAAGTTAGAATTCTTCAGTGTTTTCCAGTAACTTTTACATGCTTCATTCATGCTATCAATCCTGTAGTATGTTTACCAAGTTAATCTTTTGGAAGAGAACTAAGAAAAGTAACATGTTTTGCTTGGAGTGCCACGGGGAATGCGCTCCATAAAGTGGTTACTGACAGAGAAAAAAAAGACATGAACTACAGGACAAGGAAAAGTTGTATGAGGCACAGTACTGAGTATATTAGAGCATGCTTTGTTCTGACACTAGAAATTCATGAGACCATAAAGATTCTACGAATTTCTTGATCACCTTTGGTGTTTCTAAATAGAACGTGATACTTGAAAATATGTTCTGAGTAAATGTGGTTTAACCTAGCAGGCGGCTAAACACCATGCAGACATTTGCCTACACCCCCCTCATTGTGATAGGGAAAGAATCTGAAAAAAAAGGTTAAATTAATAGGTTGAGATAAAGAGAGTTTAACAGGACAGAAAAGGAAGAGAAAATCCTAAAAATGCTTAAAGAATGTACAAACCAAGCGATGAACAATGTTCTTGTTTACCACTCAGGGACTGATGCCCAGACAGTCCTCAAGCAGTGGGCTGTACTCCTCAGCCAGCTCCCTCAGTTTTATTGTTGAGCGTGATGACCCCCATTTGGGGTCAGCTGTCCTGACTGTGTCCCCTTCCAGTTTCTTGTGCACCCCTGTGAAGGACTAGGAATCAGAATGGGAAAATTTCAGAAGTGGAAAAAGATGTACAGCGATTGAAAGGACTTTATGATACAGACTTTACAGTTATTATGTATATACACATTGTATGCTTCCCCAGAATTTGTATCTCCTGGGCATGTTCAGGCTTGTCCACTTCCCTGCTTTCCTCCAGATTGGCTGGGGAAGCTGCAGAGAGGAGACAGCCTCCATTCGCCCCTTCTCTCCCCGGTTCCTCCCACGTTCCTCCCTCTTTTGCCTGTGCTCCTATCCTGATTTGCTCCCCCGTTTGTCTGTCTCATGCCCCACCCTATGTTCTGGCTCTTTCCCCGCCTGAACTGATAAAGAATCCTGCGCACACCTGAATAAACCATTCTACCTGCACCCTACCTTGTGTCCCGAACCTATGCTGTGCGATGGCCTCATCCCCCTTTCGGACCGTGGCACACCCCCAACCAACTTCCTGACAGTGCAGTATAAGAAACTGAAAAGTTCTTGTCTTCATGTAAGCACTACTCAACAACTGAAACATCAGTTAATGATCAATGTTTTACTTATCCTAAATCAAAAACCATAGCACTATACCAGCTAGCAGGAAGAAAATTAACTCTATCCCAACCAAAACCAAGACAGAAATCTAGCAACCTGTTATGTAAATGTTTTGCTGAGACCATGTTTGTATTGATGAAAATACTTTTTTTCAGTAAAAGAAACCAGAAGCAGGTTTCTGAGATAAAGTAGCTTGTATAACTACCTTGGTGTATGTAATGTCAGAATGAAGAAACGTGCTGCCAGGATGCTCAAAATATTTGCTTGGCTGCTTATGGTAATACCAACTCATTTGGAAGATTTTTTTTTCCATTTTCAGAGTTCCTTATTTCTGTTACTTATGTCACTTTTAGAAGAGTGTTAAAACATTAAACTGTAAATCTTCATAGATCTGCACTCTCTTCTGTTTCAATTTAGAAACTAACAGTAGTAAGAGCTGTGAAAATATAGGAAGTGCAAATGGCATTCCCAATGAGGGAGGAAAAAAGTGAAGTGTTTGACTTAAACTAACTTACATTAATAAGGACTCAGGAGGCCCTGTTACTAATGCTGTGTTAGTTTATTGTCAAAGCAGAAATGAGAATAATTAAGTGATTGTTGGTTTTTTTGCCATCTATCTGCTAATTCCAGAATGCTATTTTCACTGGACATTTGCAATGATTAAATTTTACTGAAAGTAAAATACTGGACTGGTGCAGGATTCAAGTTGGTCTTCAATTCTTGTACAAATTGATTTATTTTGTGTTGTCCGTTGTTATGTGTTTAAACATGTATTAAGTTAAATATGGGCTGGGAGAAAAAGCTAGACGAATCAGGAATGAAGCAGTCAAGCTGAGCCTTGGGAAGAAGGGATTATGGTAGGGGAAGGTGCTTCAGTTTCTTGTCTTTGTTTCTCGACCCAACTCTATTTTAATGAACAGGAAATCAAATTTTCCCCAAGTCAAATCTGTTTTGCCAGTGATAGTAGTTGGTAAGGCATCTCCGTGTCTTTGTCTCAACTCATGAGTTTTTCCTTCTTGTTCTCTCATTCTGTCCTGTTGAGGAAGAGTAGTGAGAGAGCAGCTGATTAGTTGTCTGGCAGCTGCCCAAGATTAAACCACCACAGTACTCACTATTGAAATGGTCTTCTGCTATCACAAACTCTTTATTATATATCCACTTCCACTGTAAAATGGATGAAGGAAATGTTTTCCTAAGATGGTGTTTTGGTGTTTGTTTTTTTTTTTAAGTAGAACTTCTATTAGAATAGATCTTAATTTTGCTTTCTATTCAGATTAATTTAATTGAAAACTGACTGAAGAGCTGTAAACAAAGGATAATATAGTGATTAAAAATAGCAACATATTGTTCTGAAGGGCAGGTTCTAAAACTAATGCGGAAACCACTGTAAATTGAAATCTAAGACAACTTCATTCATCTTTTCAGTAAAGAACATTAGTCCTTTCAGTAAAGAACTAAATAACCACATGTAAAATGTAGCTTTGTAATGACTTTTGAGGCTAAATGATGGCACAAATTATTCTGCAGGTAATTGTAAAGAGGAATATTCTATGGGGGTAAAAGTAGGTCATGCCATCCATTTCTTTGGTACTTGTAAGCAGTGAAATTTACAGTAACTGAAAATGCATGGATTTTATACGTGGATACTGTAGGATGTTTCCAAATAAAACAGCATTTAGAAAGTCAAGCTATTGTATGCTCTGCCCCTAACATCTTGCTTCTCTTTCTTCATGAAGTGTCACAAAGGAATTCTGAAAGTGCCTTTTTTTCTGACCATGAGGGAATAGACAGTACAGGAAACATCTTCTAACCAAAGTTTGATGGAGTCTCCTAAAAGCTATCACAGAAGACAGCTTTTTATGGGTTGAATGATGTCTTGTGGCTCAAAGTTCATACAATGCTATGGCCTATAAAGCAGCTGTAATTGAGACACAGCTTTCAGGGTTCTCTAAGTTGCTGAGAACGTGCAAAATCATTAGTGGCACAATATGGTTCTGCTATTTAGTTCTTTAGGTGTTTTTCTGTATCTGGGCTATGAATTCAGGGTTTTAGGATGCAATATGTACTCTAGCTAAGCAATGAAGCATCTTGAGTAGATATTCTAGCATCTTAGGGTGATACTAAATGTAATCTTTACCGGTATAAAGTACAGGCTCTGGTACTGATGAGGGTACTAGACGAGTGCTTCGTCAGCTGCAAATAGATTGAAATCTTGACCTGCTGGTAAGTTAGTAACTTTGTGCAGGCTCAGATAATGGAGTAAAAGCAGAATATGTTTATTATAAGTTTAACTCTGTGATAGTTTTCACTCTAGGCCTTCCTGGAGACCAGCTTGTAACCAGGAAGGAACTAGGAAGGTGACCACGGAAGTATTCCATGCTATTCCTTTACGTAACTTGAGGTATAAATAAAGCCAACGGGAGAGATCTCTCTCTCTTCCTTTCCGGCGAGGTTCAAGAACGGTGGGTCCCTGTCTCGGTCTTGCTTATCTGGGGCTGAGGCCTATGGTGACTGCTGTTGTCTGCCACACATGAGGGGAGAGTGCTGGGCTGCATCCAGCCGTCCTGCTTCTCTCAAGGGAAGTGGTGAGATTTTACCAGTTCTCTAGTTTGCTGGTTACTGAGATTTTTAGATTGTGTATACCTGTTTTGTTTCAGTCCCTTTTCATCCTATTTTGTCCTTTTTCCCTTCTCCCTTCCCCTCTTCCCTTTTAGAAGCTATTTGGGGTTTCTGGGGTTATAGGTATATAATATTCTCACTGTATATATCTGTTTCATATGTAAAATATACATATATTTGCTATAGCTTTGGCTGCTTGGTTATTTTCTTCCCTCTCTGGGAAGCAGACCCTGTTGTCAAGTTTTGGAGACTTGGCGGGAAGCCAGCTCGAAACTTGCACAAACTCAAAAAAAAAAATGCATGAACTGTAATAGTAGATTTGAGGGTTTTATGTGGAAGAGGTCCATCCCATAGTAGACAAAATTTTTGCATTTTCTTCGTTTGGTATTCATTTAGCAGAAGTACTACCAAATGTTTCAGATGGTAAAATGAAGACGTTGAACTGTGTGTGATGCATAGTATCACTATCTCCACCTCCAGCCAAGATCTCAAGCCAGTAGTCAGCTGTGCAGTGATGGATCTTCTGGGAAACACTACTCGTGTGGTATAGACAAAAAGAAGCCCTTTATTATTTTCTGTGATTCAGGACTGTAATAGCCAACAGTGAACACTCAAAATGAAGCTGAAAGAGGGGGATCTGAAAGCAACTCCACCTCTTTATTTTCCTCAGGGAGCCAGGGGAATGATGATGTTTTTCATCTCTCCAGATATAAGACTGGAGTGAGCATTGCCTGGCCTGACTTTTCAACACAATTATGGGAAACAGGAAAAATAGCTCCCAGTAGCAAAGGTGAGAGAGCTTATAGGTCAGAATTAGTAGGGAAAAGTGCTGTGAAGTTTTATTGTAGGTTAATTTGGTGTTGAGAAAGAAGAATTATGTGCTTTATGTACTTTGTCTCTCTCCCAGGAACAGTAGCTTACCTCTTGCTGACAGTAAATATGCTTCCTCCTTGCTAGCAAAAGGAGTCCATACCTATACAGACAAGTTCTATTCATTGTGGATTTTTCAAAGAAGTACTTAAGATCTGGCCCTGTTATGCTCTAATTACTGAGGGGAAGAAGATGAATTACTCATATTGACCTCTGCCAAAAGGAGTGGGAGGAAGAAGGCAACTGAAGTGGAAAAGAGTGGCAAACATAACTAAGTACCCACTCCAATCTCAAGAGTTGTAATTGTCTGTAATGGGTTTGTTACTCTCCCTGAGAAGGAAACAGAAATAGGATTGGTCATTTGATGTGTATTTTACCAATAAGATATTCCATACCATATTACGTCAGATCAGATATAAAATAGATGGGAAGGAAGCAAGTGGCTCCTTCTCTTCCTGGTAGCTAAGCAGAGAGGTTGGGCAGTTCCTTTGGGGGAGAAGAGCATCAGCTGTGGGGAAGTATCTTTATTTTTAGTTCTTCTCTGCGTGTATAGCATTTATAGCATCTTCGCTCTTTGTGTAAATATAAACACCCTTTCTTAGCAGCTTCGATTCCGTAGGGGTTTTTTCCCTTCTTTTCCCCCCTTCCCCCCTATCCTTCCCTACAGAGGGACTGGGCGCAGGCCAACCAAAGTAAACAATAACATTGTCCCTTGCATCTGGGCTATGGAAGACAGGGAAGGACAGTTTTCAGATCAACCAGCTGTAGGAAAGTTGATAATTTTTTAAACTCTTTTTTAACAAGAAGGTGAATTATTTTTAATATAGGGATATATCTTACAGCTTTTAGAAAATGTTACAGCTGTTGAAACTTGAAGTAGTTTCAAAGAATTTGTCTGATGACTTTCTACATTATACAGCTTGAAAGCATATTTAACAGTTCTAATTCATACATCTTGCTTACTTACTAAGAGTCTTCAAACTCAGCATGCAATGAACCCTGCTGATCTGAAACACTGAAGAGGGAAATTATTCTTGGTGTTTGCAGTAACTGTTTAAATAAAGATCTTAATCACAGGGGATAATCTGTTCTTTTTCTATTTCCTAATTAATATTGCCTTGGCCCTTTTAGTACTTTACTTTTCAAATCAGGCCTGAAAAAGAGTTTTATGTATATGTGAGTAGTTTCTATGTGAAAAGAAGTAAAAAATTCTTCTTGAAAATTATGTATTTAATTTGCAGGGGTTTTATCTGTAACTAACATTTCCTTTGGCATGGCTGTCATGGGGTCTTAGAGAAAAAGGAAAGCAGAAGATAAGAAAAAAAGAGTTTTGCTACTAGCTTACACTGGTGTAAAAGATCCCATTATTATTCAAAGAGTTGTTTTCCAGCTCAAAGGGCTGCCTCACTCAGTTTTTGGACCTTACCATTCCTGGCATCTCTTCAAAATGCATCAGATACACTATAAAATCCCTGTTGGGAATAATGCCCAAACATGTACAGCTCTGTTTCTGTGTATTACATGTTTAGTGGTACTGTATTAAGATCCTTCTATGAGAATTAGCTATGGATTAGAATTATCTTGATTAAATAATCTTTATTTAAAAAGTTAACTGAACATAACCATACATTAAATACATTCAAAGAAAGTAATCTTTAAACCAAAAGCAATATTTTTTCAGACTTGCAAAATTTGTTCAGCTAAAGATATGAAAACCTTTTCAAACTGAACCTGTCTTTTCTTCAGTTATATAGCAGCCATCAACCAGGTGGGTTTGGGCAGTGTAAGTTGGAACAATTCTGTTGACTATATGAAGTACACCAACAGAAAACATGCCTAAAAACTACTGTTGTGCTAGTGTAAAACTGTGGAATGGATCATCCTTATGAAGGTATTTCTTTGGCCAGCTTATTGTGGATGATGAGAGTGATCAAGAATTAGAACAAGCTGCCCAGGGAAGTGATGGAATCACCCTGGAAGTGTTCAAAAAACTTGTAAATGTGGTGCTTAGAGACATGGTTTAGTAGTCGACCTGGAAGTTTTAGATTAAGGAATGAACTCAATCTAAGAAGTCTTTTCCATTCCTAATGATTCTATGATGAAAAGGCTGTGTATGTTGCTTGCCTGGCCATCATTTTCCACAGTATTCTCCTGGAGAAGCTGGATGTTCATGGCTTGGACAGTTACACTTTTGCTGGGTTAAAAACTGTCAGGATGGCTGAGCCCTGACAGTGGTGCTGAATGGAGTGAAATCCAGTTGACAGCCAATCATGAGTGGTGTTCCTGAAGGCTCACTGCTGGTGTGCAGTCCTGTTTAACATCTTTGTCAATTATCTGGATGAGTCAACACCAAGCTGGACAGGAATATTGTCCTGCTGGAGGGTAGGAAGCCTCTGCAAATGTATCTGGATAGGCAATTGTATGAGGTTCGACAAGGACAAGTGCTGGGTCCTGCACTTGGGTCACAACAACCACACCTCAGGTGCTACGTTCAGTTTTGGGCCCCTCACTATGAAAAGGACATTGAGGTCTGGAGCATGTCCAGAGACAGGTACCTAAGATGATGAAGGATCTGGATCACAAAGAGCAGCTGAGGGAGCTGGGGTTGTTTACTCTGAAGAAGAGGAGGTTCAGGGGGTACCTTAACGCTCTCTAGAACAACCTGAGAGGAGGTTGTAGTGAGGTGGGAGTTGGCCTCTTCTCCCTTGTGACAAGTGATAGGATAAAAGGAAATTGCCTCAAGTTGCACAAGGGAAAGTTTAGATAAGATATTAGGAAAAAAATTCTATATAGAAAAGTGTTATTAAAAACTGTAATAGGTTACCTGGTAAAGTGGTTGAGTCACAATGCCTTGAGGTATTTAAAAGATGCATAGATATAACACTTAGGGATTTGTTTTAGTGGTGGATTTGGCAGTATTAAGTTTATGGTTGGAATCTATTTTAAGGATCTTTTCAATCCTAAATGATTCTATTATATTCAAATGTTTATATTATTCTCACACACTTATAATTCAACATAAACTTGACATGTCATACCAGTAAAAAGCAGTCTAGTTTGTAGACTCTGATACTATTGTTCATACATTTAAGATGATTTTTATTAGTGGAAAAGGTACATATATATCTGATGGAACTTACTATATGAAAACACTAACATGATCAGGCGATACAAGGATAAAACTTATTTAATACTAGGTATATGTTTTATGCGTATAAAAGTCCTTTCTGCAAGAATAATAATTGGCACTGGCCATTTATTACTCTCATTGTAATAGTAAGAGAAAACATCTTGTATATTGTAATAATAGGTTACGATGCATTACTTTGGATACAGATACATCTTCTGCCCTGGGATTTAGGACCCATAGTTTGTCAAATAACACATTTAAATTAGAGAAGCATTTTGCAGCAGATGATGGAATGTGTCTCAGGTATGCTGGCTCCCAAGAGAGTTTGAAGCATAAAATCTGCATATGAAAGCTTGGCTATAGTGAAGAGAAAATAAAGTATGCAGTTTACGTGCCTACTCAGTGGTCTTCAACAACAAAATATCAGCTCTTTGTAAACATGAACCTTAAAGAAGGTAAAAATTGCAATTATCTAGTGTTGAAATGCAGATGAGGGGATTGAGTCCATCATCAGCAAATTTGCAGATGACACTAAGTTCGGGGGGAGTGTTGACCAGCTGGAAGGCAGGAGGGTTCTGCAGAGGGACCTGGATAGGTTGGAGAGTTGGGCTGATTCCAATGGGATGAGGTTCAACAAGACCAAGTGCCGGGTCCTGCACTTTGACCACAACAACCCCATGCAGCACTACAGGCTGGGGACAGAGTGGCTGGAGAGCAGCCAGACAGAGAGAGACCTGGGAGTTAGGATTGACAAGAAGCTGAACATGAGCCAGCAGTGTGCCCAGGTGGCCAAGAAGGCCAATGGCATCCTGGTCTGGATCTGGAACAGCGTGGCCAGCAGGTCCAAGGATGTGATTCTTCCCCCTGTACTCAGTGCTGGTGAGGCCACACCTGGGGTACTGTGTCCAGTTCTGGGCCCCTCAGTTCAGGAAGGATATTGAGGTCCTGGAGCAGGTCCAGAGGAGGGCAACTAGGCTGGTGAAGGGACTCAAGCACACGTCCTATGAGGAGAGGCTGAGGGAGCTGGGGCTGTTCAGCCTGGAGAAGAGGAGGCTCAGGGGAGACCTCATCACTCTCTACAACTCCCTGAAAGGAGGTTGTAGTCAGGTGGAGGTTGGTCTCTTTCCCAGGCAACTCTCAGCAAGACAAGAGGGCATGGTCTCAAGTTGTGCCAGGGGAGGTTTAGGTTAGATATTAGAAAGAATTTCTTTACAGAGAGGGTGATCAGGCATTGGAATGGGCTGCCCAGGGAAGTAGTGGATTCTCTGTCCCTGGAGATTTTTAAAAAGAGACTGGATGTGGCACTTTGTTCCATGGTCTAGTAACCGCAGCGGTAGTGGATCAAAGGTTGGACTTGATGATCTCAGAGGTCCCTTCCAACCTGGCTGATTCTATGATTCTATGATTCTATGATTTTGTTTTTTCTGGAATTTGGTTTATTTAACATTTTTGTGAATGTTTCATAGGGAGAAGGTTCCCAGCTGGGACAAATGTAGTGTGACCTTTGGTTTATAAGTAAATATTTTGGGTAAAAGTGTTTACTGTTCTACTGCTAAGCTTAATCTAGAATACTGAGAATAAAAACAGAACATTATGTTGGAGTTTTTGTTTGATTTCATTCGGTTAAGCCTTGGAGTTACAACATTGAAGGTGGAAAAATATTATAATAATGAGAATAAAAAGAATATAACTTGCTGAAGTCCCTTAAGTATACATCTATTACTGTATAAAGTGCTCAAACCCTCTTGTAAACTGCTGTTTTCATGTTTCTCCAAGTTACTGTTTCCGTATGAAGTTCATTATCAGCCCATTTATAATAAGAGCAATTGAAAAGCAATAAATCTGAGATTTCCAAACAGGAATCCTTGTGAATTATCAGTAGTCTTGCAATCCTGCAATCCAAAATAGTGCTCTTTATTATTCTTTACAGGAGCTCACTGCCTTCTCACTGATATGAAGCAGTAGAAAAAGCAACTGGTCTGAAAATTTTTCAGAGGCCACAAGAAGGTTATTTGCAAAAATATTTCCCTTACATTTCAAATATCTTTTTCCTTTTTCTGCTGTCTCCAGCTTTTCTCTCGTTATAACAGGATAATTTGTGATATGCATCTGGTACCTTTTCCTTTCTTGAAAAGTTATTATAATAGTTCCATTTCTAACCTTCAATTTATGTTCCATTGTGTCCTACTAAAATTATTTCCTACTGCACATGTTCCACAGCTCAGATACTTTTATTATTGTGCCCTTTTCAATTCACTAAGGACACCTTTATATTCTGATGGAAACATAGTGCTTCAAAACATAGATGACCTAAATCTTAAGGAGAAACGTAGTATCATTTCCCAAGAAAATTTCTGTTTCATTGTGTGATCCTGGAAGATCATTCTTAAGTATCACAGATATGAAATTGTTATAATATGAATTTCCCATGAAAGTGACCTCTCACCCAGGAGAGATTAAATATTTGCTTTGTATGTGTCATCCCTTCAGAGTGAGAATTATATCACGGTGTGCTGGGAAAATATATTGGGACATAGTATTTTATTTCATAACACGGAGGAAAAAAAATTAAAATATTCCTTAAAAAAGCTGAAATGATTTCGACTTACATTAGTATTTATAAAGTGGCATATTGTCTAAAAATAATACAAGGAATACTTGAAAATCATTTGACTTACAAAAGTTCAAGATTACTAAGACTTTGCAATACCAGTGCAGACAAAAAATTAATAATAATCTTGCTTCTTTGCCTATTCATTATAATAGAGTTCAGTTCAGTGATTATGGGATCTCATTTCTGCTGTGCATTTCTGGTTTTTGTCAAAAAAACAGTCTTTTCTCAAACTGGTCTGTATTCAAGTATGACCCTAAACTGATTTCTGAATGCCACGTGTATGCTTTTTGAAAATTGAGTTAAATTTTCTTTTGTTAGAGTTTCCTGTGATCACTGTGACTCATTTCAAACTACCTTTTTTGCAGTACCATTTCAAAGGGAAAGTCTTGTTATCCCTATGACACAGGTTGGGATAAAAGAGGAAATTTATGTTACAAATACTGCACAATTTTAGGCATATTTGTCCACGCTGTTTTCTATTGTGGTGATTACATAAGTTCAGAACCCTGATTCCCACTGAACTCAGCTGAAACAAGGAACGCTTGAAGTCTAATGTATAAAAGCACTGAAGTCTCACACCAAGAGGAGGAAATAACACATTCTTGCTTTGAATTTTGTCACTGAGACCAGTTTCAGAGCTGGGTAGCCTCAGCCGCCTGCTTTTTGTCTGTGGGAACAGAGGTCGATTATGAGTAGATTAAGTTACTTGACCCATCTTGCAGGCAATCTGATTTAATATAATACCTTCTTCTTTCAAGAATGAGCTGATTTTTGTGTACTAAAGTAAAAGTTGTATTCTGTGGTCCCTTTCCTTGCATCAAAACTTGAGGAAATGAGTGCTAGTGAGATCCCCCAGTCGGCTCCGTCAGGTGTTGGCTGCAATGTACCACACTTGAAAGGTTTCTATACCATTGCACGCAGCATGTGAAACAGGCAAGAGCTTGAACCTTTGGCCCAATCCCAGAGATATGACATCATTGGCATAGTGAAACTGGGTGGGATGAGTCCTGTGACAGCTGTGCCATGTTGGATGGTTACAGGAGAGACAGGCAAGGCAGGTGAAGTGCGGGGAGGGGGTGGGTGGTGTTGCATGTAGTGAAGAGGTTGCAATTACCAACCATATGAGGTTCAACAAGGGAAAGTGATGGATTTTGCAGCTGGTATGGGGCAACCCTGGATGTATGGATGGACTGGGGAATGAGATGCTGGAAAGCAGTGCCATGGAAAGGGACCTGGGGATCCCGGTCAATGGCAAGTTGAATATGAGTCAGCAGTGCCCTGGCAGCCAGGAGGGCCAAACATGTCCTGAGGGGCATCAGGCAAAGCATCACCAGCTGATCAAGGGAGGTGATTGTCCCACTCTGCTCTGCACTGGTGCCACTTCACCTCAAGTCCTTTGTGCAGAAGGATATTAAACTGTTAGGAAGAGTCCAAAGGAAGTCTAAAATGATAGTGAAGGGCCTTGAGAGAAAGCCATATGAGGAGTTGTTGAGATCACTTGGCTTGTTCAGCCTAGGGAAAAAGAGACTGAGGGGAGACCTTGTAGAACTCTATAGCTTCCTCACAAGTGGAAAAGGAAGTGCAGGCACCAATCTCTTCTTTCTGGTGACCAGTGATAGGACCCAAGGGAAAGGAATGCTGTGTAAGAAGAAGTTTAGGTCAGATATCAGAAAAAGATTCTTCACTCAGAAAGTGGTTAGGCACTGGAACAGGCTCCCCAGGGCATTGGTCACAGCACCAAGACTGACAGAGTTCAATAAGTGTTTCCACAACACTCTCAGGCACATGGTGTGATTCTTGGGGCTGTTCTGTGCAGGGCCAGGAGATGGACTTGACTCAATTGATCAAAGATTTAGACAATTTTTTTGTCAGATAGTCATTTAAATGATATGGGAGCAGGCAACACACTTAAACTGGTGCGGTGTAAAGTTTTTAAAAAGTAAGAGGACTAAGTCACTGTTACAGCTGTACCAGACCAATACTCTTCAATTAGAGAGACATAAAAATTAAAATCTCTGTGTGCTTAAATGCAAATTAAAAAAATGGGAGAAGAGAACATAAAAAAAAGACATAGTCATAAATGAAAAACGTTAAAACAATACCACAGAGATGATCCATGCATATTTTTCTTTAAAGGCAAAACTCAATTATGGTACTGCCTCTGAATGTTCTTTTGCTTTCTTGAACCTGTTCTTTCTCAGAAATTAGATGTCACTTCTGACCAATGGTGGAGATCTGGAAAAGTCTTTTTTGTAGGAATGACAGCTTGGAAATCCTACATAGATAGAACATGTACTCCAGTACATGTTTTTTGCTATAACTCCCATCTTTTTATTGTATTTTGCATAACCACTGTAATTGCATCACAGCTGTGTGTATAAATAAGGGTTTCAAGGAGTTGAAATGCTTTTCAGATGAAATTCAGAGAGATATTTGAATATCTGGCAATGCCTCTTTTCAGGCATAAACACTACTTTCTGAGCTTGAAAATAATGAAATCATATTCTGCTGTTACATTGAAAACTACTAACAAAGCTTGTCACTGTTAAAGTCGGGGACGGCCAATGCGACATAGAATCTTCTTCCAAAGCAGGGACAGGGTTACAAGAAGGCTGTAATCACTTTATTGTAACAGGTTGCAAACATTTATACTTTTCACATATCACACATGTCAACCTTCTATTGGTGTCTTCATATAAACGTATAACAGGCTATACACGTCATTCTGCTATTGGTACACATAGATCAGGTCATACTTGTCAACTTACTTATTGGTATTTTCATGTACACACACATCAGGGCATATTCATGTCAATCTACCATTGGTGTCTTCATGTATAAATAAATCAGGATTGGCTGACACAGCTTCTGTCGAGTCATGATGACTTGCAGAAAGTACAGGAAGTCCATTTCTGTCCTCCATCTTCTTCCTTTCTGAAAGTTGCCCACATTCCTCTGCATGCTGCGTTCTCCTCCTTTCAGGGGTATACTGTAATCCAGTTGATGTCCACTGCTTCGTTGATAAATGACAGGTTGCTGACAGGCTTGCTGTCAACCCTGACAAAAGCTTACTCTCTTACTGGTCAGAGCACTTTTCTTCTAATCTTTCCATTGTCTGGGAAAGCATTCAAAATGTATGGATTGCCTTTAGACCATTTTACTCATGAATCATGTTATCCTAGTGTGATTCTTCTCCCTTCCCACTTTGTCAGTGATGTAATAGAAGAAAATTAAAGTAATTATAATTAGACTGAAAAACTATGCTTTCAAACACATAATAGAACTTGATCTAGATCCCCTTGAACTTGAAAATCTAAGGTGAGGGTTGAATTCTTTAGAATAAATAGTCACAGTAGGGCTGTCCATGAAAACAATTTGACATGACAGAAAACACTATTCAAATTACACAATATCTTTGTACTTCCAGTATTGTGAACAATAGTTTGTCCCCTGATAGTCTGTCCTTCAGAGATATGTGTATTGCTGACCGTTTAAATAATTTTAAATATCTGTAAAAGGTGACAAATGTTTTGTTTCTTTCATTACAAGTATAATAATCTCTTCTTCTCCTTCAAATCTGAAAAAGCAAATAAGATCAGATGTAAGAGTTTTTCTGGCAGAGTTCTTTCCATTCAATCCACAGGTCAGAATCACATTCAGGCTTACTTTTTCTATGTCGGAAAAGGTTCTCTCTTTTCAGGTGTAATAAATTTCCTTATTTGAATCTGTTTTGCCCAGATGGTAAATGGCAAATGATCCCTCTTTCCTTAGCTTGATCCCTGAGTCTTTCACATTGTATTTTTTTCCTCCTGTCCATTTGAGGATGTGGAGTGATATAGTGGCTTAGTGGGCACCTGGCATCCAGCCAGGGTCAACCCATCACCACTGTTTATCTATGCCTTAAGTCTCCTTTCCTGTGTTGGTCCTAACTGAAGCCAGCCCTAAAAGTCAGAGACATTATTAACTCCAAATCTCTCATCAACAGGCACATACTTATTTGGGGACTGGAAACTGATGAACTTAGTGGTGTGTGAAGCTCTTATTTTGGTATATGGGGAGAAGCTCTTACAATTTACTTGAAGTTACTTTAAAGCTAAAAAGGGGCGGGGTAACCTGCATGTACAGTGTAGTGAGTTAAAGCACTTTGGAAAATATCTGGGGCAGCTTCACATATAATATTAAATATACTCTTAACCATGGAGCCTGCTGAGAGTGAAGACTAGGAAATTAGAGGCTTTCAAACTGCATATGGAAAGACGCTCCAGCTAGATGGGTTCTCTACGTTCTTGGGGCCTTGATACTCCCCTACACCATCAGTCCTAACAAAAACAAGATGTGAGTAGCAGAAGGCAACTGCAGTGTCCAGTGGAGGCACAAAGTGCTTTGTGCTGGGGGAAACCACTTCCAGCTGACTGATGATGATGAAATGCCAGGGGTGGGGGAGAAACATCACTGGGCACCAAAACTGTACCCAGCCCATCAAAGTTGACACATATGTCCTGCTTCTACACCCTGGGCAGGAGGAAAAGGAGGGGTGCCATGTGGTGTCTGCCTTTCCCTTCTCATCTTGTTAGAGCAAGTTTAACAGCCTGAGCTGAAAACAGAGGAAGCTGGGAATGAGGGTGGTGGAGACTGGGTGCTCACGTAATGGTGTGCTGAGGAGTCTTGGGGCATCTGCTTCTGTGTCCAGTTTGTGGTCACAGGTTTGTGTGGGTTGGCTGCAAATTAATCAAGGCAAAATTTGAGAAAGTCTTGACTGCAACAACTGCCTATATCTGTGCTCTGTTATGGAGACATGAGGGACCACTTGTAGAAAAATCTCATGCTGTGGAAACTTGTGAGATTCAGAAAAGAGCCTTCTGGATTTCTTTTCTTGTTTGCTTTTGCACACTGTGTGAATTCTAGAGTATCAAAACTGTGTTTTCAATGTTCAAATATAAAATGATGAAAGATAGTTATAAGAACTCCTTTGCAAGGCCTCTTTACTCCTGAACTTAACTTGTTTTCAAGTATCCCTAGCCACATGGTCAAAGCAAAGTGAGGAGGAGAAAAGTTTGTCTAGAATGAAGTTCATTGTTTCAAGTTGAGATCAACTTTTTTTTTTAAGACTGATGGTGACATTTAACATGAAGTAAGGAGACTGTATAGTGGAAGTGGAAGTGACAGCAGCTGAAGTGGAAGGAAACACCTGAAAATTTCAGGTGCTGAAAATCATTCAGGTGAGAAGGCTGGGTAACTTGTCCTCTAGAATGCTATACAAACTGATGCACACTCAGCGTGATTGTGGACACTCAATAATACCTGTAATTAATACTTTACACAAAGATAGAAAGTGAACCGGGTTTGAAAAAGTATTACTTATGAATTGATTAGTCCTTGAAAATGAGCAAACCTGGAGATCATATGTCTGAAAGTACTGAGCAAATAGAAACTGGATCCTAATGCTAAGTAGGTTTTCTAGTGCTATGTTATCCTGTTATTTATCTTTGAGGGAGAAAAGGTGTTTGAGACAAGCTTCAGCATATGAATTGTTGGCATGTAAACACTAGTATTTTGGTTGTTGTAAGACATTTGTCCTGATTCTGTTGTAATGACTGATATAGATTATGGCAAACTAAAACAATATTGGGGGATTTAAGCAAGAAGATGGTATTTGAGTTGGAAATAAAGAATTTGAGGAAATTTTTGTCAAGGATAATTTTCAGATTAGAGAGCACAATTATGGAAGTGTTTATTTTGATTCTACTCATTTTCAGAGATTAACTATTTTTAATTATTTTGTTCTAGTATTGGTGAATTCAGTTTTTGTCACACAGAGTAATAAGGTTAGTCAGATATAGGATTCTTGCTTGGTAAATCTGTGCAAGCTGCTTCCATGCCCTTCTGGTGCCTGGAAATTGCTTTGAGGGCACCTGTGATTTAGAGGATGGCGGTGTGACTGACTTCAGTTTCCCACATCCTTCTCCATGCCCTCTTTGGGACATAAGATTAATCTTTTTCTAGTTGCTTTTTCTAATCCTGAAAGTTTCTCCTTTTCACTGCAGTCTTTCCAAGCTGGTGGAACAGCTTCATGATGACTTTAGCCAGGTTATTCTGCAACAATGAATATTTGGTTAGCTACTTTGGAGCTGTAAATGTTTATCTTATTCAAGCAACCCCTGCCTAATTTTTTTTGATCACACCCTTCCCCTCCAAACTCTGCCACCAAGCACATGGACTTGGGACACCACATTGCCACTATAAATCTGCAGGCAAAAGAGAGGCCAAGTGTGTTAGTCTTTGCTTCATTACTAGATTACCCACTCCCCTGACTACTGAGCCAAAGCTCTTCTTGGCTTTCCTTTTGTTGCAGTGTACACTGGTACATTCCCATTACCACTCACTTATCCTTCCAGTTTTAAGTCCAGTAAAGCATTGGTCTTTCAAATGATCCTAGAGCTCTTCTTTGTAATAAATATGTTGCTACCTCCACTTCTCTGAGCCTTTTTTCTTGCATTTGAGCTTAGTTGAGGTTCTTTATCCTACCTGGACACTATGTGCTATGACTGCTCATTTTCTTGCATTTAGATAGTTTGATTCAAAACTTGACTTACTTTTTTTGATCATCTTTGTACTTTATGGAGGCTACCCTTGAAGATCAATCAGACTTCATGAGCTCCTCTATCCTCTGGGAAATAATCTGTAAAATCCTGCCAGCAGTTCCCTAAATAGACTGAAAACAGTTCTTTGGAAGCCTGGGCTTTCTCCTGCTGCATATTTCCCTGTCTTACCTCAAGATCTTTAATCCTTTTCTCTGCAGGTTACAACAGCATAGATTGTCAGAGACTGTCATATCCTTAACCAGTTCTTGGTATGTAGTAAAGCACCTTCCTGACTGGTCTATCCCATACTTGTTCCTTCTGTAGCCTTTCTCCTTGATTTGATTGAGAGTCTCCCACAGGTCCTGTCCTCTTCACCTGAGTCCTCAGAGACATACAATCACCCTTGATCTCGGTGTCCCCGAGCAGTGTTGTTCATGCTTATGTGGTTGTAACAATAGGCAACAGGGAGCAGCAACTTGAGAGTTCCAGCAATCTCTGCAAGGCTGAGGATCCACACCCCAGCAAAGTGTTAAGCCTCCTTCAAAACAGCAAGTTTTGTTGGAAGACAGATTTGTGTGCAAGACTGCCCCACCTTCTGTATTCTAACAAATATTTACAACCATTTTTTTTCAAATATGTATACATTCTAATGAAGAGAAACCAATTATTTCACTAATTTTAGTGAAAATAAACCAATTTAAAAAATCTAATTTCTTCATGTAGCCCTCTCTCAAATAAAAACTTTATTCTTTCCCATTGTTTCCCTTAAGAAAATGAATGCCCCCTTTCACATGATTGGAGACTTCTCTAATTGTTTGAAATTAACTTTTAAGGAGAGATAAATCACTTCTTAATGTCCACTGTTTACATGCCAGTTTTGCAGTCAAGATTAAATCTTTGATATTTCAGAGGTTGTTACTTCAATACTCCTAAAATGTAATGTCTGTTCTTTCCGGGAATCTTTTATCTTATTGCAGCTTGTATAACAGTGTGAAACGTGTAGCTCATTTCCTGACACCAGTAAATGTGCAGCTTGCCCTAGAAGTTTGGATTAAAAGGTAACCGAATTTCAGGCCTAATGAATATGAAGGGACAGTTTTTGTGATTCATATTAGCCCAGATTTCTGTTTGATGTTGGTGGAAGCTTAGGGAGATAAAAGAAGTGAAATTTTAGACCTGATGCTGCTCAGCCATCCAAATTTGAATATTTTTGTTTAAGTAAGAGGCCTTCCAATCTGTTTAGGTAGCAGAATAACTGGGCTGAATTTCCCTGCCTATGGAGCTTTGGATTCTCTACATTTAGGAAAATGTCTGGCCCTTTAGCAGCTGAAGTAAAGACTTAATTTCCTACAACTAGGCATCAACTTCAGAATTTTAGCTCTTGATCCTAAGAGGATGGCTTAAAAGGTGATGAAAGGAAAGCAAGTAGGCAGTCTTTAAAACTAAACTTTTAATGGGAAGAACATTCAAACGCTCCATCCAGTGAAGAATGATGTCTTTCAGGGGTCAATACTTGGGGACAATAGTGTTCAACATCTTTGTCAGTGACGTAGAAAGTGGGATCAAGTGCACCCTCAGTGAATCTGCCAACAACACCAAGCTGTGTGATGCAGTTGACACGCTGGAGGGAAAGGCTACCATCCAGAGGGACCTTGACAGGCTTGAGAGATAGGCCAATGCAAACCTCAGGAAGTTCAAAGAAAAGAAATGCACGGTTCTACACCTGGATCATGACAATCCCAGGCACACCCACAGGTTGGGTGGAGAATTGATTGAGAGCAACCCTGAGGAGAAAGAATTGGAGGTGATGGTTGATGAAAAACTCAACCTGAGCTGGCAGTGTGAGCTCAGAGCTCAGAAAGCCAAACTGAATCCTGGGCTTATTCGAAAGGAGCATGGCCAGAAGGCTGAAGGAGGTGATTCTCCCCTCTCCTCTGCTCTTGTGAGACCCCACCTGGAGTACTGCATACTCTTTGGTGTCCCCAGTGTAAGAAAGACATGGAACTGTTGGATCACGTCCAGAGGAGGGCCACAAAGCTGGTAAGAGGAGTGGAACACTTCTCCTCTGGAGACAGGCTGTGAAAGTTGTGGTTGTTCAGCCTGGAGAAGAGAAGGTTGCATCAAGAACTCATAGCAACTTCTCAGTATACAAAGGGAGTCTACAAGGAAGCCAGAGAGGGACTCTTCATCAGGAATTGTAATGATAGACCAAAAAGTAATGGGTAAAAATTGAAAGAGGGGAAATTTAAGTCAGCTATTAGGAAGAAATTTTTACCCTGAGGGTGGTGAGACACTGAAACCACTGGTTGCCCAGGGAGGTTTATGGGTACCCCAACCCTGGCAGTGTTCAAAACCAGCTTGGATGAGGCCTTGAGTAACCTGATCTAGTGGGCAGTGTCCCTGCCAATGGCAGTGGGGGTTGGGACTGGATGATTTTTAAGGTCCCTTCCAACCCCTTAACATTCTATGGCTCTATGATCTTCATTCTGCAGTAACTGAATGTTGCTCAGGCTTTTGTGAGCTGGCTTATAAAAGGGAATGCAACTAGAAATTGATTAAAAATCAGAAAATAATATTTCGAAACAAGTATTTCAAGCATTTATTATTCACCTGTTTTTTTCATAAGGGAAAATGAGGAACAACTATCCTCTGAAATTGTACTTCTCTGTTTGGGACTGGGATTTGTCTCAATATCTTTAATCAAAAAATGTCCACTTCATTTAGCCAGCTGCACAGAGCTATTCTGGTGGTCTCCAAACACTGATTTATATTCCAGCTGCAAAACCTTCCCAGTACAAGCTTTGAAAAAGAGTGCTGTTGTAGCAACTTTTTTGCTGCTCTTATGCTGAGATACGCCTGTGAGCTGAATCAGATCCCCTCTAGATGAACAAGATCATTTCTGCAATTATACTACAAGAACCAGCCAGGCTTCCCCATTGTTCACTTACAAATATTGTGAGGAAGAATTATCTATAAAAAGACACCTGAAATCCACAGGTTTACAAATGGGAAGTGAGTGCCAGGACTGACTTATGTGAAAAAGGCAACCGTCATTATGTGTCCTGTTAGCTGTAGGAGATGAGGGATGAGTTCAAAATATTGATTTTTTGGGTAGACAGAACAAATTCCTGGCATTCATCAGCATTTTCTTAAAGTGTTGTGCAGGTTTTGACAGGGATAGAGTTAATTTTCTTCATAGTAGCTAATACAGAGCCGTGTCTAAGATTTATGCTGAACATTGTTGATAGCACAGGGATGTTTTCGTTACTGCTGAGCAGTGCTTACACAGAGTCAAGGCCTTTTCTGCTTCTCACACCACCACCCCCAGTGAGGCACGGAGAGCATGGGAAGCTGGAAGAGGACACAGCTAGGACAGCTAACTCCAACTAACCGAAAGGATATTCTGTACCACATGGCATCATGTTCAGCATATACAGCTGGAGGAAAAGGAAATGGGGGAACATGTTCAGAGTTGGTGGTGTTTGTCTTCCCAAGTCACTGTTATGTGTGACAGAGCCCTGCTGTCCTAGAAATGGCTGAACACCTGCTTGCCCATGGGAAGTGGTGAATTAATTCCTTGTTTTGCTTTACTTGTGCATGCAGCTTTTGCTTTCCGTGTTAAACTGTCTTTATCTCTCTACAAGTCTTCCCACTTTTGCTCTTCATATTCTCTCCCCATCCCGCTGTAGGGGAGTGAGTTAAGCGGCTGTGTGGGGCTTATTTGACAGCTGGGGTTAAACCATGGAAACTGTGCAATGGCTATATTTTCTTTTTAATTCTAGATGATTATGGACTTCAGACTAGGAAATTGCTTACTGTATCTGCAATGTTTTTCCTTTTAGTTGACTTAGCTTTTCCTGGAAATATGGCAAGGTTGATTATGCCTTTTACAGCACTGTTATATGTTACAAACTCTGTCCTAGAAGCTGGAGATCAGCCTTAAGTCAGTCACAAAAGTGAGATCTAAAATACCTGATACCAAGTAGTGTATAGATAATAACTGGTCTTTAGAGAATAGGTATCAAACTAACTAATGACTGAAAACTGGATTTGTTTTATGGGCTAAGTAGTTTGTAGAACTCACTTTCAAGAAGTCCACATAATGTAGCTAGTGGGACTGTATATTTCACAAGATAGTCTTCAAATTGTATATGTCAGTTTTGTAATAGTAAAATATTTTTTTTAATTATCTTTTTTTTTTTTAAAGTAATTGTTTCAGTGAAAGGTGGAAGAAAATAGTTCTTCTGTGTTGTGTGTATGGTTGCAAGTAATTTTCAGGTATTCAGGAAATAGGAAAAAAAGATACCATTAATAAAAAAATACATTTATATGTTATTTTTTTGGATTGCAGTGTTCCCAGAAGTCATAATTGTATCTTGGTTATCTATAATGAGGAATTTTTGGTACATCATTAAAGAGGTTTGATTACTTTGATATGAAGTTATTGTCGACCTATGGAATTTTAATAAAATATGTCTGAGATTATGTGACTATAATTTTAAAAATAAAAATTATTTGGATATGAGTGAACTGATGTTTCAGGTGTGAAAGAGACTTAATATGTTACAAAGTATAAGAATATATAAGTTAGAGAACATAGTTTATAGGAGGTAGATTTAACAAATAATTTTTTGGACAGAAGGGCTGAAGAATCACTGAGGAAACCAGTTTGAAATGGAAATTGCTAATAAGAAGTGATTGTCTTAGGAACATGAGCAGGAGCAGCTGTGAGACTAAATGAGTATGAGAGCCTGGATATAGAAAGAATAAAAAGTTTCCTCATTCTCACAGCATAATGAAGTAAAATATATTTTGTCAAAATGAAGTCCAGTTGTATTATAATTTTGGCTTCATATATAGATAGCAAAAGGACAGTCTACAGTTCAATTTGCAAGCTCGTGAAGGCCAGAGAAGTAATTGAAGCGTGTGCATAAAAATAGAGAGCTGGGCAATGAAAAGACCCACTGCAGGATATGAAATCTTATATGAATAGGATTCTGTATTTCTAAGGCAGTAGATAGACAAAAACTGATAGTATTTATAAGGCAGAATCCCTGAGGGGATAAAACAATGTTGTTAAAGGAAAATACTGCTTGAAGAAATGTTAACTTTTTTTTTGGGGGGGAAGGTTTAGATACCCAAAAGCAACCTTAGTTACAGGCATCTCTGTAGCATGAAACAGCCTCATAATTGTAATTTCTGTTTTTGAAATCTTCATAAGATTTTCTATTATATCTGAAAGAATTTGTTCCAGCCTATAGCATCCAGATGCTTTTCAGATTGCAGGAGAAACAAACACACAAAAGGAATCTGTAGATTGCTTTTCATAAGAAAACAGTGTATTTAATTAAATTCTTAAGCTATCATTCATATATCTGTTTTATACAAGTTCCACAAAATTTGTTAGTAGTATTTGCATTGCTTTCAAGGAATGAACATGTTTCTTTTAAACTTCAGATTCAAAAGTCTGCTTCTGTTCAATGCAGTGTTGTTGAAAGATTTCTGAATTGCTATGAAATTAGGTTCATTTTAAGGCTTCTAAAGAACTCAAAAGTCAAGGAAGCTAGACTTGGTTGGGAGTTCTTGCTAAGTTTCTCATTACTTTATTGTCAAGATCTAGGGATCAATCCAGCTGGCATTACACTTTCCAAATCTCATTTAGAACCTATGGACTTTGACTTGCAGAATAAAAATTACTTAGGTTTAGAAGAGATTTAATATTGAACATTTTCTAATAATAACTCAAATGGGACCATCAGCATTAAGAATCAATGCAATATGAATGTGAGGAAGGAAAGAGAGGGAAACGTAAAACAACTAATTTGCAGTCAGTCTTTAAAAAGAGAACAGTTTAATCAACCTGATTTCTAGAAGGGTAAAAGCTAATAATTAGTTAGTAATATAATTAAACACTAATCCCCAAAAATGCAAATATTAAGTGGAGGGATGCTGTATCTTAATAAGTGCAAGCATAATGCAGTTACTCTGCTACTTGTAGGGCTCAAAAAGGATAACTGGCCTGTTGCCCTTGATGTGAAACCCACTAAGATGGGTCATAGAGGAAGGAAGGGAGTTTATCACAGAATGCCTTGAAGATTGAGAAGTGTTTAATTGCTTAAAGGGATATGGGACTCATGATGGGATGCAGAAAGAAGGTCATTTTGGGTTTGTGTAATAAATTTTGTAGAAAATTTTAACAGGATTTTGGGACAGTGAAAGATGTAATATAAGATGTTTAGAGAAGGACCAAAGGTGGAGAAAGAGAACTTATTTCCCTCCCTAGTTGTAGCTTTTTCTTCAGGAAATGTTATGTTCTCATCTTGACTTATCTGAGAATAGCATGAGTCTTAAGCTTAACTCCTCCCCAGGCAAGTGATCACAGCACAGAATTGTGACCAAGCTTGACTTAAGTCAAGCCAGAATTCAAGAAGTGTTTGGACAATACTTTCAGGCACATGGTGTGATTCTTGGGGTTGTCCTGTGCAGGACCAGGATCTGGACTCAATGATCACTGAGGGTCCCTTCCAGGACATTACATGATTCTATGATTCCTTTCAAGTGTTAAAGAACTTGAAATGTAGTGTAGTAGTTTTGTGCTGTAGCAAGAATGCAAGTAGAATGGTAAATCTGTTTCCAAACCATTTCTACACTTCAAACTTGTATTTATAACTTTGTGTCATCGAAAGAAACAGATGTTGAATTTCCTAAAGCATGAAACTAAGCAAATAGATACATGTTATCTCAGAAATCTAAAAAAATCCCAAAATAACAATAGTGTTGGACTTGGTTTTTTTCTTTTTTTTTTTTTTTTTTTTTTTTTTTTTTGTAGTTTTATTTATAACTTCACTCAAAAGTGTGTGCTTGTAACAAATGTGGATAGAGCCTTTCCCAAATCTTCGTTTGCGAAGCCTAGCCATGATGATGATCACTCAAAAGTGAGCTCCAGCCCAGGAAGAGTAACCACACTGTGAAGTAAAATTTTAGTTACAATGAATGTTGGGACAAACAGATGACAAAACTCAATAGCTGAAAAAATTGTTCAATATGGGCAACTAAAGTTATTGCAATGCATCACTTGAGCCTAGTTTTCTTTCTGTGTGAATGAAGTTCACATGAAAGACAATTGGGTTAGTGAGTAGATTAGAAAGAGAAAACAAATATTTATTTCCCTATGCTGCAACTTTTAAAATTTCTGACTCACTGTGAACTAGTCTACTGTTGAGCAGGATCCCTGAAGAACAAAGCTTTGAAGCCCCAGAACTGAATAGCCACTGCCACTATTTCTCCTCTAAAAACCAACAAGTACTGTTTTGAAATGTTCTGAACTGTACCCACAGTTACAAAAAGTAATGCAGAAATGCTTTCTGATTTGCTACAGATAACAGATGGTGTGAAAGAAGTCTGTCATACATAATGTTCAGCTGCCAAATCTCTTCTTATAAAAGACTGAATAAATATCCTGTGCAGATGATATTTTATGAAACAGATAATCTCCCCAAAATAGAAATTTTTTAAAGCTTTTCAATGCTTTCAAGAATGTAAATGTAAACAAAGTAAGAAAAAAGATTTTCACTCTGTTTTATGAGAAATGATAGGAGGAGTTATTTTTTAGAGCATTTTAAATTTTTTCTTTAAATTGAAAGAAAAACATGATGCAGATTTAGATGTAATATTGGAATATTTCAGTTCCTTTAGTTCCACATAGTTCCTTTCATTACTGACCACTTAGTTTTTTTACTATATCTCAGAGAACACTGTTTGGGTATTTTTTTTCATTACCAGATTCCTATTAGATTCAATACTTTTTAATGGGAATTAAGAAGCTCATCAGGACAACTAGACTTCACCAACTGGTGTTACCACGGTTCATAGCATATAGTGTTTGTTCAGGATTAAGTTGCTTTGGGTTTTTCTTTTTCTTTTATTTTTTAGATTTGGTGCGGGTTTTTTTGGAGGGGGGGTTTTGTTATGTTTTTGATTTGATTTGGTTTGGTCTTTTTAATAGGAGTATAACTTTGGTTCAGATTGTTAATAGAAATTAGTTGCCTAATTCTCTTTTGGTTTGGTGGTTCAGAACTGTTGGTGTGATTGGTGAGATCAGTATTTTTACTGTGTGGGAGTTATTGGTATCTATATGCTCCCAGCCAAACTCTTTTCTTTGGAAGACGGCCTGAACTCTCATCAGTTATCTATATCTAGAGTACCACCCTTCCTTTGCTTTCACCGTATCTATATCTTGAATGATAATTAGGAGGTTTCCTCAAATAATATAATCAAAACTTCCAGGTTGTGGTTTTGAGGCCTTTTTTTCTTTTTTTTTTTTCTTTCCTTGGTAGATGATCTTTACTCAAGTTACAAATTTAGCATGAGGTTTTTGGGTTTTTTTAATTTGATGCTAAAACATACAGACCAAGTGAATCCCAGGTTCTGTACTGCTGGTCTCAAGAAGAAAAAGCCAGATCTGTTTTCTAACTTGAGTCTGTGACCAGAGAGAGTCTTGAATAAAGGCATAATATGCTTGACAAATCTTTGGTATTTGACAATTAAAATGCTCTTTACCAACTGTGCTTAGTGCAGTGAGTATCCTGACCTGTTGAACAAGTTGTGATTTTATGATGAGGAGTTTCAGTACTATTGAAACTCTCAATCAGCTACAAGACCAACCGGTCTTTTTTTCTCATTTTTTTCCTCCCACATTTATAGAATTATCTGAAACCAGGGGATGGCTGTTTGAGTTCTATCTTAGTATTTCTACGCTTCTCTAAAGTGAAGACTGCAAGTCTTTGAGACGGAATTTAGTATTTTATACTATCAGCAGCTTACAGGGATTTGCCTGAATCATCTGTTCTTATTCTTATTCAGATCTCAAGGCTTATTCTAATATAATATAGTATGGTGGATTTTTTTACCCGTTTTTTTTTTTGGCTAACTTCGACTTTATGTCCATCTGTTTATATAGCTGAGCTTTGTGAAGGCAAACCCCCTAATATTGCAGCTAGCACTTTAGTTTTGTTAAATACACAAAGAAATATTTTTATGTCAGTTTGTGAGCCAATGAGTTGAAAGACTTAATCATGGTGGACAAAAAGCAGGAATACTCCTTTAACTTTAAAAGAGGAATTTTGGGGTGAGATTTGGGGACTGTTTTTTAACAATTATTCCACATCCACTAAGCTAATCTGAAAGTAGGTTGGGGGCTCAAATGTCTAAAAGGTTAGATTTTTCTTGTTCCAAAGTTAATTCTAACATTTTGAAAAATAAAAAAATCTAAAATACAATGCTTTCTCACATCCTGATGGTGTATTTGTCACTGATACAAGCTTGTTCATTAAATCCACCTCGTGGATCACTATTTGTCATTGGCAGTCCCTATAGGGCATAATTGACACTAAAGAAATAAACAAATGCTTATAGCTAATAACAATACTGCAAAGTCTGATCCTGCTTAGCTGAGGATACCCAATGTGAGCACAGCTGGTTGCCACAGATAGTAGAGCATACACTCCAAAAAGGTACTGAAGCAAAAGGTGTGAAAAGCTTTTTAACAGTTCTGTCTTGCATATTGTACAAAGAATAATTGCAAGATGTGATTAGTGGAAAGTAACTACCTCTTCTTAAAAGACCAATCATTTTCCCACAAGAGTCAGAAAGCTGTATCACAGTATGTGATGCATTATCAGTTTTTCAAAACTCTTGTAGTGAAATTATCTTAATGTTCATATTCTGTGTGGGTTTTTACACTTCCTGCTATTGTGTGTGCATTCAAATGTACTCTCTTGTGAGCGGAATGACAAAACACATTCTTTTAATTCTGGACACATGTATAGTATTCCTTAAGGTTGAAAACGTCTCTTTGCCTAGAGAAGCAACATCTTGGACTGTCGCTTTGACTGAAGCCTCCTGTAATTTCATACTGCAATTTTCTGCTCTAGTTAAATACAGGTTGTTGACGGGTAAGCTGTATTGCTCCATATTTGCCTCTTGAGTGTCTTCCCCTCACAGTTTCAGAGTTCTGTATAATTTATTTTTCTTTTCCAGATTTAAGAGCCAGGTTTTGTTATTTTGTGTAAGCTCCATTGGTACTTCCACCAAAGCCAGTGCAGCTTCTTATTAAGTAAAATAGCTCTTCTCTAATGGAGGAGATCAGAATTTCACTGTGTGGAAGCAAAATTAAACAGTAGTACCTTCAAATGTGTTAGAGTTGGTTGATTTGGGTTTTTTAAGTGTATGTGGGGTGTACAAAATGACAATGAAGCTCATGTTTATGTAAAGGGAATACAGGCTATCAAACCCACAGATTTTTAACTTTTTTTTTAATTGACTGAGTCACTTTTTTGTTTTTTATTGACTAAACCTAATTTGAGGAAGGGAGAGCCGAGAAGTAGATATTTGTTAACTTCTTTAGAAGGATGTGGAAGAGAGGATGTACAGATCTATTTAAATTATTCAAACTTAAAATGCCAGCAATAATTCAGTCATAACTTCTTGATCAATAAGTGGAAAGGAGGGAGAAAGTCTCTGCCTTTCATTCAATATTTACATTTCATCTGCATAGATATTGGTAGAATAAAGTAGAAATAAAAAAGGCATAGAAACCTTCATCTAATCAAAGTTTGTTGCTGTCATTTTTTATTACAATCACAATTTCCAAAGTGTTAGTGAAATCTGTAAAACCAACTCCTAAGCCTTAGTCTTTTAGAGGGTTTTTTAAGCATTAAGGAAACATTATTTATAGATGGGTTGAAGGAACACATGACTGAAAAAGAAGCATTAGTTATGTGGACAAATATGAGAGAGCAAGGAAATGTGCAGTGTCTTTTTACTTAATAGAGCCCATACGTTCCTCAGACAACATAGAGGAAAAACAGCTTTTAGAGCCTTTATTCACAATTGTGATAAATCCGAGCCTTTTGAAAGGTTTTGGTATAGGCAGTTGTGGAAGAATCTGTGAGATGCTGACTAATTAGAATAATGCAGCTCTTATTCGTAATTCTCAAGGTCTTACTTGGTATTTTCCTTTCAACTTGCCATCACTTCCTCTATTTTTTAGCTTCTTAATGTTTTCTAGAGAAATAAAAACCTGCCTGTGTTGTACCTCTAAAGAAATGAAATGTTGTGTGGGTTATTTTTTAAGCTCAGCAAGACAGCTACATGTTTGAACGAACGCAGTATTCTTATAAAACCAGAAAATATATTACTGTAATATGAAGCTTTGGGACTTGCCACTACTTCATACATATGGTGCTTTGAGATTTGTCCCATTGAGGTCCTAAACTAGATGCCTCAGTGGAAAGGAACCTGCAGACAACAGTTTGCCTGGCTGTGGTGGATTGACTGTGTCCAACAGATGTGACCTGACCCAGTTACTTACTCCCTCCCTGTCAGTGGAACGAGGGAGAAAGAATTGGAAGGGCGAAAAGAAGAAAATTCAGAGGTTCAGATAATAACAGTTTAAATACATTAAGTAAAGCTGTGCCAACAACCAAAGCAAAATACTCACTACGTTGTGTTGGCAGGCAGAAACTGAGCCAGTAACGGTTACTTGGGAACTCAAATGTTGTAACCAAATACGTTCTCCCATCTTCTTCCTTGGAGTTTTATTGCTAAACATGATGCCATGTGGTATGGAAGTCATATGGTATTGGTCAGTTTGGGTCAGCTGTCCTGTTGTGTTCCCTGAAAACTTTTTCAAACCTTCCATTCTACTGACTGGGAAGGCATAGTGAGTGGGGTGGGGGCATAAGGAATAACCCTTGACGTGTGCATACACTGCTCAGCAGTAACCAAAACACTGGTGTGTTATCAATGCTGATTTTCTCACAAATTCAATGCAGAACACTGTATAGGCTACTATGAAGAAAACTGCATCCAAGCAGAATCTAGTATGTGGGCCTGAGAATGCTCTCCCACTACTAATTCATTCTTATGAGCTAATGCAGAGGTAGCGTGAGATTGAACACAATCTGTGTGATTCTGAACAATGACTCCAGAAACCTGAATTGATCTCTGAAGTTGAGTGATTCCTGACTTCTGGGATTGTGACGGAAGGTAATCTATTTCTTTTAGGTAATTTTTTTTTTGTTTCCTTGCTTTTATAAGGCTATTAACTACTTCTTGTTATAAATAGGATATTCTTGCCACATTTATATAGAAGTTTGTGTAAAAACATATTTTAAGTGCTACTAATGGATTTTGAGTCTGCCTTGTGAGTAATTTGATCTCCTAATGTTGAAAAAAGAAATATTGACTTAACAATTTAAAATTCATTCTGTTCTCCTTTATTGTCTAACTTTTATCTTAGCTGACTCAGTGAGTCAGATCTGCAAATGATAGAATTCATCCAAATATGAAAGGAATTTTACTATTTCTACTCTTTGTTTTTTGTTTTGAGGAAGGGCAAAAATATTTTGGAAAAAAATAATTCCAGAAATCCACAATCACGAGTTTCTACATGAATTTTAAGTATTGGGTGTCAAAACAAGTTCTCTATTTGTTTGCTTCCATAGTTAATTTTGTGTCACCACTGCTTTGTATGTACAATAACTGCTCTGAGTCATTGTTTTAACATTTGATAAACAGGAAATGTGTTCTCACTCAATGGACTCACAAATATACTCTTCTTGTAGGTTCATCATGCTATTGCATGAATAGCTGCCCTGAAGCAGGTGTAGAAGTGAGAGAGCAGAGTTGGTCCATGATGACTGAGACAAGGAAGGCTCTGATCACCCATCTTTGCTTTTGTTGTGCCCTTCACCTCCGGGCTACCCATCCTGTTCTGCTGCAGGCCTGTGCGTTCTGTGGTTTCCTTGGTGACTCACATACCCAAGGAAGCCCTTTTGTTGCCAGCTGTATGCTGTTTGCTGTTTTCCAGAAGAGATGAGCTGTGTCCTTGTTAACTCCACCTTTGTGAATTGGGACATTTGTCCTTTGTTTCCTCCACAAAGACCACCACTGGGGCTTCTTTTTTGTGCTTGAACACTGTTGCTCATTTCTGTTTAATCTGTGAATTCATGCTGTGGTTTCCTGTTTTCTTGCACACTGAGGTAGGCTGGTTGGTGTGCTTCAAAGAGGTTGTTCTTAAAGATTGACCAGCTCCTCCAGGGCCTCTTTACCCTTTGGGACAGCCGCACACAGCACCCATCGTTCCAGTCCCTGAGAAGGCATGCTTTACTGAACCCCAGAGTTTGTCTTCTGTAGCTGTCCTTTCTTGCTGTCGTCTCTCGCTGTCCTCTGGGTCTTAACCTGTACCAGCTCCTGGTCCCTGCAGTCAGGTGGTCACTGTGGTATCACAGTGGGTAGCACTGTGTAACTGAAACCGTGTTCTTGTTGACTCCAGTCAATAAGCTATTTCACTGTAAGCATCAGTTATACAGTGGTTTTGATTTATTGGGCAGTATGGATCTTTGTAAAGGACCCAAGATGTCATTGTAGAAGCATACAACAGAAACAGCGTGTGTGTGTAGAAGTTTTAACACTTGTTACTTCTTAGTCTGAAATACACAGGAATTGTTTTTGTTTGTCTGACTGTTATGTATCAGAGCAATTAAGAGTATTTTTTTCTTCTTGGTTAGTGGATGCTGTCATTCTCATCATCTGCGAAAGGTGACTGTGATACAGTAGTTAAAATAAAATGAGGTTGTGGAGAAGATTTCACAAAAAGATTTAATATCTTTTGACAGTTTCATCTGCTCTCATTCAGAAAAAAATAATTTCTACAGTTCTGGACTCTATTTCTTTTGTGTATAACTTTGATAATCACACAATTTTTATAAAATTAGTTTTTTAATTTTTTTTTGTGAGAACTACAGGAGTTTTGAGGTTGAATGTTTTAGTTAGTTTTGTTTTCAAACTTAAGTGTAAGAGGATGTCTTTGCTTTGAAGGAAAATAAAAATTGTAAAACTAGGCATGGTTAAAAGACTCAGTTATTTGGGTAAAGGAGACCTTAATGGTGTCAGATAAGTATAAGCAAAGTAGTTTATATAGAGGGATTATGTGTGCTATCCCTTCAGGTGTCTTGCCTAAAATTTGATAGTGTACTCAGATGAAAATTGCTAGTGCCCTTAAAAGAGGGAAAACAGGAGTTAGAGAAAGCTAAAATTTTTAGTAGTAGCAATGCTGTTCATTATAAGAGACACCTTGGAAATAAAAAAAAAAAAGGGAACAGTTGAACATATTTAGCAAAATAAAAACTGAGAGTAAAAATAACATGAAACTAGCTTACACTATGTTCTAGTGATACCATTGTGTTAATGTATAATTTTGATGGTTCGACCTAGTCTTTTAGCTTTTCCTACTAGAATTCTGTCAGTTGAGATTCAAACTACTTCCTTCTTCTCCCTATGTTAGTCCCTGTGCATATATAAAAACACTGAAATGTAAGAAAAGCAGAACTACTTTTCTGATCCCAAGCCTTCTTTTTTTTTCTTGGAAATTTCTGTATTATTGATTATTTATTTTTAAAGCAACTTTTGGACTATGAGAGATTGACAGGGTCTTCACATTTTCTGAAAAAGGAAAATAAAATATGCAGCTTGTCTATGAGAAGGTAACTGTGGCACATAAGAGAGATCGAATTGGTGATGACAAACATGATCTGATGGCAGTGTTATAGTGTGGTCACCCTTGACTGGATGGAGTTGTAAACTAGGCCACGTTTCTATAGTGTCAGTCTCAGGCCTTGTTTGTTCTTTTTCCTATATCACCAGCTACTGATGAACAGGGGGAAATGAAAATACTTTGCCTGGAAGCAAGGGTTTGTGCAGTATCACCCTCACAATTTTTGCTGTGAAGATTTAATGTTGCCTCTATTTTCTTTGGTTTCCAGGCCTGTAACTTGTAACTTGTGCCTCTAGGAGTGCTGCCCTCTTCCTGCAGCCAAGGACTTGATGCATGAGTGAGTGACCAAAAGACCAATCAGTGTCAGGAACTTAATTCTATTTAGAATCCAAGTCCAGCTTGGATTGACAGCTCTAAGACTCAGTCCTATTGGATAGCACCAGCTATTGATCTGATATAGACCTCCCTTCCTCTGCCCAGTGACTGCAGCAGGATCCTAATTTAAACAACACTTTGAAGCAGATCTAAACCTGCAGTAGGCTCCCAAAGAAGACCGAAAAACTTCTAAACTGAGCCATGTCTGGGGTTTGTTTGGGCTTTAGCTGTTTGGGTTTTTTCCCATATAGAAACTGGAATATCACTTTTTGCTTGTTTGTTTGCCAGGGAAAACTCAAACATGGGAAGGCAAACTTTAAAAACAGATCTTGTAAAATGCAAATCTATGCCTGTCACCAAGCAGCCAGATGCTTTGTTTAGTTTTCCTTTCATTCTATGAAGTTATCTTCTTCATCTGAGTCTTTGCAGTTTGTTTTGTGTACCTTACTACAATACCACAGTCTGAGTGGACTTAGTATCCCAGCTCCTTGATGAAGTCTTCAGCAGAGGTTATACCAGTATTTGACCACAGCAGTCAGCATATCTTGCACCTATCAGTTAATGCAGTTGGAAAATCATATAAATTAATTGCTGAATTTTCATTGACTAGAACTTTTGGTCAAAATTCAAATGTGTATAGGCATATAAGAACAGCAATTGAGGTGAAACATACAGCAAGTTCCACTTTTCTGCTTGGACAAAGAAGTCAGGTTTGAAGCTCCGTGTATTTTAGGTTGCGCACAAGAAAGATATATGCTATAGTATTTATCTCTTTGGCATCCTGTATTTATCTACCCATTGGGAGATGAAGATAGTACAGCACTATGAAGGATTAATCTTCTTTTCCTTACAAAAGCAGAATTTTTTTAAAGGGACATTAGTTAAACCTGTTCTGAAGAGTAAACTGTTGTCCCCTTTTATTAATGGTACCAGCAAATCTGGAGGAATTGAGACTAATTACAAAATAATTCAGGCAGTTAAATTAAAGTTAAATGAAAACATGGAGGTGTATTCTAAATCTCATTCTATGTTACTAATTTCATATTCTGATAAAACTTATGTTTTTGGGTGGGGGGCATGATCTACAGGGAAAAAACAACCAAATAACAACAACAACAACAGCAACAAAATAAACCAAAAACAAATCCCAAAAATCTCAAAGAAACAAACACATTGCATCACTGAGCTGTTGGAAGAAATGTTCTTAATTCCTCAAATAATAGGAAAAAAAATGTTAAACATTGCACATTAGTGTAGGAATTCTCAGGAAAAAAAATGTCCTGAGTAAATTGACATTTGCTCTAGTGTTAGAGGAAGCTGCTTAATAAATTGACAGATATGGTGAACACCATTGCCAAAACTTTTTCCATGTGCAAAAAGTCAAGTGGGATGATCCAAAATTCGTAAAACATATTTCAGTTATAGCAGGACTGAGGCAGAGGGATGGTTTTAAAAACTATTTGATTCATAATGAAAACTAAATAAAAATTATTATTTCTTACTGTGCTATGAAAACCTCTATGTAAGTGCACAGAAGGGGAACATTGTCAGAAAAGTAGACTTTTTATATAGGTGACTAAATATTTTTTGAACTATTGCATCAGCAGTAAATCATCCAGCAAGATGTGGGGTTCCAAACTATTTGAAGGTGGATTCCAAGGAAGAGGAATGATCATATGCAACCTGAGTAATTCTGGTAAAAACCAAAGAAGGATCTGGAAGGACACTACCCTGTAGGAATTCATAGCCTCTGTTGAATCTGCCTTAGTACTTTTTGTTACAGTCCTAGTACGGTAAACTGCAAGGATATGCTTTCAAAATAGAACTGCTTTTCAAATCATGTCTACCACTGTGACTTAATTACTGATGCTAATAATGGCTAACCCTTCACTGATTTCTTACTCTCTGTTTTAAATCTGGGGAAAAAAAATTGGAGTCAAACTCACTTCACTTCTCCAAATGATTTGTATTCTCAGTATTTGAAAATGCAGTCATCCTCCCTTTCTTGACCTCAAAAAATCTGACTGACTTTAAAAAGAGGTAGCACCAACTTAAGAAAATATGAAAGTCTTCACTAGGAAAGTGAAAGATTTTTCTGTTCACAAAAGTGAACAGATGGTTTTATTGAATTATTTTTTCATGTATGTGGCTATATTGCATCTAGTAAGTAAGATTTAAATGTAGAATCCCACTAAGAAAAAGAAATTAGAATTATTTCTGAATCACGGGGAAAATTAGTTTATAGCAGTGTCTGCTGCTGCTCTAGTACAGGTTGCTTGACATTTTCACTTTAACTTTTGGGCTCTGAGTTTTATAACTTCAGTTATATTAAAACTTCTTTCAGATAAAGTTTTATATACAAGGTCAGATTTAAAATCCTAAAAGAATTTCATGATGTGCTAATTTTTTTCCTCATTCAGGCTCCAAATATGTGTATCAGTATCATATAAATCCATATCTCATCCCTATTTCACACTTAATGGCTTTTAGAACAGCTTTTACAAGAGAAGCTTTGTAAGAACATCTACCTAGAGACTTCTGTGCTTTTTTTTGCTTTCCTGGCAGGAAATATCTGTATCTCTAAAATCATAACTGCTTCATGGAAAGCTGTTTCTCCTGATGAGAATCTCCATAAAATTTTTGATATTCTGAAACTCTTCCAGGCTGCTAGTAACTTGGCTTTACTAATGCCTTCAAAGGAGCTCATTGGTTCTGTACATCTAGAAGACTAATTCATAGACCTTTATCCACCTGGGAATGGGTTAAAAATTGCAAACATTCTCAGCAGATAGTAGGATAATGGTTCTATTTGCAACTAGGCATGATCTACTCCAATTTATGTTTCTTGCTGACAAATTAGTTCCTCCAGAGTACCTGAAGTAGGTAAGTTATGATTTCATTTGCATGGATTGAAATTGAGTTCCTCTTGTGGATTTCAGTTTCATGTAAAGATTCCAGGAGCATAGTCAATAGATATTTTGTCATTTGGCTGCCCTGAATTTGAAGTAGCTGAACTCTAGCCCAGACTAATAAATTCAATATACTGCATAAGGTGACCTCACTGAGCTTTAATGGAGACAATGTTTATTAATCTATTAATGGATATTTACTCTTGGAGAAGATAACAGATGTCATATTTCATAGAACATAATACAGGCCATACTCAAAAAAAGTAGGTCTTTGCAAGCCCTTGGATGTAGACATTACTGTGGGAAATGGATGGGTGAGAGTGGTGTTCATGTGGGGGTGGTGGTTGTACAAACAGGAGGAAAAGGAGAAAAGTTTTGTAGAAGGGGTCAGGCACAAACAAACAGCTGCTGCTCAGTACTTTTTTTTGCTGACAAAGCACCCAGAACCTCTTCAGTCTATTCTGTCTTTTTGATAGTCCTGTTCTTAACCATTTTTCCACGTAAGGTATTCTGTGCATGTGCTCAAAGGTCTAAATGCCAGCAACTGGAGGGACTGTGGGGGAGAATGGTTGAAATAGAGAAATGGCTGTGGGCCACAGAGCCTGTAGGTCTGCGGACAGCAGATGGTTTACATTTCCCTAGTGAATTGCAATTCTTTGTGTGAGCATGTACCTGTAATGTGCCACCAGATGTCAAATTGGGCTCACTGGCAAGAAGAAGGAGACCTGCATATGAGAATACTCGACGTCTGAAGCAGTGAATGTATAAGACACCCAGAGTCTGTAAAATATGTATCAGAAGATGTGGAGTTTGTGACGATATTTGTTACTCTTGTAGTTTAACCTTGGTAGGCAGCTGAGCCCCTCACAGTTGCTTGCTCACACCCACGCAGTGGGATGCAAAGAGAAGTGAAAGTGTAAAATTGAGAAAATTCATGGACTGAGATAGAAATAGTGAATGAAATCTTTAGTTTGTTTTCATTATTAAACTACTTGTCATTGGCAGGCAGATATTCATCCATTTCCAGGAAAGCAGGGTTCTATAAAAAATAAAGTTGAATGCTGAATGTCATCTCCCTTCCTCCTTCCCTGAAGCTTTTATTGCTGAAAATGATGCCATATGGTATGAAATGGTCCTTTGGTGAGTTAGGTTCAGTTGTCCCAGCTATGTCCTCTCCCAATGTCTTGTGCACCCCCTCACTAGTGGTATGTGAAAAACAGAAAATGCCTTTGCACTTGTAAGCCCTGTTCAGCAATAGTTAAAATTTCCCTACATTGTCAACATTGATTTAATAACAAATTCAAAGCATAGCAATATACAAACTACTATGAAAAAAATTAATTCTATCCTGGCCAAAACCACTGCAGAGATATCACGAATTCGGGCATACTTATGTATCAACAGAGTGAGAGTATGTATTTTTTCATAAATGGACTTCAACACTAAGCAGTCACAGAGGAAACAAGACTTGTGGGCGTTTATTTTGTAATTACATATTGCTGGTGTTTATGTGGGTGTTGGTAAAGGCACTCTCTTTGTGGCTATGTCAGTATTTTGAATGCGTTTGACCATGTCTCTTTGGAATGGGCATGCAGTCCTGCTGCTGTCTAGAAAGAGGACACCAATGGGACAAGGCCAGGAGAGGCATTCTGGCCTGAGACTGTGTCACACTGAATAACAGTAGCTGGGATGGAGGAATTGTCTGGGTCCTAGCACCCATTGGATTCTGTGGGTTTTATTTTTTTTTAAACAGTTTTTCTTTTTTAAAACCACCTTGAAGATGTGGTTAGTTACAATTTATTACTTTTTTCCCCTGCATATAATCTTTACATTCAATACTTAAAAATTGGAATTTGGTATTTAAGAGAAACAATACTATTAGTGTTTGCTGTGTCTCTTTTGGGGTATACCTATCATGGCCTCGAAGAACAAGTTGTTCTACCTATTTTGCTCAGTGTGCTGAAGCTTGAGTGGTTAGGAGAAGGAGGCAAGGAACCTCTTTCTGAGTTTGTAGTTATTCCTTACCTACTTTCTGTAGATCTTTGATCTAGAGAAGCCTTTTGTTTGTTTGTTTATACTATAAACTGATAATCCAGTTTTCCTAAGTATTTACTCTCTTTCAGAGAAACTTTCTGCTGCCCCTTTGACATCAGTTATTGAAAACTAGAAGTTTTAAACTAGAAGTTTTATTGCATATTATAATAGCAAACCATTGCTTGTTTTACCAAATTTAGTAAAACTTTTCCAAACAAAACTTGATTTACAAAACCAGCAACAATAAAAGATAAATTTCAGACCTGTTGGATTCAGAATGGTGAAAAGTAGTTTTGAAGTTGTTCCAGGAACTTTGAATAAGGTTAACCAGTCCAGATTTTATTGCTGGGTGGCTCTCACTTCTGCAAAAGGTGCATTCAGCTAGAGCAAAATCTTTTTCCTATATTAAAATTTTGTTCTCGTTCTCTTTCCATGCTTGTGAACAATCCTCTCTTTTTGTGGCAGCTACACCAAGGCAATGATACTTGAGTTGCACATTCGTATTTAATTTAGTCATACCTATACAAACTGCAGTAATGGTAATGTAAAAATCTAAATAATGTAGCCATATGTTTTATTTCAGAAACCTGCATAAGAAAGGTAACTTATTAAGATGAGTTAGGTAAATAGAAAACTAAACTTCTCTGTGAGTAGAAGGGGTAGGATGGTTGATATGACAGAGTACCTATTAGAGGAAAGAAAGACATCTCGTAAGGAAATAGCTGTTCCAAATACCTGCAGGGCTTTACATTAGGTATTCTTTACAGTTTCTCTGATTTCAAGACATGGTTCTAGACACCTTTATAAACTGAGCTTTTGAAGTTTTCTTCCCTTCTCACATTGATGTGCCTTGAGGGTTTTGTAGTAATGATGATGTTTCATAGTAGAAGATGGAATATGCTTTCAGAAATTAGTTAATTGTAGTTAGTAAACAGTGTTTGGCTCAGATTTTGAGAATCCTTCTCTCTTGCTCTTTCAACTTTCTGCCCTTCCTACAAAGTGTGATCTTTCTGTTTTAATGCAGTGAAATTATGTAATTTTACTACTGTGGGTTCTGGATTAGCTAATGGTATTTTCTCATCTTTGCAGCATACCTCTGCAGTATGTTGAAGCATTGTTGCCCCTGGAAATTAAAATATGATTTTTTGGAAGGTGGATTAAATAGATAAGTATTAAATTAATGAGAACTAGTATGTTAGCAATGTCATCCAAAAAGATCTAGGTGTATGAAGTGAACTTCAAATTTTAAAGAGAAAGAATCTTTTGTTTCTATGTTCAAGATAGACTTGAAATAACTATTATTACTTAAAATGTCATCTTAATAGCCAGAGATGGTAGTAACTGTAATCACTGGTTTCGCTGTTCTTATTTTCTTCAGAAAACATGTATAAACACAAATTTGATAATGTATTTGTGTTTCTAATGATTTTTTTCACTCTGATGTTTCTTATATCTTGGTTTAATTACATTAAGTTACATAGTGTTATTTTAATGATCGAGTTTTAGGGGGCTAGAAATCATAATCTTTGGGCATCATATGTTTAGTAATTAGTTTTTAGTTTAATGAAAGCCAAATCTCATTTATTTTCTGCTTCTCTGGTGGGTTGTTTTTTTCGATGGAACCTTTTTCATGTTAGACAGTAGCTTCTTTAGTATATACTCAAGAGGTATGTAAAATTCATAAAAGCAGTATTTGAAATACTGTGAATATCCAAAATCATTGGTTATCCTGTAATCTTCAAATGGCAAAAACAAAAACCACCCAAAACACACGTTCAGTATCTGTTTAAAATCATACTTTCAGTCCATGTATGAATACCATAGCATAAAGATTTCTTCATACCTGTCACTTACTGATTATGTCTAAAAACACATCCCAGTAATGTAGCACTTCTGTAGCACTGGAATTTATTTGTCCTTGCTATTATTTTTATAGTATAATCTCAAGACCCTAACTCCAAAATTTGATTTGTTTAAATTATGAGAGAGTTGGAGCTAAATAGGAGGTCCTAAAGTAAAAGGAACTGAGACTTTGCCAAAAACAATGACAGAATGAGTTGAGAGATCACCTGTGGAAAACATTCTAGCCTTCAGCCATGTTCCTCTAGTTTGAGCTAATAATATATGCGTGAGCATCATAGACGTCAAAGCTCTCAGAGATTTTTCTTTTTAATTAGAGGTGAATGAAGGCCTTGTTATCTTTTGTTCTATTTGTTCTTATAGTAGTCATTAGATGAATATTCTGTGTCTGTGTATTTACAATAAGAAAGCTTGTATCACTGTAAGAAAGAGTTGCAGAGGAGGTAGAAAACAGAAAACTAGAAAGAAAAGGGGAGCAAAGTGACGGAGATGAAAAACTCCTTGAAAAAGGGGTAAGCAGGAGAAGAAACAGGGAAAGAAAGAAGAAATAATAGATGATTGCCTTAAGGAAACCAGTTCTGTTAAAAAGTGGGCTTTTACTGGTTGATGCTTGTTAATATAAAATGTAATTTGGTTTGCTCCATTGCTGGTTTTGAAAGTTTTCTAGATTAGAAAAAAATCTGTCATCCTTTTTTCTTACTTTATTAGTACTGCTTTCTATCAAAAGCCTCCCTGCTTTGATTTGCCTAGCTACAAATGTGAATATGTCTCTATTGAGCTTTCAGGTCGAATTAATTTAAGCTAAGATTTCTTTTTAATGTACTTCTTCAGTAAGGTTTTAACTCAAGGTTATAGCTAAATTAACTTTCATTGAAGGACTTCATTCACTGAACTTTCTGCTTCTAAGCATTATTGGCAAGATAGTACCCCAAATGCTTCTCTAGGGCTCTGCCAGAGTGAATTCCCTATTAGGAACTGGACCATAAGCACTTCTGCATAACAGCACAGAAGGCTAAGAGGTACTTAATGGCAAAACCAGTTATCTATTTTAATGGTCATATTAAGAGAACCTAACTACTATAGGCCTTTGGGGAACTAATCTTATGATTAGAGAGTGATATGAATAATGATGCAGGCTGAGTGGACATTGGAGGGGCAGTTGGGGCAGGAATGAATATCCGAATCACAAAATATAAAACCAGACTGCTTTAAAATAAAAATCATTGAAACAGCTTTTCATCCAAAAGTGCCATGTTGCTAAAATTATGATATTTTTATAGAGTTATGTAAATACATACAGAGATAAATTTATGTATGTATATATATGTATGCATACATAATGCATGTATAGAACACCCAGAAAAATACATTTATTGACATATCTTTTCTAATATTGTCAAGACAATATTAATATTTAATCTGTGTGTTCTGCACAATTGTAACTATTCAATATAATTATACATCAAACTGTGCATTGTCACAATGGTAGTACTTTAAAGGTATCAAAACATGGCAGTAGAATATAGTAATTTTGAGATTTTGCAGTGGAACTTTTTGTGGAATCATATAGAGAAAATCATGCAAGTACCTTTTTTTTTTTTAATTTGATTTGAAGCAGACAAATTTTCAAATGTCAAAGTTCTTCTGCAAAATGAGCTTGTCAGGTCCAGCCACAACTAAATGAGTTTTGAATAGTCCAGTTTTATTGTCTCTCTTTGGTCTTATGAGTTATCCCCAGATGATTTAGAAGAGGCCAGGTGTTACGATTGTGTTCTGTTCTGAAAGTATTTCCAAAAGAAGTGACTTGCAGTTGACCCAGGAAAGGGAGCTGAGCCATGCTGAATCATGGACCATGCCCTGACGTGGTAGATGCAGGAGACTTTGAACTGCAAAGCATGTAGCATCACTTTAATCTTCACCCTTTCAGGATGGCTAAGAAGTGGTCGGGTCTAGGAATGCATGATCTGAGGTTCCTGGCTGCTCTGGGCACTGAAGCAGTACCAAGTGAGCCTGTGACAGCATCACCATGATTGCTTGTTCCAACAGTGAACAAGGCTCTGGGACATACATGACTTCCAGCTTGTGTATTAGCATCCTTAATTATAACATTCTGCTGTGTAATCCCAGTGCTCAAGGATTTGTCACATTCAGTGTGCCCCTGGGCTGCTTACACATAGATGTCACCACCAGCACAGTCCCATCAGTCCTAAGATCCAGGTCTGAATGGTTTTCAAGCTTTCTCCTGGCTCTGTGCTACTCATCTTTCAGACTTTTTCAGCCTCCCTTTCCTCGTAGTACCTGAGCCTCCCTCAGATCTTCAGGAACCCTCACCTTCATGTCTCCAGCCATCTACAGCCATTTTGTGTTTCTGTGCTTCATCATCTTCATCTGGAACTCATTTTGTTCTTATGTCTTGCTGGTGTGAAGCCTTATCTGTGCTGTGGAAGGAGAGACTGTAATTCCCCTGGGATCCTACTTCAAAACCCAGCTGTGTGTGTATGTGAATGTGGATTGCCTTTGGTTAGCATTGCAGGCACATTAGCCCTCCAATTGTAGGGCTTTCATGATGATTAAGGAAATGCATGACATAGTGGAGAGACTTCACAGCAGCTCTAAAACCACTCTGACCTTTTCTTCTCTCACTCAGACTGTGTTGCCATTTACACACAGAGACCCCATATTCAGCTCAGGGGGCTCTATACACCAAAGTCCCCTAGGCTGACAGCTGAGAGTTTGTTTGCTTTAGCTGATGGAACAGCTTTTCTCTGGCCTCACTGCCATTAAAGCTGGTGATGAGATTCTGGAGTACCATGTGGCCAGAGTACAGCAGAGAGGATTACTGGTAGGACCCACAGAGACATCAAGCCCTGTAGAGAGTGATTAGCAACTCAACATACACTCCTGGCTACCAAGAGCCTACAGGAAGCTGATTAGTGCAATGTAGAAATGTGTTTGTGTCTTGGAACTGGGGAGATCACAGTGGCAGCAGTATCTGAGTACATGGGCAGGGGATGGGAACAACAATTTCCAGACTATTTGTTTCTGGTGGAGGGTCACCTCTAGGTCTAGAAGTTGTATTACATTGAGACTGTTGTGCCTGAAATACTTCTGTGGAGGACAAGAACTGTCATAGGAGCTGTCCCTGGAGAATGGAGGATGCAGGCTGTGATGAGACCACAGCCACTCATCCCTGGGGTGGGACTCCCATGGCCTGGGGCGCTCCTTTGCCCAACAGATAGAAGAGTCCTGTTGCCTTTTTCAGCAGCCCTTCAGCTTCAGACTGGGATCTTACTGTAGCACTCAATGGTTAACAATGGATTTTCCAGCTCAGTTGGGAAGAACAGAACACCTCAACTCTCTCCATTGAATAGTTTGATCCTCAGGAGCCTGTCATGCAGCAGGGCCCAGAACACCAGGCCAGCCTGGCTCAGCTTGGCATGACAATGCTCCAAAAAAATGAAATTTTGCCATTAGTAATAGTTTGTTTCTTTATACATTGCTGATTATTCTTTATTACTTTTTTGTTTTAACCCACTGAAAGTTACCGTAATTTTTGTTTGTTTTTAAAAAATATTTAGCTGACAGATTAGGTTATAAAAGGCAGTACATTTGCTCTAATATTAACAAGTTGGGTGTTTCAGGATGTTAATGATGGATTGAATTGTTTTCTGTGCATTAAAAATGTGTTACAGAGAGGATGGAAACTTCATGAAGGTGGGGTTTTTCTCCCGTGCTCATTGTGGTGCTCAGAATTTGGGTTAATGATATTTGAATATTAATTGCTCAGGACAACCGTGCAGCATCCCAGAGCTCCGTCAGGACCCAATAACCCTTGTTAGCCAAGCAGGTGAGGAGAGGGCATTGCCAGGAGCATCCAAGGAGATTTAAACAGTTCCAGGGAGAGCAAGCAACCAGGATGGTCAAAGAGAACATGGTACATGAGAAGGACATAACACGTCAGTTTGCACAGCCAGTGCAAGCGGGAAGAGTACTGAGGAGCTGCAGCAAAGGCAGTTAGATCAGCTGTTGGTCCTTACACTCTCTGAGAGAGCTCAAATGTGGTGTCTGCTCTGTGAGGAGCTAAGTCATCAAAGGTCACCAAGAAAGATGTGGTGACCCAGAGAGAGCTCCCAAAAAACATGCAAAACATGAAAAAAACCATGTAGCAATTCAGGCTTCAGGCTGCAGAGAATGTTTAACCCTCTCAGTGGATTGTAGCAGTGGTGGCAGTTGCATCAGATGTGACCAGGTGGATGACCTGCTCAGTCTGGTAGCAGAGTTACAAGATGAAGCAGAAAGGCTGAAAAGCATTAGAGAATCAGAGAGGATCATACACTACTGGGAATATGCTCTGGCTGCCCTAAGGGAGGAGCAGCCACCAGAAACAATTCAAGATCAAGGGGATCCTCTATTCATTCAGCAGGTACCAGTTGTGAAGCAGGAAGTTGGGTCAACCAGGCCCAATCCATAGGGACCTCCCGTAGGGAGGTCTGCTGGCTCCCTGGGTCCTGGGTTAAGGATGTCACCAGGAAACCTCCAAGCCTGGTCCAGCCCACAGACTTCTAGCCCTGTTACTGATCTTCCATGAAGGGGACAAATGGCAATACATAGTCTGAGGGCAATCAAAAAAGATTTCAGGGCTTTAGGATGTTTGCTAAGGGAATCTGGGGCACAAGTTATTTTTTCCTCCATACTTCCTGTTGAAAGCAGCCACAATGAAAGAAATAGACGGACTGTCTATTAATACATGGCTCCATAGCTGGTGTCACCACCAAAATTTTGGGGTTTTTTTGATAATGTTATGGTTTGCGCAGTGCCAGACATGCTGGCGTCAGATGGGACTCACCTTTCTCAGTGAGGAAGGAGAGTCTTTGCCTGTGAACTAGGGAGACTCATTAGCAGGGCTTTAAACTAGGTGTGATGGGGAGGGGAACAATATCAGGCTTGTCCCTGACAAACTCCCTGGCATACTGGGATAGTATGAAAAAGTTAGAGGGACAGGGTACCTGAAAGGACCCTCAGCAGGTGACACTGATATGTACTAGACACACTGGAGCACACTGGAACACACGTGTAGCCTTACTGAGACAAGCCAGGGACTCCTGAGATAATAGAAGCCAACAAGGAAACATCCTAGTAGCAAAAGGTGGTGTAAGAGCGAATACCTTGGTATCCCTTTGGTCAGCTGGCGTTAGCTGTCCCATATGTATTCCCTCCCAACTTCTGCATCCTCAGCCTCCTCTTGGTGGGAAGAAGAAAGGCCTTGACTCCCTATAAGCACTGCTAAAGAAGTGCCAGTGTTTGGAATGCCCAGGGGTCTCCAGTTCTTTGCCTTGGAACATTTTTCCCTTGGCATAAAAAAGAGAACACCCAGCAACAAAGTGTGGCTGGAGCTTTCAGGTGATAGACATGATAATGAAATAGTTTCTGATTAAAGAAATGTATTGAAATATTGTCTTTCAAAAGTTTTGTAACTTATTCCATAATTCTTGAGCCTTTTCTGAAGTGATCTAATTTTTATTCTAGGCAGTTTGTAACAATAAGAAAATATTTATATTTAGGATAAGAAACAGAATTTGTAGTTCAGGGAAAATGACTGGCACGTAGAGATTTAACCGGTCTTATTATGCACGTTTACTGAACTCTGTACACTGACAGTGGTGCTTGTGCTCAGCCTCCCTGAAATTGGAAAGTTATTCTGCAAATTTCTCAGGACTTCAGCAGATGTATGAAAACCCTTCAAAGGATGTATTTGTTTGTGTAGTAGGACAAGGTATGGAAACTTCAAATCTGTCTACCACAAAATTAGGTGTCTGTGTATTACTAAGGTCATCTGCCACAATGCTGTACTATTCCATTTTTAGATCAAAATTTGTGTATGTTTTGGACTCAAATTTGTTCCTTTTTTGTTTTGCTGTTTTAGTTTGTTTTAGATGTTTTTGGTTTTTTTGTCAGTTCTTGCTCTCTTACCAGTGGTAGACATGCTCTGAGTTTTTAATAAGGCAAATAAGCACTTTTAATTCCCATTGCCAATGTGTTGTACTGTGCAGAAGCAGTGATGGTGTTTTTCTTCTTTATCGAAAAATGTAATATCTCTCATCAATGGTTGTTGTCACCAGCTGTTGAAAACCAACAGCTGTTCCTTTTCTATCACCAGCTGTTGCCTACAGGGATGGGAATCTTTAGAAATGTTCTTTTAATAAACTCTGAAATTACATGTGTTGTAATAATACAATTTAATCCTTCACTTACATGAGTGTTTGAAATATACTGTTTGTGAAGATGCATGGAATGAGAATAGAGGCACATGAAGCTGTCTCTCTATCTACAAAATACACGTATGAGTAACTATAACTCACCATTATTTATTGTTCAAACAGTGTGCAGAGATGGCTGTTTAGTATAAATACAAATTTTCTGTGCACAAGACACATATGTGTGTGTGTGTACATATATTTAGACCAAATCTTCCTTCTACTATTGAAAAAAAATGTTCCTCTGCACGACAAAGTTGTTAAGGAAGGGAGGAAATTAAACGCTAACACTGAAAGTAAGTACTATAGTGCTTAAAACAGCCAAGTAAAAGCTTTCAGATTTACCATTATGTAGAGATTTTTTTAAATTCTTTTCTCTGCTAATGGATACTAAAATATGGTACTTAATGGAGGATTTTTGTTCAAGAAAAAGCTACTTTACTGGAAGTTAAGTTCTTTGAGAAAGCTATTGTACATGTTGGAGTTTTTGTTTTATTTTAACAGATACTTATAAAGCAATTTAAGAATATCTGAAACCTACTAAAAAGCTGCTGGTGGTGTTCTGCAGTTTTACAGTCTGCTTTTTGGAATTACACTGATGATATTCCTTAGAATGAAAAAACACGAGACTTTTGGAAAGTTTAGAAGCTTTAAAACAGTTTCCCATACTTAAAAATGTGGCATTTCTGAACTGAAGTACAGAAGAATTTTGTTGACTCTCAGATATTACCCAAGGAGAACAAGAAGAGTTGAAGGAATTGGGTCTATAGAAGACTAGGCATTTATCAAACTGGTGGAGAAGAATCTCTTAATCTAGTTACTTGGTACTGTGAATAAAAGCTGTGGTACAAAAATGATTAACAAATTAGTGGGGAAATGATGTGAAATGTGTGTAAGTGATTATATAACTGCTGAATAAACAAAAGAAAAATAAGGCAAAAATATTAATAGTTAAAGGGAAAATTAACATGCCAGAACAGATAGTTTATTTTATCTGATCTCTAAAGCTACTCTCATGAGAATACAGATTCTTGAATACAGATCAGTGTCTTGTATATAGTGTCTGAATGGAGACAGGTATACACTTAAAAAATTATCTTAATATAATTGATATGAGTGTACCATGTTGTAGATATAATTTTCATTGACTGCTTTAAAATTAAGGCTGTTCCTCCTGATGTGGAAAATTCTAGTACTTGGTCTCATATCTCAGATTTAGCTAGGTTAATCAGTAGTTAGGTGGCCAGGAATGGTATGTTTGGATATGCTGAGATGTTCACATCAGTGATAGGTCAACAGTTTATTTTCTGTCAAAATTTTTTCTTGGTCCAGATTTGGGGAAAAAAAAATGTATTGGGTTTGCATGTCAAGTTTGGGATTTTTTGCTTTTTTTTTTTTGGCAGAGGGTGGGAGGTGGAGAGGATGGGCTATATGGGTGGCTTCTATGCAAAGGTGCTAGAAGCTTCCCCCATGTCTGACAGAGGCAATGTCAGCTGACTCCAAGAGGGACCCACCACTGGCCAAGGCTGAGCCCATCAGCAACAGTGGCAGAAAAGAAAAACAATCTGTGAAATACCAGCAGCAGAGAGGAGTGAGAATATATGAGAGAAACAGCTCTGCTTACACCAAGGCAGCAAAGAAGGAGGGAGAGGAGATGCTTCAGGCACTGAACCTGTGGTGAAGACCAAGGCTGTCCCCCTGCAGCCATGGAGGTCCATGGTGAAGCAGATATGCTCTTGAAATGCATGGAAGACCCCAAAACAGAGAAGGTGGATACCTGAAGGGGGCAGTGAACCTGTGGAAAGCCCACGCTGGAGCAGGCTTGCTGGCAGGACTTGTGACCCTGCAGAGGTGCCACTCTGGAGCAGCCTGTTCCTGAAAGACAGTGTTCCATGGAAGAGCCCCATGCTCGAGCAGTTTGTGAAGAACTGCAGCCAATGGGAAGAACTCACGTTTGAGATGTTCATGGATGATAATCTGCCATGGAAGAAGGACTCCACACTGGAGCAGGGAAAGAGTGTGAGGAGTCCTTCCCCTGAGGAGGAAGGAGTGGCAGAGACAGCATATGTTGAACTGACCGCAGCCCCCATTCCCTTTCCCATTGTGCTGCTGGGGGAAAAGGAGGTAGAAAAAATCGAAAGCAATGAAGTTAAGCCTGGGAAGAAGGGAGGGGTGAGGAGAAGGAGTTTTTAACTTTTTGCTTTATTTCTCATTATCCTTCTCTAATTTGATTGGCAATAAACTAAACCAATTTCCCCAAGTTAAGTATGTTTTGCCCATTAATGTATTTGGTGAATCTTCCTGTCTTTATACCAACGCACAAGCCTTTCATTATAATTTCCCTTCCCTGTCCAGCAGATGAGGGGAATGACTTCAAACTCACTTTATGGTCTGGAACTGACATAGTTTTAAAGCAGATGAATACTTTATTGATTTTATATTTAACTTTGAGCAAGATATGTTCTTTCACTTGACAGAAGGGAAACTCTGCACCTGGTTTTTGGTTTTGTTTTATTTTTATTGTTACTGACGATGTGAGAAGAACAATCCAGACAAAATTATAGAAAATGGGTAGTAGGAGACTGCAAATGTGCTTCTCAGCCTGGAAGGTTTCTTCACAGAATTACCTAGTGTATTTGAAAGGCACAAAAGACAGTACTGAAGCAGCAGGGTTCTGTGAAATCAGTAAGTGTTTGATATTGTTTCCATGATTGTCATAACTTCAGTATTCTTGAGACCACCTTCATCTCTCTTTCCCTGATAGTGCGCACTTGTGTGAACATGTTCAGAATTTATCAAGAGCAGTAGCGTGTGGTCTGTGGTGTCACTGTAACAGGTATTGGTAACTATTGAACTATGGAAAGGTACCATTTTATCCCGTCTTCCTACCTGTGGTGAAAGATATTTAGGTCAAGACAAGAATTTCCCCTCTCTATTTCGTCTACTAAGCATGGAAATCTCAACTGTATAACTCTATGAAGAAAAGCCTTCAGAATTAAAATTCTTCTGTGAGTGTGAGAGACTGAGAGAATATGGTGCCATCTCACTTTTATGTGAATGTGTGGAGAAACAAAACAAAACACTGCATCAATAATAACTGAACTTAGCTAACACTGTTTTATCAATCATCTTTTTTATTTTTTTTTTCAGTGGCTGGTTATAACATTTCTTTCTATTAAAGTTAAGGAATAACAGAAGGGAAATTCCATATGCAAAATTCCTTAAAATTAAAAAGCAAACCTCTGTAATAACATGTTACTTTGCTTGTATCAGCAGAAGGACATAGAATGAGATTTTTTGGTATGCAGCTTTTGATTTGTTTTTTTTAATGCTGTGTCTATTTGTCTATTCTTCCAAGTTTGAACCACCTGTCCAGGTGCAAAAACTTTCAGAAACCCCAAACAAACAACAACAAATCTCGCCCCCCCCAACTGGCTTGTATATCATGGAGCTGTCAGATGAACATTTTTTGTTTTTTTTCTGCAGAAATTTCTATTGGAAGGTAATTGGATTCCATATTGCATTGTAACCAATCCTTTGTTGGCAAGCACGGCCTCTGGTCTCCTAGCTGAGCAACTCTTTCCTGACCCTGTCTCTTTGTCAACATCTAGTCTCAGATCTCCAAAGGATCATGCCAACTGAGTAGTAAAGGGGTCTGTAGAGAAAAGAAGCTGTACCACTAGAGTCTGCCTGAGAAAGTAAGGCATGTAGGTTCAGTTTCTTGCTCTGCTGAAGATTTTCTGTCTGAAGTTGGGAATAGATGTTCTATCTGTCTTCTCTTTTCATCAGGAAAAAAATTCTATGCCTCTTGGGTACTCTGTAAATTAATATTTATAAAAGAGCCTAAAGGGCTATGCTGAGAAAAGGATGTCTGTGAAGCAGTTCTAACAAATGTCTGCAGCAAGTGCATGTAGGATTGTTGCTGGTTTTTATTTTTCTTGCAATGGAACTCAATGTTTAAACCAAAACCATACTCTTGAGAATGTGTGTATTATTATCACAAAGCTTCAAGGGTTCCTATGTTTGGGACTGCAGCAGTTCTGACTCCAAGCTGCAATGCTTGTAAATACTTTTAATTCAGGGAAATTGAATATTTAAGTCAGACAAATTTGTCTTCCGAAATCTGGCACTTCTCTGTCTGCCTTCCTGAAGGGCTTTAGCTGATGCTTTCATAGTATGCTTGCTGGGTCAGGGACACTACAAAACTCAGAGGCAGTCTCTTAAAACTTACTGGACAGAGAAGGTGGGATATTTCTATACTCTCCTTCCACAAGCTGAAAATGTCAGTTTCAGTCTGTATTTCAAAGACTATCCTGTATTTTTTTCAAATACTGTTTTTTACACAGGATTTTCATGTAAAATGTATCAGATGCCAGGCCCTTTGCAGTGATGCATGGCAGGAAAAGTATGACGGGCACAAACTGATACAAGAGATTACAATTGTTTATAAAGGTATTTTCACCCTAAGCACAGTCAAGGAGTGGAGGAGGCTGTGGAGTTTCCATCCTTTCAGATTAACAAGACCAGACTGGATAAAACCCTGACCTCAGAGCTGACCCTGCTATGTTCGGGTGGTTGGACTAGGGGCCTCCTGAGCCGCTCCAGCCTGAATCTGCAATCCATTAAATTCTATGTCTTGAAGTTTTGTTTAGTCTTTTTAGTTTGTTTGCTTGTTTTTGTTTTTCATGTTTTTTGTTTGGTTGGTTGGTTTTGTTTTTGGGCTTTTTTTAGTTTGGAATTGGTGGATTTGGTGGATTTTGGGGGGAAGGATAATATAGATTTTTGTTGTTTGTTTTTTTTTTCCCTGCCTTGCCAGCTATTTCAGTGGGATGCGGTTAACACTACACTGATCTCTTTGGCCCACATCCTCTGATGTTTCTAAAGGAAATATCATATCAACCTTGAGGCTTTTGTAACCACTTTATTATTAGATTTTCACAAACATTTTTCCTTGTGATGAAAGTCTGTAGTGAGACTCCTGGCCATTGCTTCATCAGAGGAAGTTAGGTAAGATAGGGGAGGTGGGTGTCGCTTGGGGAGGAAGAAAATTGTCATAGGAACAGTGCTAAATTCTGAGAGATTGAACAGCAAAAAAAGCCTATTTTTAAGAAGCATGTGTATGGAATAGTTTGTGTTTTTATATACCTCTTCCCTTCTTCCAGTTATCTTTCCCAGTGCAGAGATAGCTTAGAGCTCACAAAGGACTTAATAGCAGGTGGTAGTGCAGGCTTGATTTAAACTTATTCTGCAGCCTGAGACTGGAAATAGAGCAGTACAGTGAGCTTTAAACTATCTCCTCATTTTATAGCAGGTCAGATGCCCCTGTCTGGCAGATTGCAACTTCCATACTACACTGCTAAGCTTAAAATCAAGCCAATCTGGAAAGAGCCTCGCTGACTTGTCTTACATTTGCTGAGTGATATTACAACAAACATCCTATAATGGAATATATGGTCAGGGATATATGTCAGTCATGCATACTCCAGCATGTGAACACTTTTTTTCATGTGAAAGGATAGTATAGACCCAACTTTTTTTCTCTGCATTGCCTGGATGTTATCATTAAGCCTGTATACCTTAATATTTTTTATCTTTATCTGAATGACTGTGAAGGAAGTTTAAAATAGAGAACAGTTCTATATGGACAGAGCTCACAGCAAGATCATGATGTGATCATAGCTACATTATTTTTCTCCTGCATCTCCCTTCCCAAGGCTTTGTATAGTTGTTGTACAAACATTTTTCATCAAAATTCTCAGATCAAGATAGAGCCTAGGGTCCTCTAAAGTCCATCTTTCTGTCTGCTGAGTAGCACTGAAGTTGGACTTTACCTATTGGCTAAAATAAGGTACTGTGGTGGTGCATCCCCCCCACCCTTTCCTAGAGCTGCACTATTATATCAGAAATGCTCGTTAGGCCTTGACCTTGATGAACAGCACCTGTGCTAAGGTCCTCGAGCTTATCAGAAACACAGGCTGACAGGAACTAGTGCTAACAAGCTCCTGGTTCTAAATGAGCAGCTTTGGAAACATATTTTTCTTGCCTGAATAACAACCCAAGTGGAGCAATGTATTTGTTGTCAAACTTTCTCAGAAAGTTTCCATCCTGAGGCCAGGATGGAAAATTATTATGACTAAAGCCAGCTCTCTTGTGGCCCCATAAATAGTAGTCCTATGTGAGACCCTTTGAGCTCTCCTGGACCACAGTGGGCTGCAACCAGCAATGTCTCTGAGTGGAACACCTCTCAGAGACAGAACTCTTGACTATGCTTGGAGGATCACCACGGAACACTGACCAGGGCTGATACCTCCATTCCTCAAGGCTCAACCCTTCACCCATTGAGAAGATGCAAAAGCATCCGATCTGAATACTTCACAGAACTCGAGGGGAATTTTTCATGGGTATATACCTTGTACATGCTCTATAGAGCTCTGTGTGTGTGAGCGTGAATATACCAAAGGACTGTTGGTCTCTTATATTCTTAAATATGTTAGATTTGTAAGCAAGTTAGACCTGTAAGCGAGTTACTGTCGTGCTGTGGTGGTGCATCTGTGACATGGGCTTATAGTAAATACTATAGAATCTTTTGTTAAATTGTTTAAATTAGGCTATTTATTAAGTGCTGCTCAGTTTAAGTGCTGTTTAAACCTTTAGGTCTAAACTGTTGGCCAATCCAGGGCTAAGTTTGGCAAATGGTCCATTCTGAACCTTGTGACTCAATGGGAGTGTCTCCCTTGTTCCTTTTCATCCTTACCCTTTTCCATCCCCAGATTCCACGTAGATAATTTTAGGTTCCTTTTAGTTTCTGATTGATTTTAGATTCTAGTTCAATTTTTCTCTGTGTGCTTTAACCATTTAGTAAGTAGTAGAATGAACTTCCCCAATGAACTTTTTCATGGTTTCACTGTTATATTAAACTTGCTTTTGCCAATAGCTTTGATAGTGATTCTTTGAGCAACATAAAACACTCATTCACAACGGGTACAAATAGAGCTCTGACAATTCCTAACAGGGTTGCTTGTTTCCAAATCACAGATAGTTCTGAATCTAGGAACGAACCAGAGTTCAGTTCAAGCTGCTGCCTGCCTGTATGTTTCTTAAAGATTGTGTAAATCAATTTTATCTCCCCGTGCACTGCAGCTATAACTACAGGGAGGTTCTCCCACTGATCTGATTTTTCTGCTAGTTGTATGTGACTTTGGCACTGCTGACAGAGTTTCCGTGGATTTTAGAGTAGTTAAGAAAACTCTTCTTAATACAGCTTCATGTTATTGCTGGACTAGATTTTGTTGAACTGTGTTACAGGTAGCTCAGGCAAGCAAGCCTTCCTTCATTACTCCTTAAGCAAGGATTTGCACTCTAAGGAGAAGAGAAATGAATTTAACTGCCTGGTTCTTAGCTACCTTCTTTTGCGCTATGGTATTTTTTATGCTTCATTGACTACTTTATTCTTAAACAACAATGTTATGTTTTCTACCAAAAATCATAAAGACTGAAAATTGAAATGTATAAATAGCTCTTGCTCTACAAGTTTCAACCATCTGGTTGCTTTAAAGAAAACAGGAAAAGAAAGTGCCTTAAGGGGTGAAAAATTAAAATTAAAATATTTTAGAAATAAAACATTAACATTCAAAATTCAACTTTTATCTTTTCATCAGCGTTAAGACATCTGGACTTGGAAAGCCTTTATTTTCTGCCTGCATATGAACTGAACATCCTCTGGTTTTGTAGTGTGCAGTCAATAAGACAGTACAGCACAGCTGAAAATTCACAGCAATGACTTTATCCTCCATGCAGTTGGCAGCTTTTATTCATTTTTTGTCTCTTCCACAACTTGCTGCAGCGATTATGCAAAGTCATTGCAGTCATAACAAAACCAAAGAAAAACATCTTTTTTTAATCTCCATACATTGGGTACTAATTTCTTCTTACTGCAACATTAAAACCTATGCTGACAACAAAGGAATTCATGTTTGTTTTAACAAAATGCTGAGATAAAGTACATTAATATTTGATGTCTACATCACACTCTGTTTTCTGTAGTTTTTATCATGAAGTTTTATCTCTGAAAGCATTTTTTTCCCCATTGCAATAGAGGCCAAACAACAAATAATTTGATTGGGTCCTGAAATTTGCTTAGGATTAGACAGTATATTTAAGTGAGTAACATTTCTTAGTATGTACCAGCATATATACCATCCTAAACTTAGTGTGGAAAAACTCTGATCTAAAGCACTCGGTGCACAAAAAAATCAGCCAGTATTCTAAGGCTTTGTAAATCAAGGCATAGTTGGATTTGCATCAACTGAGGACCATGCATAACTTTCACATGTAGAAAAATAATTTCTGTGTGTATGGTAGCATATATTTTTATGGTGGGTTGATCATGGTAGAATGCCAGGTGCCCACCAAAGCTGTTCTATTACTCCTGTCCTCAGTTGGACAGGGAGGAGAAAATATACTGAAAGGCTCATGGGCTGAAATAAGGACAGGGAGAGATCACTCACTGATTACCATCACAGGCAAAACAGTCTCAACTTGGGGAAAATTGTTGAATTTATTGAGTTTATTATCAATCAAGTCAGAGAAGTAAACCCAAACCTTAATACACCTTTTCTCCACCCCTCTTTTCTTTCCAGGCTTAACTGTTTCTCTACCTCCCCTTCTTCAGTGGCTCAGGGGGAGGGGGAATCAGGGTTGTTGTTAGTCCATGACACCTTATCTCTCCCACTCTTTCCTGCTCATGGGGAGAACTCCTCACACTCTTCCTCTTCTCCAGCAGGAGGTCCTCCACAGGATATCTGTATCTCCCCTGTGGGCCTCCGTGGGCGGCAGGGGGACAGCCTGCCTCACCATGATCTTCACCATGGAGTGCAGAAGAATCTCTGTTCCGGCACCTAGGACACCTCCTCTCCCTTTCTCTTCACAGAACTTGATATCTGAAGAACTGTTTCTCTCACACATTCTCACTTTTCTCTTACTCCAGTTGCTCCTGAGCAGTAATTTCTTTCTCTTTTTTAAATCTGTTATCCCAGAGATGCTACCTCAGTCTCTTCTGGGCTCAGCCGCGGCCAGCATTGGAGCCAGCTGGCATTGGCTTTATGAGACATGGGGGAAGCTTCCGGTAGCTTCTTGCACAAACCACCCCTGTAGCCCCTCCACTACCAAAACCTTGCCACTCAAACTCATTTTGTCAATTTCATTGGCATTTTGAGGAAACTAAAACTAAAATATCCTTCTGTTATGTGTTAATAAAGTAATTTGAAGCTTCTTTATTTCCTATCAGTCTATTAGCACATTTCATATTGGTACAACTTTCTTTATCAGGTTGCAGTTAAATATGTTGCTTAACAGCACCATTTTTAGCATATGTATTCTATATTTAAGGATGTACTGGAGAAGTTGCCTGACATATCCTTTATAGTTGCCAATTAAAGCAATTTTTGTATAGTTCTGTACATACAAAATATTACTAATATAGGAAATTATCAATTTTAAGCAGAAGCTATATATAAAAACTGTCAGACCATTTTTTAAAATTTTTTTTTTAGATACCTGAAGTTTGTTTTTATTTTTTTATTACTACTTTCCTCTTTCTTTCAAGGAAGGGGGAAAAAAGGACCAAAAAAAGGACCAGGAATAAAGAATAATACATTATTTTAAGGTATTATATGGAGTGAAGCAGTTTTCTTCAGTGGTGATAAGTGCATATCTGAAAGTAAGCTAGAATGGGAGATAAAGAAATAGTTTTTCCCTGGGTATGTATATTTCTTCCATCTGGTGCATTATTTTACGAACTCACTTCACTTGGCTTTCAAATGTTACTTAACAGCTGGTCTAAAGGTTTTCATATTTGCTTTGTACACGTTCATAATTCATGTGTTTTTTAATATTCTCAGTAACATTTAGCTGGAGATTTTATTTCAGTTTCATCATTCTGATTTTCCAAATCAACAAATACAGTTTAGTTTTCAAATAACTTATTTCTTTCAAAGGTAAATGTGTAGTGGAAGAGTGCTTATGTCAGGAACTACTAAAAAATCCAAACTACAATATAATCATAGGATCTAAGAATAAATTAAGCTTGAAGGGACCTTTTGTCCTCCTCCTCTTCTAAGCAGAGCCAACTGTGAACTTGGATCCAACTTAAATAATGGCACTGTCCAGTCAGATTTTTGAGTATCACCAAGAATGAGAATTCCACAATATCTGTGGACACTTGGCCAAGTGTTTGGCCATTCCTTCAGTGGATTTGGGATTTTTTTCTCCTTGTTTGTATTTGCAATATCCCTTGCAGTATTTTATGGTAGTTGTCTTTGGTGTTTGTTTTTTGCTTTTGTTGTTGTTAGGGGTTTTTTTGTTTGATTGTTAGTTTTTAGTTCTTTCCTTTTCCCTTTTCCCTTTTTTCTTTTCTCTTCTTCTGCTGTTTTTGCCTTTGGAAGAGCTAAACTCCGTCTTCTCTTTATTCCTTTTCTCCACTCCCAACTCCACACTCATTAGGCAGCAGAAGTCTGCAGCTCATTTTCCCCTTTAGCTTCTGAAGCTAAACAAACCAAGTAGCCCAAAGATGTCCTTGTATCAGGCACTCCAACTTCCAGTCACCTTGTATGTGACTTCATTCATTCCTAAAAGACTAAACAGATGAAAAGTACCTCTTCCCATGACCTAAGGGCTGTAGTCTGGCAAATAAAGTCTGGTGTACAGTTGCCTTTCATCACTGGAAAAGGCATCATCACTGGAAAAGGCACCATTCTCAGATTATTTACCATGACCACCAAGTCTTTTTTTGCAGTCTGAAGTCTTGCAAAGGATATGATCTCTCCTATATCCAGGTTATTATATTTATGTTTGGAAATTTTTAAGATTTCTTTTGATCTATTCTCTCTGAAAAATTGCCTTCCCCTCCAGTCTGACTGCTCTCCTGGTTTGACACAATCTACAAACCTAGTGAAGGCTTAAATCATAGAATCATAGAATAAATGGGGTTGGACCGGACCTTTAAAGATCATCTACTCCAATGCCCCTTTAACTAGATCAGGTTACTCAGAGCCCCAACCAACCTGAACTTGAATGTTTCCAGGGATGGGGCATCTGCCACCTCCCTGAGCAACCTGTTCCATCCAGTGTCTCACCTCTTTCAAAGTAGAGAAATCTTTCTTAACATCTAATCTAAATCTTTCCTTTTTTAGTTTAAAACCATTCCCCCTTGTCCTATCATTATCTGTATGTGTAAATAGTCACTCTCCCTCTTTTTATACTCCCTTTAAGTACTGTCAGGCTGCAATAAGGTCTCCCCAGAGCCTTGTCCAGGCTGAAAAACGCCATGTTTTTCATCCCTTTGGTTGGATCACTGATACAGGAATTAAACAGTATGTGCTCCAGTATTGACCCTGAGGAAAACCTCATTGCAGGAGTCACTGGCTGCTGATCCAACAGCTTTTCCTGTGCTGTGCAGCCCATTTCCAGGATATGGCTTGAGAGTGCTGTAGAACTGCTTTGAAAGCTTTGCTGAAATTTATATAAGGAACATTCACTGTTCTCTTATACTCTACTAGACTTATAAAGAAGAAGTGTTTTTCTAACTTCTTGTGGATTACCTTTTCTGTGTAATTATTAATTTTTAGATCTTTATTGAAGTTGTTCACAATTGCACTCAAGAAACTGAAGTTGTGTTTAATTCCTAACTAATTAAGTGGAATTGTTGAAAATATCAAATTGTCAACTGGTATAAGTTGACACAGGTCATAAAATCACTGGATGAAAAAAATAGTGGATGGATTCTTGTATATAAAAGATATACACTTTTTTGTCATAATACTTAAATGAAACTTCCATAGTTGTCTTAGCCAAACAAAATGGAATCAAGATCCAAAATACTGCTCTGCCACTTAATATGTGACTAGGTTTAATGCATGCTATCAGAAATACTTGTGTGTAAAGTGTGGCACATAAAAATATACTTTTTTTTCTTTTACCTTAGTTCTCAGGTAAACCAGACAGGACTTTTTTTAAATTCAGGAAATAATGCTTTATATGAAGTATGCCAAACGCTGAAGGCCCTTAAAATCCTTTCAGAGAAATGTAAGATTGTTCATTTTGTGGTTTATTTCTTGAAAGTTTTACTTTCAAATCCAATCACTTTATATGGTACTTACCATTGCACAGTCAGGTCATATATCAGTCAAAGATATATAAACTTTTGATAAATGTTTCAGAATTTGTAGAAAAAACTAGCCAATATACAATAATTACACTTTGTGTATGGTGGCAATGCAACATTCAAGAGTCTGATCTTTATAATAATTGAATATTTATATATTTTATAGTTTACATAAATATTTTATAATGTTTGTATATTTATGTAGTCTTTAACACTGTGGTGATATGTGTAACATGGATGGGTGTCAAGTTCAGTTTTTCTCTAAAAAGTTTTTTTCTTTCCTGTGTCTGCATTAAAACAACAGGTCTTTATTTGCACATTATTTCTGAGCCCTTTCTATTTGTTTATAATTTAACAGTTCTGATTCTTTTTATTTTTGGCATTTTATTTTTATGCTCACTATCCTTTCTACTTAAGAGCACTGTAGCCCCTGCTCCACACCACTGATGCAGCTCTGAAGTACTTTAATGTGCACCACAGTTTCATCTCTAGTGTAGTACTTTGTGTATTAACTAAATTATGTATATTATAATCTTCATCTGAAAAGAAGTAGTGAATTCTAGTTTAAGTAAGCAAGTCACTGCTGTAGATGTTCCAGTTTTTGTCAGAACTTAGATGTGGGAGCTTATCTGAAAGATAGGAGGAATGCTGAATGTGTATGTGGTGGGGAATCTGCCTATTTGCTAGTACATCCAAACTTCATGGAAATTTCCTCTTTATGTTGTAAGTAATAGATATTCTCATTTCGCCATGGGATTTATTCCACTTCTTAAGAAAGGTTCACTTTTCTGCTAATATGTACTCATACACCATGTTTTTCTGCTCCGCAGGTTTCTGTGCTGCTGCATTCTTAGTGCCCTGACAGCAGGGGAGTGTTGAGGAAACATTTTGCAATTATATTCAGGGTTTTTTACAGAACAAAGGCTACCCTTTGTGGTTGCTGAGCACTGATTTTTGCAGTGCTTTATTTTTGTATTATGGCAATGCTTTCTAGCAATCATCAAGACGAGTGGTGGTGAGTTGCCAGTAGTCAGTGGGAAAGACATTTGAGAGACAGTAAATGCTTGGTTTGGCTCACACAGAAAATCTTTGGACTTGGGTTCTACTCTTAGTACTCATTCATTTCCCTTCTCTCTAACTCCCCACCTTTTTGTAGCAGCAGTAGTAGTAGTGCTAGAAAGGTACAGTCTTTCGGAGATGACAGCAGTCTTAAAGCAATGTTGTTTCTCAATGTCCCTGATTCCCATGCAGTCCCATGGACTTGGTATTTCCAGTCTGATCAAGTGATGGTCCTTCTCTCCACTGATTTACTCTTGAGGGTAATGTTTTGCTCCCTCAAACTCTGGGACACCTGTTAAGTCCAGTAAAGAGTACTGACAGTAGATCTCACTTTTAAAGGCTGGAAGAGGAAATTCAGTACTAAACTCTGTTGGTGTACTTCCTTCATTACTAGATTTCTTACCTTGATTAACAGCAAACAGGCATTTTCCTTGGTCTTGTTTTGTTGCCAGTGTCCTCATAAGAGCCTTTTGTTTCCCATCACTTTCGATGCCTATTTTGCTCCCAGTGAGATTTACTTTTCTGATCTTGATTAGGTTTGTTTGGTATTGCCATGTAATCATAGAGCCTTTACATGATGCAGGATTTTCTTTCTCTACCTGAGAAGAGAAAGATGTATATGTTGTAGCTTCTTATAGCCAGAGGTGGTTAGACTATCTTCTATTCTGGAGTTTGCACAGTAATTTTATTTCATAAAACTGCTTTCATGCTGAACTCTTCTCTACTGTTAGTGTTGAAGAAAAAAGGATGTGATAAGAGTCAGAAGTATAAGAGCAAGCAGAAAAATATACCAGTTTAGTTCAGAAACAGAGATCAGAAGTGAAGACAGGAAAATCTCTCTCATATTGAATAATTGTTGTATTGCTGAGTGGCAAAACCTACTTAAGACCCCTTCCAATATGTTACAGTCTGTAGTTCCCAGACCTGTCAACTCATTCACTGACTGAAATCCAGCATGTAAGCTGGCTCCACGTGGTAAATTCAATACCTGTGGGGTTTTTTTTAGAATATGAGACAGTGTAGTTTATATGGAAATACATGCAGGTTCATAGTGCACTTAAAGATCTAAACAAACAGTTTAGAATCTTATAATCTCAAAAGACTTTCATCCACTTTATAAGCAGGTACTGTGATAAGCTAAAACTGTAGGCAACTGCAAGTTTCAAGCATTCTGAACAGAAAAATAGGCAATATAAATTCTCTCTGGATATTATATCCTAAAATTTGAATCTCAAGCCTGCTCCATCTTGTGCTATTATTTTTGAAATATGCAAGCATTTCAGTCCAATTAATTTCTAAAATGAGAGGATCTGACCAGACACGTTTTTCAAAATGTCCCATGGTTTGCTGTATATCCTTGTCATTACACAGAATCAATATTAGATGGTTTCATTTTGGTTTTATGTCAGCTATCTTAACTCAGTGGTCATTGACAATTTTTCCTGTTTGTTTTTTTTTTTTTAATTTAAAAAATATATTGAGTGCATTATAATTTCACAGAACTCACACTGTCACATTTCTGCTTTTACCTGTTTTATACCTTTATCTCCCACATTTTTTATTAATTATTCTTCCACTCTCTACTCTCTTCTTTCTGGTGTATTTTTTTAACCTTTACTAATACAGCTTGTAGTGTACATCAGCAAATTAAATAACCTAAAACTTCTTTAACTCATCTGAATTGGAAAGCAAGTGATAAAATTTGGGTAGACTACAGAGACCCAAATAATATTTTTTGGATAGATGACAGTTACTAGTGTCTTATCTTTTTTCCTTAGGTAGTATTCAGAAAGATTGTCACTTCAAGGTGTGATGTAACCGCTGTGTCCCAGTGGAGATAGTGTCAGCTATTTATTATTGCCCTTTCTATTTCTGCTAATGAAATTGCCTGCTATTAGAGTCAGGCTGAATAGGGTAGAAACTTAGTTATATCAACAGCAAGGTTCAATCTGACAAAGTTAATAGAATTTCTTTCTGCAGATTTTACAGAACGCAGCATCTCTGGTTCTTTCTGCACAGTGGTTTGGGGAAAAGATTGGAGTGAAATATTAGGTAGTTTCATTAGAGTTTCTAGAAAAACTACCTTCTCTCAACAATGTTTAGAGAACCAAAATAGTCTTGCTTTAACTCATCGTAATATAAAAAGGTGTTTGTGGTGCTGTACAAAGATCATTCTTGTGTTCTTATAGAGCAAATTATGTCTCCACCATGTAGCAAATTTGAATTTCATGGGTTTTTTTCAGTGAAGTGCTAGTCAAGGTGATTAAAGATGTATAATCTTTCTCAGTATAAACTCATTCTACTTTCACTTCATGCCTCCCCTTTATGCTTACACACAGTAGCGGAACATTAACCTCCATTCTAATTCTACAATGTTAACACACAGCTCTGTGTAGTGAAGATGGTAAAGAAAATCAAATCATATGCCTCAGGGATTCAGACACTGGCCTCCACAGGGGTCAGAAAGACTTCCCAACTGCAAACAAGGACATACACTGGATGAATCTTGAAGGTGCCTTGTCTTTTTATCTGAAGCACCAGTCTCTGCTGTAGCAGGAAATAGGATACTAGATCAATTTGCAGCAATCAGATACATTCAGAAGGTTTTAAACTAAAATTTAATCGCTGCCTGTTCACTTCAGAGAAAAACAATTGTCATCTTCCCCTCTCTTTCCCCTGCAATGAGAGGCTGATTTGCTAATCATCCGATCAAGTGAAGGATATGGTGTTTGAAAGGCCAATAAGAGGTTTGCATTTCTGAAGACATTGTAAGATTTAAGAATTCAGTGAAGGAAGTGTCAAAACGGACTTCCACATTAAGTAGAAAATGGATAATCTTTGGATGAATGGGATTTCTGAGATCTGGGACACAGAATATAAGATTAAATAAATAGAAAGAGGAGGAGTGAAAAATTCCATGGATAGGAGTGGAGATGCAATTCAAGACCTAAATTTACGTACAGTGATTAAACCCATGGTCTTGTGGATCGGTTGCATGTCTGTAAGAAGCAGTCAAGATGGCAGTGGAAAGTGACTTTAGAATTAGAAAATTATGATAAACCTTTTTTCTTCATACTTTTTCTTTCTCTTTAAACCTTCTCTTTCTTCTGATTTAGGTTTTTTTCTTTATATATGTAAATTTTTATACTAGTTTGACTGCCTTAAAGGTGTTCTGAATGTATTTGGCAGTCCTTCAATCTGGATTATAGAACCACTCTGTTCAGGATTCCACACACCGTTCCTAATATATCCACACACTGTTCTTCGTGTATCCAAACATCAGTACATTTTTTCACTTTAACTCTGCAGACTCATTTGACAATTAAGTCATGTTAAGGATTTGTGACAAAAATTTCTTATTGATCTTTGTGATATTTAGTATAGAGCAGGATGGTGCATTTTGAAAAATACCTAGAAACCTTTATTTTCTAGAATATTGGATGTTTATAGAAGGTATCAAAGGGGATGCATACAAATGTTTAATAGTTTTGGAATAGAGTTTCTTCTTTACTTAGTACTCATGCTGGGCAGTTTTAAATTAGTGAATGTGTTCTTATTGCACAAGGAATGACCACAGATACCTTCATAAAACTTATTTTTCATATCAAACCAGTTATTAATTTCCTTTCATGTGTAGATTTTCCTCCTTTACTTGTTAAGCTGAACCTGAAGGTTTATTTTAATTTTCATGACACTCCTGTGAAGATATGTTGTTCTTGTTCCTCTGTTAATCCTTCTAAAACAAGTATAACAAATATCCTTTAAATTTAGGCATCGGGTGGGACAAAAAATACTGCTTTTTTACTCTGAGTTCTTAGTGTTACATACAATTTTTTTTGAAGCCCAACTCCAACTAATTCTGAACTTTGAAAACTTTGGACACTGACCTTCTCAAGGGATACCCAGTGGTGTTTAGATAGTAATGGTTGTAGGAGTTTGAATGTAAACATGCTTTGCTATAGAGTAAATGAAGGTGTGTTGTTATAGGAAACCAACTACTTTGAAGGTATTATCTTCCCATAATAAATGTTACATATAATGAAATTTCATTAATTGTCCTGTGAAAGAGTGAGAGCACCCGGTAGTCAATAGCAGTGTTGGTCAAATTCATAAAATGAGAACATAAAAGAATATATCATGTAAATTACCCTACCTGCTTATTTTTTGTGTTTAGCATTTCAGTTCTACTGAATATAAAAATGTAAAAATATATAAATGTAAAAATTATCATTATTTGAGATACATATCTTTTAAACATAATTAATTATCTTTGTAAACATGAATTGGGAATTCTTGGGGTTTATATTTTGCTTTTTTTCTGGATGGAAATATTACTATGAATGAGAGAAAGAATGGACTCTCCAAAGCTCTGGAAATATAATTGGCTTAATATTTGGTAAATATCAGTATTTCTAACTTTTACTTGAAATCATGGGTACCTTGAGACGTTGTTGCGTTTTTTGCTTTTTTTAACAAGTACCTCACAAGTTTCATTAGCAACATTTTGATAGTGTGAACACATGCTAACTAACAGGGAACTGTGGTGTAAATTATTGATCTCTTTGGAATCTGGCAGCTCATTCTCCTACTTAATAGAATCAGAGAGTTATTCTGACAGCCAGCAATGGACTGCACTGGCCTGTGCCAAGAAAGATGAGAAATACATCCTCTACTTAAGGTTCTGGTGAGGTGAAAGAATTAGAAGAATTAAAGATAGTATTTGTATTTTTAGATTCGAATTCTATTCATGAGTAATAATAGAAATTATAATGGCTACTTATTGCCTGGACAGCTGCCTCATTTACATCAGTATCACTTTGCTGGCTGCAATGTCCCATTTACTTGAATGTGTAAATGGAAACTCTTAAAAAGTAACAGTAGAACTAGCAGGCCTGATGTAGATAGACAATGAATATTTTCTTATCTTAGATTGGTATAGAATGTCATTGAAAATTGTTTTTACTGTTACAGATGTTTGAATGAGGCCATAAAAAATATCAGTATTGTGATCAGCTGCAGAGGGTAATGCAACTGTAATGACATCCCTCCTTGAAAATAACTTTCTGTTTGCCATCTAGTTCTTGCTGTACCAGCTAGCTCCTGTCTACACTACTCAGAATATGTTAGGAAGGAATTTAACACAGTTTGCGTACTTTTCTGCTGGTGTTGATATACAGTTAATAGGTTTATTGAAATGTATGAATTTGTGTACCAAAAACACGTTTAAGACTAGTAGAGATTTTTGCTTAGTAGCAACTCCTTGGAATGAGGTCATGGTAACTCCCTGTCTTTGCTTACTTAAGGGGGCAAGAGTACTGCAAGGGGCACTCAAACTGTTCACAGGCTGGACTACTGCAGAGTCCATATGAAATTTTGTCCTGTCTTACCAGCAAATCAGCTGGGACCTAGAGAAATAAGGTTTTACATTGCTTCCCACACTTAATTCACCTAGCAACACAGCAAAATCTGCTGAGGAAACAAACTAGACTTAACAGCTTTTGGATCTGGGAACCAAGCTGTCACACTCTGAATGAGATAGCTGCCTATAGTCAACAACAAGGGATTACAGAGAAAGTAGAGGCTGAATATAGACTTTGCAGGGGTTATGGTATTTCAGCCCATAGTTCAGACTTTTCTTGTCATGTGCAAGTGTGGAAAAAGTTCATTATAATGGTTTCTATTTATCCAACTGAAAAGTTAAGTAAAAAGGTTGTTTTACTGGACTGGGAAGAGCACCAAGGGCAGTTTTGACTGCTTTTCTACCTGCCCAGCAGGGAAAAAGAGATGGAGATTTTCTGAGTAGAGTATTTAAACCTGACTGGGATACATGCTGCTTTTGATTACTTTGAAAATCTAAGGGGTTACTTCCTAGTTCTTTTACTTCCCTTTTTTTTGTCTAGAGCTTGGATTTTAACTTGGGTCTTTATGTACAGAGATGGCAACTTGCTAGGAAGATGTACCCTGAGAAGAACACTATGCTGTGTTTATTGGAGCTGTTTGTTGGACCTGGAAACTCTTTCTACCAAATTTGCTTTCAAAAACATATTTTCAAAATGGATTGTGCCCCTGCTGATATAAATCAGCATAAAATCAATTTAAATTAATAGAATTCATTGTTTGTTTTTACTTGGTCTGGTCCAGAGGGTCAAATATTCGGAACAGCATTTTCTTGTGTTGAGACCTCACCTTGGCAATAGAAAAAATGTTTGGATGTGTGCATTCATGAATCTCTGTGCACATTTACTGGCAGGTAACTGAGAGAAATGGTGGATTGCTGTTTACGAATAGTCTCTTTGGCTTGCACGAGATTCTGCTGTCACAGTGGTTTCCCAGATGAGATGCTACAAGTTACATATTTATAAATATATAAATCTGTGCTTTTATCTCTTCACTGCTTATTTTGCAGAATGTCACAGTTGTTGCTTATAGTATATGTAGTTGGATTTGTGACTACTGAATTTAGGTCGGGAAAGATTGTTCTTGAGGAAAGTCATAATTAAATAGAGGTGATACTGGCTATGGTTACAAATATTAAATGTTGGTGTGGGAACAATGAAGGAAGAAGACCTTATTCAGTAGGTATTTGTTTCCTGTAATAGATCTGTTCGCGTGTTTTTTTATCTTAAGGTGCTGTCACATCATCTGCATTATTAATTTCTATTGCAAAATTTTGTCTTAGGCTTGAATGCAATTTAATATGTAGCGTTCAATTTCTTGTGTAAATCCAGTACCATATAAATGAATTAACATTAATTTTTAGAGTATTGAGAATCTTCTTGGTGTTATTTCAGATTAATGAATTACATACAACTTCAGCATTTTTTCTAATAGTCATATGAAGTTTTCCTGCTATCCAAACAAATCCAAGTGGAAAATAAAAACTTACAAAATAAATCCAATGCTATCAATCACCATTTTACTTAAAGGAAAAAGAATTAACTATTTTTCTAAACCAAACATACTTACCTATTTTCTAAGTAGTATTTGCTAGTTATACAAATGCATTAATATAAAGTATGCACAAATGCTTTTTTGTTTTTATAAAACTAATCTCTCGTGGTCTAGCCTTGCATACCATGTTGTTCTATAACAAATGTTGGTTTAGGTTTTTTCCTTTGTCTTTCACAAATCCCCAGAATTCTGACAAGGTACAGTAGTTCCTGAGATAGTTATTTTGTTCCCAGTATTCACACATAATGTTAGCTGCTACCTTTCTTTCAAAAGTTTCGGATGAAGGGTATAATTGTTGATGCGTAAATTTCAGGGAACAAGAATTTGATCAATATGATGCTGAAAACTGACGCTGATGCAGCAAGTGGTTAGACTGCTGCTTTCATTGGAAATGTATTTTGGGTAAGAAGATTCTGGAGAATAAGATTCAGGAGATGTGACACTAGCAGGCCTATATAAATTTCATCTGGTATTTCTGTTGTCAGTGTGAAGTTTGCTTAAGTGCACAATTTCATGGTTCGCCAGTTACTGTCCTTGGCTGAATTTATTTTCAGTGCTGGTGAGAAAAGTTATTGGTTTACCAGTTGCTGCTCAGAGGTTATAACTCTTGACAGAAAATGCATAGTCCATTAGGATCTTAAATTTTTAATTCAGTGTTTGTGTTTATTGATGGAGGCTAAATAATCTGCAGGTAGTTGCACATGTATGAGATAATTAATTACATGAGAGCGAATTGCAAAGTTTCCCTTACTTTGTTTTTCCTTATGTTAACAGCAAATAATAAACTCTTTTTCTATTATATTTCTTATTATATATATGTGGTAGTGTTCTGGGTGTTAAGCCAATCATGTTAACCCCTGTGAAATTGACACATGACAACAAACCGGAAAAGGAGACTGATACATAGCTGGAAGGAGAGGCAGCCATGGCTTGAGACACCACGTGTTACAGCTGAGGGACCAGCAAGCCCCACTGGGGGCCAAGCCCCCCAACCCCCCAGCCAGGACCACGGGAGACCTGGTATAATGTTCAAATTGGACCGGGTGCCGTGGCCAAAGGCTGGGGGAGTTTCTCCACTGTAAGCAGCAGCAGAAGATACTGAGAAGGCAGCAGAGGCAGCACTCAGTAGAGAGCTGTGGCTGAAAGCCAAGAAGATAGCCAGCAAGCAGCAATATGGCACATACCCAGGCTGAGAGACGCAGAGATGTCCTGCAGGAGGGAGAGCCAACAACAGAACAAAGAAAGCTCAGCAAAGACTGTTTTGGGGTAAGACTGAATTATTTTTCCAAAACCCTGAGACCTTCTGGAGAGGAGGGGTGGGCTTCCAAACTTTTACGAAGTCCCAAAAAATGCAGCAACAGCTGGAGAAAGAGAGAGGAACCGAAAGCTCAGAGACATCCTGTGAGCTGGACCAGGACGATCAGACTAAGAAATGTGCAGGAAGTGGCCCTCCCCTGCCACATTTGCAGCTGAGATTGAGCAAAGGAGCTCTGTTAGAACGCTTGGGGCAAAAACTGAACTCAGAACCCCTAAACGTTCTGACTCAGGGGAATGACCCCCCCCCGAGGAAGGGACTTTCACAGGATGCCTTGCACCCCGTGATATGACCGTTGTGAGGCGAGTTTTGTCCCTGCTTTGCAACCCATGGCAGAGACCTTCAGTTGGAGCCGAAGGGCCGAGAGGGGTGAGAGAAAAACCCCTGCGCTGTAATGAAGAGAGAGAGAGAGAGAGAGAGAAAGGGATTTTTCCAGCTATGACAAATCGAAACTGCTGTCTCAAAGATAAAGGAGAGACACTGCTGCCCTGAAAGTGGAGAAGACTTTTTTCTTCTTTCCTTCTGGACATTTATGGGAGAAAGAAGGGATTTGGTCTAATGTAAATATATTGCTTTACCATAGGAGAGATAGTTAGGATTGTTGTATATAAATGTATTATAGTTTTTATTGTGCTAGTAATAAATTTTGATATAATTTCCCCACGTTAGTAGTTGAGTTATGTCTGAAAACCTCTCTCACACTGAAACAAATTGTCAGGAGTTTGGAAATTGGATTTTTGGGGAGTTCAAACCACATTATGTAAGAAAATCCACTCTTAAATAGCTCATACAGATAAAAACTGGAGGTCCATTTATTTAAAAGTAATATTTAATTATTGCAACCTAACACAATTTTAGTGTCTTCTGATAGCCTTTCTGGCTCCATGAGAAACTCTTGTGGTTATTATGTGGGATTTTGCTATCTTTCAATCAAAGCTTTGTTTTGTGCATGTAGCAGAGGATCATGAGCCCACTTGTATATATGTTTCATTTAGAAAATTTTTACTTGCCATGGAAAGTAGTTTGTGGAAACTCTGATTCCTTAGCTTTTGGCTGAAGGGAATTTTTTCTCTTTTATTGTGAAAATGTAGCATACATGATGTTCAGGAAACTTATAGTGACAGTACTGATTTAAAATGTTATCTGTCAACTGTCCTGAAGATAAGTTCCCATTTTAGTGTTATGTGCTGGTTTAAAAGTTAACCAGCAAGGGAAAATGAACTCAATTCAAAAGAGAGATTTATAAGTCAGAATAACAATTTATTAAAATAATGCAATAAGTACAATTATACAGACAGACAATTGGTTTTAACCCACAAAACCCAAATGTATAACCCAGCACCCTGGGTTATGAACAAAAGTGGTGTACCTTGGCCCACCCCCGAGTCCAAAGCAAAGGGAGAGGGGATAAACCTGCTGGTGGGAGAGCTGCTGCAGTCTGGTCAGAAGTGGTGATTGCAGTCCAGTCGAGGGTGGTGGTCTCAGTCTGGTTGAAGGCGGTGGTCTGCAGTCTAGTTGAAGGCGGTGGTCTGCAGTCTAGTTGAAGGCAGTGGTCTGCAGTCTTCCTCTGGATCCCACGAGAGAGGCAAGGTTCTGAAGCTCCCAGTTATATACTCTCCAGTTGAGGCGGGAGTGCTCAGTCCCTCCCTCAGAGTAGGGAATTCCATAAAAGGACATGATAATGCTCAGTCCCTCCCTCAGAGAGGGGAATTCCATAAAGGGGTATCAGAGCGGGGAATTCCATAAAAGGGTATGAGGACAGGAACATCCCCCCACCTCGCAGGCCTCCACTGACAACAGTTTCTGGGGAATGGCATGGAAGGCTATAGAATACACAGTTTTGGGTTATACCCATCCAGTGATGAATTGGTCCCAGCCGTTCTAACCAGGACATGTTATCATCTGTCAAACTTGCAGCTTGGGTAAAGAAAAGAAGAGGAAAAGGCAGAGGGAAGGGAGGAGATAAAAAGAGAAAATTTGTCAACTACAGAAGATCTCCCTCTCACTCTCCACCTATATCCCTACTGTCCCTCTCTTTTCCCCCCTTCCCAGCAGATAGCTGCTGAATTAGTCTGAGGGGAGAAGAGCTCTAACAGCAATAGTACGGAGGAAAAGTGTCGCAGGCCTTGAAGCTCCATAATACACTTGGTTTGGGTGCTGACTGCCGGGGCTTTGAAGTTGTTAACTCACTTGTCTACCATTGGTTTCTGTGTTGCCATAGTGAAACAGGAGCCAGGCCTAGAAGAGTTAAGTGAGATATCTCGGCCTGCTAAGAAACCTCAATACCTGTTTTGCTAGAAGAACATTTTAGGAGCACTGGTTAATATCATGTTCTGTTCTGCTCACTGGACCAAAGGCCTTATTATAGAAAGAATAGGAGTAGTACACACACAGTAATAAATTAGGTAAACTAGACGTTTGAATAAGATCTAGAAGGCCCAGAGCCAGGATTTTGCAAGCTTGAAGAATTCAGGTCACCTAATTGAAGAGGACAAATTGAGGAAGACGTCCATGGTGACCACCAGAGGGATGAAGGCTTGAGCAGAAGACCCCCAAAGTAGAAGACTGCGCATATCTGGGAAGACTCAGCCCAGAGACCAGCCTACTTATTGATATGTATAATAAATGATGTAACCATGTGTCTAAAGTGTATAAAATGGCTTAGTTTTGCACTTGCAAGTGGAGCAAGTTTGTCCAGCGTGAGCTGGCTTGCTCCCAACGTTGAATAAACAAATACCTTGCTGCTTAAAGAAAAAAAAAGTCTCTGAGCAGTTTTTCGGGCCGATTTTTCGGAATCAATAGTTATTATATTGTCTCCTTGCATTGGCTAGCCAACTGGCCAATCCCCTCCTTTGCCCAGCACCCCTTATAAGCTGCGGGAAATTTGAATAAACCTTTCTCCGCTGCTGGATTCCTTGCGTGCTACGTGGTCTCTGTCTCCTGGCTTAAGTACCTCTGCCGCCTGTCCCTGCCACGAGGGATGGGCGGCGGGGGGATGATCCCAGCCCTGAAAACCTTCACAGAGCGGCTGGCAGTGACCCCCCAGAAACCCCTCGAACAGCTACAGATGGCGCCCAACAGCACGGACTCCGCAGTCTCCCCGGCAGCTGGGACTACAGGCGCGCACCACCGTGCCAGGTGATTGAACTGTGCCATGATGCCGACACCTGTGACCCAGGGGGGCCGAGGGCTGAGGGAGCTGCAAGCAACCAGTGTACCATCGACACAGCAGCAGTGGCTGCGAGGTGCCGGTGAGATGCTGAGAGCGCAGCGTGGTGCGGACTTGGGATGGTGGCAGAGACTGCACGCGAAACACATGTGTCCAGCACGGAAGACCAACATTTCCAAAGTGCCCGCCACGTCTCCATAGTGGGCGGGCTCTGGCGATGCCCTGGGGGCCGCGTGCCGCTGCTGCCGGACGGAGAGAGCCGAGCTGGGACTGCAGAGGCAGCGGCGGTTGTTGAAGGCACGCCAGCCGCCGCCACCGGGGTGTCCACCGGAGTGGCCCCCCCTCCGCCCCGAGGTGGCAACTTCTCTACCCCGCGCCGCCGCCCAGATCACGCGCCTGTGCTCCAGACACCGAGAGAGCACCGAGAGACCAGCCCGCCTCCAGCCACGCGGCCGACCCTCCCCCTGCCACCCGTCCGCCCCTCAACCCCTTTTCCTCAACTCTTTTTTTTTTCTTTCCAGTCTGACTTCAGGATACCCAAACCAGTTTTTCTCCTTTACTGTTCATATGTTAATTACCAGATTGCTTCACTTTTACATATCTCCAACAGGCACACCGTGACCAGCAAAACAAAAAAAACCCAACAACACCCCCCGAGCCCAACTCTACTTCCAAAAAAAAAAAAAAAATGGGGGGGGGAAGGAAAAGAAGCAAGCAGCTAACCGCAGCAAAGCACAGATAACCTTGCAGTTTTTAACAACTACTTCAAGTCTTTCTTTAAATAAGTGATGATGTCTTAAAATGTAAACCAATTCGAGAGTATTCGTAGCAGTTTTTCAAAAACAATTACAAGTTTTCCTTAGTAATGCCTAATTGCTTTGAGAACAGGGAATGTATGTATTATCTCCAACCTATAGAAATGTTATAATTTGCAGTTAGTCAAACTTTAATGATAAACATTGAGATCTACTTCTTCCTTCTTGTTTAATAACAAATTCACATTTTTGTTCTTTATTATTAATTTAGAAATCTCCACACACAGAAGGCACTCAAAAGACGAATATTCCTCGAGGGGGATATTCGGGGCTGAACCCCCACACAGGTTCCCAAAGTTACCACAGCTGGAATAGGTAACTTTGGTCCCCAAGATGAAAGATTCTTGGGTCAACCACTCACTCATATACCCCATAGCCTTAAGCTATATAAGGGGTATACACGGTGGAACGGTCTCCTGATACAACCAAGGACTAGCCTAGTTGATCAGGAGGCGTCAGTAACCGGGGTTGAGGCCACCCTAACTGGCTCGGGTTGAGCACCCACACATGCTCGGGTTGGAAGCCTCCCTAACAGGCTCGGGTAGAGTCACCCAAACAGACTCAAGTAAAATTTAATTTGGAGATTTCTCTTTTTATAATAGGAACATAAATTATAAAATTACCTGATTTCCCAAGTTCAATAAAAATCGTCTTACTCACTTTATCATTTTTATATCAACTTTCACCCCAGGTTCAACTAAAAAATCTTCATTGTTATATCCCACTAAAATTACAAATGTTGTCTTTATTATGAATAAGAAAGGGTGAGATACCGGGGCTTTGAAGTTGTTAACTCACTTGGCTACCATTGGTTTCTGTGTTGCCATAGTTATTATATTGTCTCCTTGCATTGGCTAGCCAACTGGCCAATCCCCTCCTTTGCCCAGCACCCCTTATAAGCTGTGGGAAATTTGAATAAACCTTTCTCCGCTGCTGGATTCCTTGCGTGCTACGTGGTCTCTGTCTCCTGGCTTAAGTACCTCTGCCGCCTGTCCCTGCCACGAGGGATGGGCGGCGGGGGGATGATCCCAGCCCTGAAAACCTTCACAGAGCGGCTGGCAGTGACCCCCCAGAAACCCCTCGAACAGCTACAGCTGACAAAACTGCAGATATTATGACATGCTAACAATAATACAATACCAGAGGAAAGATTCACTGTCCTCGAGCATTTTAAGTCTACCATGAAGAGCTGTAGCTGAGTTTGGATGCAGCTTGCTTTAGAGCACCACAGAACGTTGTTTCTATTCTATTCTTAATATGTTCTTTATGCATTATAATATGAGCTGGTTTTTATTCTGCTTTTTATTCTTTATGTTATCCTTGGAGAAGGATAGTCAGTGCTTTTGTCATAGTTACACTAACATTTCAAATCCTTTATGGAAGGATATCAGTGTGTCTAAGAGCATATTTGTTTCCACTAGCATTTGTTAGGATTTGAAACATTGGTAAGGGCTTAAGTAACCCTAAATACTTGGAAAAATCTTATTTATTTTCCATTCAAAAAGAATTATGTTTAAGTGTAGTAGCTTACATTAAAGTACAGCTAAATTCAGCTTGAAAAAGTTGAAAGTCATTGTGTGGTTTCAGCTTCTAAGCTATTTATATTAAACTACATAATGCCTTTGATGATTAACCAAAGGATCATCTGAACACAAGTACAAAATATCAAGTTACATACATACTCTCTGTATCTGAACTGTAATCTTACCAGACCAGTCCCTCTCTAAATATTTTAGCTTTCTGGTTTAAGTATTTACAGTAAGGCACTTATGTCTAGTACTTATCAAAACAATTTTCAGAGTTTTCAAGTTTACTTAGAATTTGGCTAGACAAAATTTTAATTAAAAAGAAATACAGACATGGCACCTTAAAATTATGTAATGAAGTTCATTGGCTGCTGTGATTCTATTATATTCTCTATTGTTTAGTCACAGAGCTGCTCAGGGAACTTTATATCAAGTGTTAAATATTATCTTTGTACATCCAAATTAGACTGAGTCATAACTTAAACTCATGGAGTTGCAGAAAAAATAACTAAGCAAATTAAGCCATGATGAAACTTCAACAGTTATTTTCTGTTTGGTGTAGTTTAATTTTCACTTCTAAAATGTGAGGCAACGAGAGTGAATTGGTATAATTCATAGCTTTACCCATTACTCAGATTATTTGAAGCTCAGAAATAGTGTTATGATGCAGGATACCTCTCTTTCAACTTGTGATGAGGAAATAGAAAATAGCATAATGAGGGCCTAAGTAACACAAAGAGGAAAGAGACATTTCACATTTTTGTGTAAGTGGGATTCTAGTCCACATATCTTCCCTCCTTTTTGTTACATCACTGATCTGAGAAATATACTTTTACTTGGCGTGTGTTTTGACCAGACATTCTTCTCATAACTGTCATTACCTTTTGAGAGACTTTCAGTTACTGATTGTTAATGCAGCAGTTGTGGTAAGCATACATCTAGATACTTCATCATCTCTTTGGTCAGACTGATGGTCCTAAAGTTTTGTTAATATCTTTGAGAAAACTTTATTGTGAATGGCATATATTAATATCTATAGCATGAAAGGCAGATACAATACTATCCAAATATAGGACTGAAGCTACTTACTTCCCTTGGCAGTACATTGACTTGGTTTTCACAGACAGAGTATGCTGAGTTGGAAGGGACGCAAAAGGATCATCAAGTCGAACCCTTAGCCCTGAAAAGGACCGTTCCGAAGAGCCACAGCATGTGCCTGAGAGTGTTGTCGAAAAGCTTCTTGAACTCTGTCAGGCTTGGTGCTGTGACCACTTCCCTGAGGACCCTGTTCCAGTGCCCAACCACCCTCTGGGTGAAAAGCCTCTTTCTAATATCCAACCTAAACCTTCCCTGACACAGTTTCAGACTATTCCCTCAGGTCCTGTCACTGATCTCCACAGAGAAGAGATCAGTGTCTGCCCCTCCTCTTTGCCTCACGAGGAAGTTGTAGGCTGCAATGAGTTCTCATGTCAGTCTCCTCTTCTCCAAGCCAAACAGATCAAGTGACCTCAGCCACTCCTCATAAGACTTCTCCTGTAGACCCTTCACATCTTCACTGCCCTTCTTTGGACACTCTCCAATAACTTTATATCTTTTTAATATTGTGGTGCCCAAAACTGCACACAATATTCAAGGTTAGGCCACACAAGTGCAGAGCAGAGCAAGACAATCACCTCCCTTGACTGGCTGGCGATGCTTTGCCTGATGCCCCCCAGGACATGGTTGGCCCTCGTGGCTGCCAGGGCACTGCAGACTCATATTCAACTTGCCATCAACCAGGAGCCCCAGGTCCCTTTCCACGGCATTGCTGTCCAGCATCTCATTCCCCAGTCTGTTCATACATCCAGGTTTGCTTTGTTTTGTGTGTGTTTGATTCTGTGGTGTTGGGGTTTTTTCTTGTTTTTTCTTTCTTTTCTTGTTTGTTTTGCTTGGTTGGTAGGGGTTTTTTTTCTGGTTTGTGGGTTTTGGTGTTTTTTTCACCATAAATGGAAATTAGATTATGCCAAGAACTGAGATTTCTGCCAAACTTAGACAAGGAACAAGATTACTATTTCTCTTGATTGTTAGTCCACAAGCACGACTGACAGTTTTGCAGACCCATCACTTGTGCCCTCTACAGCAAACTGTGCCAAATAACAATAGTCAAGGGACTATGAACCACTGGACCTTCAGAAGTTCGGGTAAGTCAAAGAAGCTTAGGATAATCCAGAGGAAGCCTTACCAAAGCTCTGCTACCTTTGAAGATTGTCTATCATTGAGCCATACGGATTTGATATAAAATAGAAGCTTTATTTTCTGGATTTTTTTCTGAGTCATTCATCTAAGTCCAAGTTCAGTTAAGTAACTATAATTTTGATTTTTTTTTTTTAAAGTTTGATATTAAACCTATTAAAGTTTTTTTTTGCCATTTGTATGCCAGGGACAGCAAGAAGAAAAACCTGTAAAGAACGGAAGCTTTCATCTGATGTGAACCTCTGTTTCTTCTGTTAAAACTTGAATAGGAGAAAATTAACTTACTTCTTCCTCCACATTTTGATAGTCAGATTGGATGATGCATAGCTTTTGTAGCTTACACTTGAATTAATTGAACCTTTGAAATGGAAATTTGAAAGCAAACCTGTATATTATTTAGGAAATACAAATTCTGTTTTAAAAGTAACAATATTTTTTTAAGAAGGTTGGAGTACCTCAGAGTTTAACAGAATGTGAGAAATAGCAATGTATCAAGATGTATGCCAGGGAAAATAAGCATTCCAATTGTACCGCAAATGAGCTATTGCCATTTTTCTTGATGACTGTCGTATATAGAGAGTTCACTGCATTGTTCATTTCATTCAATTTATTTTGATTGCTTATTCTGATAAGTGATTAGGGTTTTGTGTTTTTTTTTATAGAAGGTATATAAATTAATGCCCTGTATGTCTAAGGAATGTATAGGGTTCTAAATAACACCTCTATGCTAAAAAAGTCAATGCAACAATACCTGCATAATCTTAAAATGTATATATGTTTAAATCTAAGGGTATGTGCAAGAGACAAATTGAATATATATATATATGTATATGCATATATGTATACATACATATGAGGACTTCTGTTACAGTAGACTTCTCCCAGTCCCTCTTCTCAATGTTCTTGAATCTGGAGTGGAAGACTGCAATAATAATAGTGTTTTAATACAATTACTTGGATTTAATTCCTTCTTTACAAGATTTAAGGTTTCTAAGCAAAATCAATACGTGTATACCGAGGACACTGCAGCCTCTGCTAATTTAAAAAGAGAAATAAAGTCAACACAAGAATAAGTTTCTTTTGCACTGGGCCACTGGAATTACCTCATTACTACCTAGATTTTCTGCTTTTATTAAAGATTAAAACTGTACTCTGGCCTTCCTTTTACTGTGTGGCAGCCCCTGTCAAATTCTGTAGTCATTCTAACCAATTTGGTCATCTGTTTCAGAAGTTAAATATGGTACTTATTCTTTGCATGGCAGGCGTGCACCTGCAATGTGTGCACATCTACAGCATTTTCTTACAAATCTAGGCTAAATAAATATATTGAAAAAAAAATTTAAAAAGTGACACCTGTAAAATCAGTTTTATGACTGAGAAATCTAAAACATAGTTCCTTGCCTCTTGATTAGCTGTTTTTTCTATACCTATGGCTTCCCTGGTAGAACTGATGGATGAATGGATGGCTGTCCACATCCCTGTACGTACACACTCTTCCTGGTTAATTCCAAGTTTCAGGGCATGCATTCTGCATTATGTAAATCTCAGTGCTGATTTCCCCCAATGTCCAGACTGAAGGATATATTAGAGCACCCTACAACTTCAGTGCTCCTATTCTCCTCCCCAAAGCTAAGCCCGTGTGTATCGGATTCTTCTCTTACTGCACAGTGGTAAAGAGCCAAGATCCAAGTGTATATCTTGATTGCACTATGATTTTTATTTTTTTCCTGATAAGAGTGAGACCAAATTGTTTACCAGACTCTTGATGACATTTTGATCACAGCAGAAAGGACAGCAAGGCATGTGTTCCTGCTGGTTGAAGAAAAGGCACCTCTTGTTCCAGTGGAATGTTAACAGCTGAGTTAACACTGTAATTTATTCTTCTTCTATCCTCAGTCCTTGCTCTGTCCTTCCACTGCTGTTTTGGATCTTATTCCTTTTGCCTTTAAGTTGAATTATTTTTTCTCTGTGTAGCTTCGGTGCCATTGCTGCAATCATGAAATTTTGAACAGAAGAAGAAAAAAGTAAGGGTTTGGAGGTAAATATGATACAATATAGAGCAAGGGCTTTCTCCAGGTGAATATAAGATACACCTTCTCTATTTAGCCGTCAGTAGAAAATTTTACATGATTATGTTTTAAATTAGAAGTTACAGAAAGTAATGCAGATTATTAAGAAGAAGGATAAGGTATCAGCTAATGTAACTATTCACGCTGAAAGAAGAAATATCAAGTGAAGGAAAATCATTAGTGTTTCTCGAAGTTTATCATTGGGAGTAATTTTCTTAAATGTTTTCATTAATGACCCTTACATTAATAGTAAGGAAACATTTTCAGCATAATCTGCTGACAAATTGAAGTTGGAGGGAAAAAAAGCAGACTAATATACTACAGAGAGAATGTTTTGCTATTAGATTCTGTGTCACTAATTTTTTGTTTTCACTGCTCTTATTCCTATCGTCATTTAGGTTTCTTCCATTGAGAGTTTCTAATCTGGAAATGAGTGACTAAGGGAAGGTCTGAGTATACTGATACAGCTATAAATTCTCATTTTGATGCATTTGCAAAAAGGGCAAAATGCAATTAGAACTATGTTACATTGAAAAGAAAAAAAAAGATAATTGCTGTTATTAAGATCTTGATAAAACAAATTCGGACAAATTATGTTCAAGAAGGAAGAGGAAAGATAAACTAGAACTTGAGCAGCTGCAAGTGCAGAACACTGTCAAGGAAACGGTGAACCAGCAAACGACCTTCAGTGGAAGAGGCTTGAATTGTTTACTCTAGCAAACCAAAACCAAACATCTCTTCTAAAGAAGAGATGTTAGTGAAATTCACAAACATATCAAACATAAATACCAGGAAGAAAAGGCCTATCTGTCTAAAGGGCCATGCTGACACCCAATAAATGAGTATTAATTTACCCTGAATAACTATAATTCATAAACTGGAAGATTACTAATTGTTTAAAAAAAGAAATTCTGGAATTTCCCTCTACCAAAAAAAAATTAGGAGGAAAGCTGTGATTTTTTTTTCTTTTTTTTAAATTTGGAGGTGTCTTAGATTATGTAAGGGATTTATATCACACAGTGTGTTCCAAAGCAAGAGACTTTGCTTAGGAGCCTGAGACCTCTGTTCTAACTTGGTGATCTTATGATGATGGTCTTGCTCTTAGCTTCAGTAGTGTGAGTAGGCAAAAGAACAGCTATTTAGAAAGTTTTAGACAGGGAAAGGGATTTTAATAAGAATATTTAATTGTTCTAATTATCTGGGAACAACATTAGAGAATAGAATTTCAATTTATGAAATAAATTCCCATGTACATCGGCTGACAGTTTCAGAAATATGCAAGTCATTTCTACAAGAGGGTATAGCACCTTCAATTATTTACATTGCTATTGAAAATGTTTTCATTGTGATATTCTTGCTCTGTACAGCAACAGTGATTCATGGAGGCCTATGGTATCCTTTTAGTTATAAACCAAAAGAAGTTAAAACATTTCCAAATTTGAAGCTTCATTGCTAACAATTGTATGTGTGTCCTCTGGCTGTGCATGGCATACTGCTAAGCACTTATCCCTGGCAGGCAGTGTTGTGATTTAAGAATAACTGCTCTGGTTGCTGATCCATACATTGGGCATATCAGGCTTTGAGTCACTACGCATTGGGTTATCTTGTCTTACAGGGTCCTTGAGGGACTGTTCAGTTAGCAGGATTTAAGAATGCTTTGCAACATGGAGAAAGTAATCTAGGTGGTAGTGTAGCTGGAATGCATCAGGCGTACAGCAGTGGTATTTTAACCTAAGTGGGTTTTTCATTGAAACGGGAGAGTGCAATGCTGTTGATTGAAAGGAGAAATAATAGGAAATGTTAGACACTGCTTTGAAGTCAGTCCCAAAGATTGTTTGAAGCCAGAGGACAGAGGTTATATGTGCCTGGATATTAAAAGGGACAGAAACAAGTGTTGGTTGTGTATTTTCTTGACACTTTCCTCCTGAAGGCCCCAAGGAACCATCTGAACATAGAAATGAGGCTTCCACAGCCACTTTTGAGACTCCTCTCACTGACTTTATTGACACTTTCTTTCCATTATCAGTGTTGGTCTTTTTATCTCTCACTGGACACTCTTTCTTCCCTTCTTCCCTTCAGCTCATACCACTGGGCTCCTCACTACTTGCCCTTCATCTGTCACTTTTGCTGATTCTTGTTACTGTATAATTTTTTCTACTCCTTTTGCTCATCTTTAAAGACAGCACAGAATGGACTGAAACTGAGGAACATTGTAAAAGTATAAGTATACCAGATTTTTTCTTCAAGATCTTTGCCTTATAGACAGGATCTTCACAGATGTGTTGACACTGACAGGTGCGGAGTTCCAGCAAAAACCGACTTCACTGGCCAAAGATGATACCAGTAACAAGGCAGCTTAGTCAGAAATCCATTAGTTAACATGGTCTGAGCATCTGTAACTTCTTGGGTTACTTTAGTGGCATTGCTGGGACAGCTTCCTAATGAAACTGGATTCTTCAGCATGCAGAGGTGACATTTTGATTAGTCTTGAGTTTCATAAAGCATATTTTTCTAGTGATATTTTAGGCAACTTATTGTGTAGATGGAGCAAGATAGTATGAAGGCATGGAGGCTTAATGATGATTTGCAAAGGAGAAAGTTCTTTTAGGACACAATTTTTTAACTGTCTATTTCCTTTTTTTTTTTTTTATGCTTTGTTCTCGAACCAAGTGAAATTTCACTGCTGTAGTACAGAAAGTAAAATGTACCTTTGTTCTGTGTTTAGTTTTTTAATTTGAAATTTTAAGTTTAATTTTTATTTTTAAATGTCATAGTGATTTCCAAATATAGAAATGAAGCAAAACCAAGTACGTATGAAAAAGGATAGTACTGGAAAAGCTTACACTCTTCAGTATTTTAAAAAAAATTTGATAGACTAGATACAGAGGCAGACGGTGCCTCAGCAGTTCAAGAGTTTTATCTCTCATCTGCCTGTTGCTGGAAAGGAGCTACTCTCCTTCTTTCAGTCTTGCCAAATCGTAGTAGTTCCTCAGCATCAACTTTGCATCTTTCACCTGCTCTTCAGGAGTTTTCAAAAGTCATTCAAACAATCTTTTATGTTAATTTTTAATTTTAGTTCATGTTTAACTTTAAGGAGGCTATAGCTTCTTTACCCTACTCAAGGGAAAGCTAATCAGTGCAAAGTCCACATTCTAGTGCCTACATTCATTACTGTTTAATTCTAATGGTTTGTCCTTGAGTCCTTAATATTTTGGTGAAAATTATTATAACTTGTGATTGTGTGGTGTGGAATACCAGCATATAAACTGTCCTCCATTTACTGTGATTTCCCTTATTTTATACCTTGAGAAAGAATGGGAATAGATGGAAAAACATCCCTATTTGTAGCATAGTTATAATTTCTTAGAACTCAGCAGTGTTAACCAGGGAGACTAAGAATTAAGAGCTTTATTTTCCATGTGACTATTTCATCCTTGCCCAGTCAAGCATTTTGCTGCAGCTATGTTGGATGCACAGGAGCCTTTGCTGAAGCTCAGCCTTGGATAGCTAAAGGTACTGTGTCTTAAAGCTTGCAGCATACCTCAGGGGAGAAGGGAGCTGCTTCATCCATTTATTCCTTTCTCTCCTACAAACTAAATAAAGTTTGTTTCCATAAGCATGAACACTCTTTAAATGAGACAATCATTAAAGCCTCATGCTTTCTCTGAGTTTATCTGTTTTGTAGTAAAGTTGAGAATGAAGGATGGAGGAACACCCAGGAGTCCATTGGATATTTTTTTGACAATGTCTGAGCATGGTAGTGTGACCTGTCTCATCCCTTCTGCAATAATTCAGCCTCGTCTCAGGACAATCTGTTGATCTTGACCCTAAATTTAGCTCAGCTGGTTAGAGCATAGTGCTAATAACGTTAAGGTTGCAGGCTTAATCCCTGTACGAGCCATTCACTTAAAAGTTGAACTCAATGTTCCATGTGGGTCCCTTCCAATTCAGAATATTCTGTAACTTCTGTAACTTCTGTAACTTCGTATTTCAATGTAATAAATTTCTGGAGTTTACATGAATATAGCTTAGTGGTGCAATATTTTTCTAACATTTTGTTTAAAAATTTTGTGTATATATATATAAACAGAAATTTGCACATTGCACTGTCAGCATCATAAACATCTGTTTCTGACTTAGTGACATTCAAATGGTTGCTAAATAGTTCTTTTTTTTTTTTTTTTAAGAAAAGTTAGTAAGGGGACAAACTAGTATTTGATACAGCTCCAACTGTATCCACCTACTATACGCTGGAGTTTGAACTGAAGTATTTATTATTAAATAGTCTCATTGTGTTCCCAATTTGTTTTGGACTTCTCACACTAAATCAGATATTAAGACATCTGTTACTTGCTGATCTACTAATATAGTTTTGATTTCTGTTAGCTCTTACATGGTGTAGAATTTCTTTTGTTAGCTGAATAAGTAGATACCAGCAACTGTAAAGATCTAAAATGGTTTGCAATGGTGGAGGTGCTATTTAGCTAGAAAAATTACTATTTCAATTAAAAATTCTATGATAATACCATTCCATATCTCTTAAGACATTTTTTTTGAGCTTCAGTATAATTGAGTAGAGATTGATTCAGCATATTTTTATTTGAAAAAGCACTTTTGTTGCCAGGATCTCATAATAACACATTTAGTCATTGTTAGTAAATGAACATTGCTTCTTTACTATCGATTTAGTGTCCTATTTAAGACTCAAACAAAATATTTCAAAATCCCAGTAGACAGAACCATCACGACAAACTTGGCCGAAATGCATTAATGGTCACAGAAACTTACCAATGTTTTCATTAAATGAATACTGTTGTGTAGCTCAAACCAATGAGTTAATTGCATCCAATCCAAAGGTGAAAGTTATCTGTTTTGGTGATGTGAACCAACTTTCAGTTCTTGCAGTTAAATGTTGTGATTTCTGTTCTTTTAAATTTATGTTTAATAAGCTACTTAATGGTAGAATATTTTTACAGGATGGGCAAAGATGAGGCACAGATAAATTTCAGCATGCATAAAAGGAGAAGCAGCAGAAGGGGTGGGCTAGGTAGCATCATACAGCTTTAACAAGGAATGTTTCAGCTGGAACTCCTGCTGGAGGAATTTTGTAAATGCACTGTGGTATGTATGTCATCAGCAGAAACCAGTCAAAACCTCAGAGTAAATGTTCAGAATTTATCAAATCACGTGGAACTTTAAAGTGTGTCTTAGGATCTTATATTCAAGCTTAATGCGGCTTTAAACTGGGTATTTTGGGGGCTGATAGCAGTATAGCCATATTGTGCAATAACCTGTGTCTTTGAGTTATTTTGAATACCAGTGTTTCCATAGGAATGTGTCCTCTGCCCTTTCTGGGCAACAAACCACTGCACACCTAGTGTGTGGAGTGACGCGCGTTGGCGTAGTAAAGTTTGTTTCCTGAATTCAGGCCTAAAAGTGTTTGTAAAGACAAAACACTTCTTATTTTGCATTTTAACTGTATGTTTTTAAATTTCAATTACTAGTATCTTCTAGGAAGCACCCGGAAGCTTGGTAGGGCTTGCTGGTGGTTTCAAAAAGAATTATTTAGAATAAACGTAGATACTGTCAATTATTTTTCATTTATCTAAAGGGTAAATAGTATTTTCTCTACTAAAGAAAGTTTTTCACTCAATTTGTAAAATAAAACTTATTTTAACTTTACTTTTAGACTTATATAGCATAGCAATTATTCTTGGGTAAAAGGTATTAAAAAACAGATTATGGTGAAGTATAAACAAAAATCAGAACACCCCCAGACAAAGATTTATTATTTATTTTATTTTGTTTGTCCTTTCTGTTTTAGGAATAATAATCAGCTATAAAATCTGAGGAAAAGTGAAGAAATAAACTTTTCTTTCTCTTTGCATAATATGGTTGCTTTGTCTTGATTTATGAATGAGCTATTCTTTTTTACCTGTTTCTAATATAAATAAATATTTCATGCAAAGATTTAGTATCTCATTTTATTTGAATTCAAAGAAGTTAAAAATTCAGTGTCTGTGTAGGTATATATATTTGAAAATTTTAAATTCTTGTCATTTAAGCTGTTAAATTAAGTCACTGAAAACTCGGCATTGTACAACGATATAAAAGATTCAGATATGCAAGTCAGTGGCAAGCTACTGAAAAAACGAATCTGTGACATACCAAATTTGGAGTTTATTAAATATGAATAACTGATGGTTTTTATATTATTTATATAAGAATTCTTATGTAAATGGAACACTAGGGATTTACTTTTAAATAAAGTCTAAAAATGGTACAAGGTGCTCATTATTTAAACTTTCTACCAGTGTTTTCTCATAGCAACTGCTGAGAAAAATAAAAAATATTGTTTATATCTTTCTTTTTAAGATTATAGCACGGACAGTAGGCTTTCTGAAATGTGTTGATTTTATGCCTTTTGGAAGGATTTACTGCAATATCAAATAAATTAGGAATTCTGCCATTCTAATTAGTGGCATTTTACATCCATTTTGTTCTTGCAGAGTGTAAGGTAAGGAGCACACTCATGGATGCTTAGGTCCCATGGAATGTAATTTGGGCCACCTGGTCTTTGAGCTAGATTCCAGAATCCTGTGCTAAGCCCTTGGGCTCAGAGTGAAATCTGGGATTAAGACACCTCAAAATGTGATGTATAACAGCTGGGATGCTCATACAGCAGTTTGTTTAGTCTTCATACTGCCTTTGGAAGACAGGAGAGGTAAATTACTTGTCTAGACTAGTGGTTGCTGCTATCTTCAATGGAGACGGTTCGTATATAGTCCTAGAAAACTGGGAGCACACTTTAGTATTCTCTTTATCTGGAGAAGATGACAAAATATCTCTATGTGGCATCATATAAGAAAGTGATTGACCTCTGTGTCCCGCTGCAGCATAGAAAGGTTCAGACAGACAACACACAAAAAAGCAACACAGGTTATGCTATGTACTTGTTTTGTTGTCCTTGATTCCTCAGACCTTCCTTTATTTTATACTAATTATTGGTTATGCTGCTAAGACAGTTCCAGGTTATGATTCCATTTCTCTATAAACATGTTTCCAGCTCTCTGTGGAGTTTGGTGTTACCCCTTTTAACAAAACTCTCCCAAGTTTTCTAAAATGTGCTATTTTTCCTACAAAGTAAAATGTAGTATGTAAGATTGTTGTTATGGCGCTTTTGTCTTATAATATATATTACTAATTTCTGGGGGAAAAAATGGCATGTTTGGGTAAATGTTATATATTGATGTGGATGATTCAGAGCTCCAGAAACCACCTAGAATCCTAGGCTAGAACAGACAGAAAGTGCCCCAGGAAGCAACAAGTTAAACTTAATGTTCAGAGGAAAATATTGTGTGTGTTTCTGGACTAGGTTACAAGGTAGCATTGAAAGTGTTAATATGTAATGTTACTTCCGACTGTACAAAATGTCATTTAAATGCCGAAATACAGTGCAAGACCTGCAGAAGTGCATATGGGAGCATCATGAATAGCAAATGAATCTATTTTGATCCTTGATGGATGTTTCAATGAATAACAAATAAGTTCTTAGTGATTGGACACGAAAGTGTTAGTGATGGGGTTTTTTTCCCTAGCATGATAAAGAAATCATCTGAAAGTGTTGGTATGTGGCAGGCTGTGTTTAGTTGCCTCAGTACTGATGGTTGGGTTGTCACCCTTTCTTTAACTGTGCTTCCTGGTATTTTACGAAGAAACAACCATTTGTATTCTTTCAAGATCTTATTTAATTATTTTTTTTTATTTGATAGAAAGGAATTAACTTATATTTGCAAAACATATGTTGAGTATACATTTAATATGCATGTATTAAAATACTTTCCAAAAGTCTCAATTCCATCAAACTTAATTAGAATCTAAATTACACATTCAGACCTTTCATTTTGAAATACTAGAGAGTAATTCTCTTATCATCAATCCCTTGAATAAAACAAAAATGAGACTGCTTGGTTTATTTTTCAGAATAGAGGGAGGTGGTAAAGACACAGAATTTTGTTCTCAGACCTCAAACTGTTTCATTAATACAGAAAAAATATAGCTCAGAGTACTGTCTAAAGGTTCTAATGTCTAATAGCCAGGTATTTCAGTGTAGTACAGAAATCTGTGACTGCTATGTGGTGATTCTTGTTAGAAATGGTGCCTTTTTTTTTTTGTCTCTTCTTATTGGCAAATAGAATGACTTGGCTTGTACTTGTGCTTGCTATCAGATTGGCAAATACAAATCCTTGCTTACAGAATTTGCTAGGTGTTTATACGGAAGTTGGTTAGTATACCAAACTGATGCTTTTTAAATTATTTCTTCAAATAGTTCATTTCAATTTTGTTTGTCTCACTTTCTAAGGCATATTCTTCACAAGCAATTTGCTATTATGTTTTCATAATCACTATAAATCAAGAGCTGTTTGGCTTGCTTGCTAGTTTTTGAAGGTGCATAGCAAGAAATAGCTTTTGGCTAGCCAGTCTCATGCTATTTTTGTCACCATGGACACACACTTATTTTGTTTCACCGTTGAAGAGAAAAAATGATAATATACCTAAAACTGAACATACATAAAATTAGCAGCAGCAGTGGAGAATGTTATCCTGTTTTCTTCTAGTTGTATTCTTTATATAGTCACACAGTAGTTGGAAATTAAATACTATCTCTTCCATTAACCAGTGATTCAAGATTAATTAATAATCTTTGACACATAGATCTAATGTTATTTTCAAAATAATCGTTTGCACTAAGGGACCATTTTTGTATGTCAAAGGTTTTATAGAACTGGTTTGGTCATTTTGCTGTCCAGGTGCAAAATTCAGCTGCAGCAACATCCTTTAATTGCCAAGCAACCAAGAGGAAAACATCTGCTAGTTATGAATATGTTTGGAATTGGTAATCATAACAAAATAGTGTCATGCCTGTTCAGCTGAAGAGTAAGTCAGAAGGCTAAAGGCTGTTGCATGTCACTCATGTTCACTTTGGCTTATGACTGCCTGTAAATTTGATACCCATTCTGTCTCAATAAGACACAACATGTAAAATAATTAGAGGGATATAAATTTAAATGTTGGCAGATGTAACAAAAGCATACAGATATATTTTATGCACTCTTTTTATGAATTCATGAATTTTCATGCTCAAAATGACTATTTTCTATGAGTAGATAGCCAATATAATACAGTGTGTCTTGAGTGTACATTAAAGGCTCATGACCTTTCCAGAGGAATGAGTTCTACATTATTAGATCTACTGAATTTCTTTTTGCAAATACAGGGACCTATTATTGTCTTCTGGTAGTTAGCTGTATTTCCACTGTAGTCAAGGTAATTACATCATATTAAAATTAGTTTGAAAACAGAGTCAGTTCCAGTGAGTAAAGGAGCTGATGGCATCAAGATGCACGTACTGAACTTTTAGACTTTTCCTCTGTCATGAGAAGAGAGTTGATGTAATTCCAGTATCCTGAACTTGCCTCATTCCCCCACATTCTGACATAGTGCATGAGTATAGCACGTGACATGTAGTAAGGGTTTTGTCTGTTTCTTCTTGGTTCAGAAGATATGTACAGACTCAGTGTAACTTTAATCACGGTTCTTGTATCTTACATACTTGTGTTGAATGCAAATAGGGAGTAAATCTAATTTAAAGTAAGACCCTTCCTGTTTCAGACTTTGAAATGTCTTCATCAGGAAAAAGCGTGTGCGAGAAAAGCCAGGAAGACATTTTACAGCAGTGTTTGTACAAAATGCCTTTAAACTTGCTGAATTTTGCCCACTTGCTCTGAATTGGCAGCACAGCTGCGTAGAAGCTTATTTGATACACCAAGGAAATCTAGTCCTACTCATTTGACTATTTTCCACCTCTATTGCCATTAATTCACCCAAACACAAGCTCATAAGAGATTTGTTCATTGTTTTCCACTCAGGGAGATTTGACATTTGCTGCCCCTTTGTGGTATCTGATGCCTCAGGTGCTTCTGCTTTCTTCTGTGGTTTAACCATCAGGATTTGCTATGTCCCTGCTTCTGTGCTGACACACGAGTTTCATACTTTGCTGCATGGAGTCTCAAATTTGTACAAGGGAACTGTTGTAGCTAAACATAAAGAAACATCGACAGACTTGACTGTGACACAGTCTGAAGGAATATGTGCCATTTGGGAGCAATATTCAGGTTCTTCTATGTTGGAATCATAAAAATTCTTCTAATACCAGTTTGGATTGTTGATATCTCCAGCTGTCCTTCTTTTCTAACATACTTGAGTATCAAATTAAATAAGAAGCTTCCAGGTATTCTAATTTGCTGGTCCCTTTACCTGATTTCCTTCATTAGCAGGATGGACATGTTCTATAGGTGACATAGCCAAAACCAGTAAAGACAGGAACTTGTTTCCAGTTGGTAACACCAGCATGTCTCTATGGCATTATAAACATTTAGCATACTTTCAGGAAGCCTATGGAAATGTGAAAGCCTTTGCTTCACTAAGGTGATCAGATCAAGGAAAATTGTGATGTCCAGAAAGTCATAAAGAACAGGTAAAACTATAAGCAAAATGCAAACCTGATTGGCATTTTCTCCATTATCCCTTGCCTAAGACAAAAAAAAAATCTCTAGTCACTAATTGAGAAGCTATTAAGATAATCCAGGTGTAGCCTTGGAGAGGGCCAAACTGGCCTTTGTAAACAGTAAAATATGTTGATAGTGGGTAAGGACCAGGATCAGGACTGTTGAGAGGCAGAGGGCAAACTCTGGTGTTTGAGGGATCCATGAACGGGTTCTTGAATGGAGGGTCCTGTGGATCTAGACAGTGAGGGCATATATTTTCTCTAGAGAGCTTCAGCCTGGACAGCTAGGGAGAAGGAAGAGGACTTGGTTGTCTGTACTCAGGTTTTGTGCAGATTCTGGTGGTATTGTATATGGGTGTTGTTAAAAGCAGCACCCTGTGTAGCCATTTGTACCAGTGTCCTCTCTGTGTGTCTGACCATGATACACACACAGAGCTTTTCTTCTGGTTGAACCATGCAACATGAAAGTGTCAGCTGCATTGTTTGGTATGGGAAAAAGAAACCTCTGAATGGCTGGCTAGGCTCTGGCAGCTAGGCAAGAGGGATTCCCATCTCCTGGAGTCTGTGCTGGACCACATCCCTGGACTCACTCTGCTAAATTCTGCACGTGGTCACTCACTCATGCAGACATGATTCAAGTTCTGTCACCATCTACAGCTCAGTAACAAATATTTACATTCCTGTGGATGATGTTTGATAATGTCAAAAAAACTGAAAAGCATTTGATGCAGTGAAATGAAAAAATTAAAAGTTAATGAGATACAGTAAAACATAGTTGCATTGAAATTTCTGTGAAAGAGACAAAATTATATGATTTAAATTGGTGATTGACACATTTGATAAAATAAGCAGCAGCTCTGGTATATCCTAGGACATGCAAGATAAGGAATAGCCAGATGCTCACAAGATTCCAGATCTTTTAAATTTATTTTAGTGCTTTTGTGTTTATAGTACAGGTTTTGCGTACTGTGTTGAATAGAAGAATGGTACTCATGTAATTTAAGTGACAGCTGAGTGATTGTTTATTTAACTATTTTTGAACAGCTTCCAAGTTTTGAGAGTAAGAATTGTGTATTTCTGAAGGATTATATAACTGTACAAGCTGTTGGTACTCAGTTAATTAATACCTTAGAGATGTGGCTATAACATCTGATAAATTAAATTTATGTCATTAGGTTTTTTAGTATGAAAGGCAATGTACCATACTGAATCAGCCTCTGACAAAAGATAATTATCAATAGTGCAGATATTTAATGTAGCTATTCAACAAATGCAGCCTTTGTACATAATCAAGAGTTCTACATTTCTTGCACGGATGCACATCTATCTTTGTGTATGTTCTTTGTGTATAGCTGCTGAATTTTGGCTTGGGTATTTGAAAGCCATTAGTGTTTTTTTAGCTACAGATTTTATCTATTTTATTCCAGTTGCCTGAGTCTGACTGACTGATTTAACCGGCCAGTATGAAACTCGCTGCAATTTCTGAGTGAATATAGAACTCAAAAGTAGGTTTGGATAACTCTTTCAATGTTTTAAAATTCACTGACCTGAGCATTCGTTTCATTTGGTTTCTATTATTTAAATGTTCACAGGAAGCAAATCTCAGAGTTGGAAAATATGGTCAAGTGAAAAATTTTCAGATTAGACGAGTATTTGTGAGTGCTTTGAAGATTATTTTTTTCTTGTGTCCCAGTTTTGTTTGCTGTCCACTGTTTGCTGAGGCATGCTGCTTTAACCCACTTTGCTCCTCCCATTATCACATAGCTACAGTGTTGCTTTCTCACACTCTGTGAATTATTTACATTGACTCTGTTTCAGGCTTTTTCCAAAAGAATATTTCCAGGGAAAAAAAGGTTTTGCAGCTCAGAGCAATGAAGGGCTGCATCAGGTCTACAATTATTTCCTTCTAAAGTCCCTAGTGACTAGCACAGAGGTGGAACTTGGATAAATACTAATTTTCAGAGCCTGTGAGGAAATATCTCTGTAGCTTATCAGACTGATGCTTCCAGGCTGCTCCTGGTTTCCTCTGGGGCCCATAGACATTTTGTGTAAAGCCCACTGGCTCCTGTAAGTTAGAGTAAGTTTCTGCTCACAAAAGGCTTCTGGGATGAATATACATGAGTATACATCCAGATATCTCTGGACAAGATAGTGTGCAATTTTGTAAGTTTGTGAAATGAATTCTGTTTAAATACACTTTCAAGTTTATTTTATTTGCCTTGTACTACGGTCAGCAGCCAAACCCTCACAGCTGCTCACTCCCCTCCTCTGCTGTGAGATGGGAAGAATGTATAAGATGGCAAGAAAGCTCATGGATCAAGATAAAGACAGTTTAATGGGTGAAGTAAAATCTTCACACACCAAACAAAGCAAGGTAGGAATTCACTCAATATTTCCCATCATCTGGCAAATGTCCAGCCACCATTTAGGAGGCAGGGCCTCAGTATTCATAAAGGTTGGGAAGACAAATGTCATAACCACCACCATCTTCCCTTCTTCCTTTTTTCCTTGAGCTTTTGTTGCTGAGCATGGCATGACACGACATGGAATATGGCATGGGTCAATTTGGGTCAGCTGTCCTGACTATGTCCCCTCCGAAGCTCTTGCTCACCCTCATAGAGAGGGCAGAGTGGGAAATGGAAAAAGCCTTGACACAGTGCAGACAGTGCTCAGCAATAGCTAAAACACTGGTGTGTTATTGAGGCTGGTTTAGTCACAGGTCCAAAGCACAGCACCATGTGGGCTGCTGTGAAGAAAGTTAACCCCATACCAGCCAGACCCAGTTCAAATTTAATGATCAGATTTTCATCATTAGAGTCGACTACCCCTCTGTGGTAAGCATTTACATTTTATGCAAGACCTGTGAAGTACAAATAGTTTTGGCAGATAAAGCAAGTAAACTGTTTCACTGGAAAAGGTACAATTCCAACCCATGTCTTGGGATTATCGTCAGGTATTTAGTGTTTGGATAAGAGAAGGTACTTGTTAAAAACTAGCAAATATTATTTCCACACTTTCAGCAGAACTGAGGTCAGAAAGGCATTGGATAATGCTGACTTTTGTTAGTCATCACACCCAGTTTGAAGTGGTTTTTTTTCAATAGCAGTAGGTATACAGAACATTTTTTTTTGTGCTTCTGTCCACCTAGGAGCTGTATGCATCATTCAGCAACTCATAGTTTGTAAAGCCCATAGTTGTTTTAGATAAATATTAAACTATGTTCTGCATTTCCTGCACTGAGTTACAGGAGTATCACAGGAAAAATGCGAACAACAGTTAAAATTCACTTACCATACATAATAGACACTGACACTAATGTTTTATGGAGATTGTACTTTTGTATATGGTAGTTCTACCTGAACTCCAACATTTCTTTTGGATAATATTTGGATGAAGGTAACTCAGAAACCTGCTTTCATACAAACAAAATGAAAACTCCTGTAGCCAATTTTGCAACTAGTCATAGGAAAGTCACAAAAATGGGACTATTCTTGACCTGTAGGAAGATGACAAGAATCAATGACTATGCTGTGAATTTACTTTCTGTCAACAGGTTATTCATGTGAAACATTGCCATTTGGAAGCTTGCAGAATTTTTTCTTGACACTGAGAGAGACCTAAAAGTTTAAGTTCACCTTGTTGGCTGGAAAGATTTTTTAGTGGCTTGTTTCAACTGAGTAGTTTCAGTTTTATATGAAAAGTCTAGAGCACAGAGTGATACATTTATATCTCCTTAAAAATAATTCTTAAATTTAATTGTGAGCAGTCATAAAGAAAAAATTTTAAAAGTTGGTTTAGTTTTCCAAATTTCCCAGAAAGAGGTTCCTGATGTAAAGGTGATACCTAGACACTCAGGCAGCATTTAAAAACGTGAAGTCTGATAAGCAACGTGTTGATAGTGGTTGCTGTGATTATATGCACAGTGTAACTTGATGTAAATATAAAGTATAAATCCCCTGTGCATGTCAAATTTAATTTTTTGCATAGATCATGTGTACAGGTCATATACATATTGGAGATAATAGCACCTACTGTGTCTAAACAAAATCCTGAACACAAGAAATGTATTGAGTCTTTTCAAACACACTTCATAGCCTTTGAAAGTTCAAGAAAAAATAATGTCGTATGCTTAGTGCCATCTGTTTACACAATTCAGAGAAGTTCAGGAAAAGGAGACAAGTTTGAAAAGTTCGCAATAATAACAAAAATAATAATGAAATGCTTATGAATTATACATGGAAAACAAGATATGGAGATACTCTAAAACCAGAATACAATCCAACCAGAAAATGGTATTTCGCTGGAAGGGAATTTTCAGAGACAAGATAAAGAAGAGAGACAGATACAACTTAGTTCTAGTTTTTTCCTGTCTAAGACTAAAGTGGTCCTGACTAAAACATCAAAATATAGAGAGATGAAGAGAAGTGGCTAATGGTGGGGAAAAAAAAAAAAAAAGTAATAAACCACACAGAGCAAGAGAAATAATGGGTTTTATTCTACTTCTAATCTCAGTAACAAGTAAGCATTCCTTTCACAGACTATTTTGCATTAGATTTGTATCAAAACAGAAGCTGGCTTCTGGGTAGTTTGTTTCTTGTGCATTTTACTTTAAAATTACATAACGAAAAACTAAATGAAAAGTATTCCGTCTTGTTTCATTTGGACATACCATAGTGGTTTATTAGCCTAATATGGATATGAATGGCTAATTTGTTGAGTTCAGATGTTTTAAAAGCTCAGTTTTGAGGAATCCTTTTCAAGATATTCCTCATCAATGTACCTTTTAATTTTTAATTGCAAATCAGTAGTTTTTGAAGGTTTCTGGATTTTTACAGAACATTTTCTTTCAGACTTGCAATATTTAAGAAAGATTACCATTACTGTCCAGACTGCTTATGAAACAAGAGTTCTGGCCCTTTACCTGCTCCAGTATATGTAGTTTCCTGGTTCATATTATAACCCAGAGTTCATAGAGTGTTCACAAAAGATGTTGTTTAGAGAAATATAAAGGAGAGGAAGGGATTTTACATTTTTATGTTAATTTTGTGAGATGAAGGCAATGAGAAATTTCTTCTTGGAATAGAAAGTCAGTTAAGGATTTCCCCCAGAAATCTTGATTTTAGTGAAATGTTTGAAATTCTTTTGCCAGTATTGCCTTTTATTTTAGCATGGGCAGAAAACCCTCATCTGAAAACATTTGAGCCAAATGCTGTAAGTAATTAACAGTTAATCTGCAAGTATTTTTCTAATTTTTAATCATGAGCAGTTGTGCTACCCTCTCACAAAGCTCATTTACTGGATGCTGCAAGTGGTATTGACCTAGTCTACCTGGAGACGCTGAACTTTTAACCTCCTTAAAAATGAATCTTGAGAGCTTCTTTTGTTCTAATCTTATTTCTTTATTTAACTTCTTTCTTAGAGAAACAGAAGATAGTAATAGTAATAATGATTAAAGAAATAGACTCAGATGGGAATTTAAATCTATGCATAATTCAGTATCAATGACTCATATCAATGTTCTGTAAGACCTTATTCAGTGTGAAAAATGTTTCTAGGCATCAGAAATTGATGCTGAATTTGAAACAAAGAGCATGCTGCAGATGAGCAAGAAGTGCAACAACAATGGAACTGGAATTTCTGAGCAGACTGTTAAATTAGTGGAAGAATAGTATGAAAACACATATGTGTATCACCAGAAAAAAGTGTCAAAGTTGTGCAAAACACTTTAGTATCAAAACAGGAAGTGATTCAAACTAATGCATGCATATTTTTATAATTTACAATATATTAAATAATGTAGGTTAATAATATAATAATGAGTTCTTTCATTAGTGTTGTATAATACAAATATTAAATCTCTTTGGCCTTTGTTCTTTGTCACCAACTTTGTGTGTTTACACTATTGAAAATTAACGTATTCTTAAGTGCCTTTTGAGCTATCATGCAAAATTTGAGATGTCATTTTACTACAGTCCTGTTATATTATTTACTGAATTATGTCAATTAAATCCCTCTGGAGAACTAACTATTTTTTCACATAAAATGAGGAAATAAAGCACTGGTTATTTAAAAGAAGTTATTAAAATTTTTTCCAATGTCACAAACTGTTGTCTTTGTAGCCTTGGCTGAAGGTTACTTTTTTGTTGCTAATTTCTCAAACCTTTAATGATATCTGTAATTTGCCTATGTAGAACAGCTGAAATAAATGACTAAAAATTGAAAAACTCAAGGAACAATTGTTTTGAGCTGAATGATATTTCTGAATAAAATACCAACTAATATATTTTCTAATATAAATAAAGAAAATTTTTTCTTCAGTCAGAAAAACTTGACAATGTTTCTTAGTTTCTTCTGACATAGGGATAGGACTGCAGTAAATTCAGTACGACTGGTCAGAAAAGAAAAAAACTGTTCATTTGGCCTTTTAAATGGAAAAAATGCATCTTTACATTGTGTGCACCAATTATTCCTGTGAATTTCTTTACTATCCCGTTCTTGAATGTTTCAATGACAGTTATGTAAAAAAAACAAACTTAACCAAGCCAAACCAAAAAACCTGACATCAACAGCACCATCACCAAAAAAACCACAAAAACTCCCAAAAAACAACAACAATGACAAAACCCTGGCAAAGGGAAATTAAGCATTGCAAATCCAGACAAAGGCCAAAATTCCACGTCCATGTGAGCCCAACTGACACAGATGGACATGGAAGAAATACACCTTAAATATAAGGTTCTACATAAAGACAATATCAAATGTTCTTGAAGTGTTTTCTTAAGATATTTTTGTATGCGTAAGATAATGGTTAACCATCTCCCTCCTATCAAATGGTATTAAATAGATAGTGACACTATTTTAGGTCCATTCCTGACCCTCAGTTTTTGGGAATTATCCTGCAAATACTGAACTATTCTTCATTAAGGCTGCTGGGCAAACCTACAGTATGATTCTAAAGTAATTAATCCAGTAAAGTTCACCTTAATTTAATGTATTTGTGTAGATAATTAGAATACTGACTCTGTTCATTAACATTTCAAATCTCATTTAAATGTAAATTGTAATATTCTTCTTTCGTGCAAGAGTGGTAGTTAGTGTCATTCATGAGTAATAAGGAATTTGTTCCTCATTAGCCATAAGGATAGATAAAGATATAGATCAAACGTGGATCGCAAATGTAGTTAAAAAATGGTTACCTGTCTGGAAGGGGAATTTAAAAAAGCAGTCATTGTTTTGCTCTAATTTTGCATTTTTAATTTGGTCCTAATTCATAATTCAGAACATTTTCTATTAATTGGCTCTTTACATTATTCATAATGAGGGTGTGAAAGTGCAAGAATGTTTTCTCTGAGTGACTTATGAGATACAGTATGAAATTTTAAAATACTATTTTCATATTGGTTCAGATTAAGCCCATTTATAATGTAGAGCTCTACTCCTGGATGTTTTTCAAAGCACTAGAAGAAATACCCAGAAATAATGAAGACTGGCCATGTGAAATTCTTATTTAAAAAAAAAAATCTAATCATCCTATTTTGACTAAAAGATGGCTTGAATTGATTTAGAAGAACAGTTGTAACTTGCCTCTGAAACTATAGTGAAGCAAATTAGTAATAACAAAAAAGAAAAACATCACAAGTTTCCTTTCTATTGGTTAAGTTAGACATCAGTCTATGATGGGATTCTGCCACTGGTATAACAGAAAAAAATAGGTGTCTTGTAATCCTTACCATTTGTGAAACACAGAGAAGAAATAGAAATTTGTAAGTCATTGCTGTCATATTGAAGGTCAGTAATTCAACTCTTCTCTACATATTCTACATTACTTCTGTAACATTTTCACGGAGGTTTTTAGCAGAAAGCTAGCAATTATTTTAAGACAGTTGCATCAAAAATTAATTTGAAGTGTGCTCGTGAATGAAAGATGAATTAGGGAGGAAACTGATGTAATTTTCAAATACTGAAGGAGTGAGAATCTAAACACTGTTAGCGTATGTAATGTGAAAGGGGGCAGTTTATATTTTTGTCCATCAGTGCCTCAGGAAACTTGAGACCCTGGTGTCTGACAGTCTGTCAGCAACTCATGAGGAGACCCTTCACCAACAGATTCACAAGATCAGAGAGTGCTTCAGCTGCCCTTGTCAGGGCAGGGCTAAACAGAGCAAAAACCCCTCAGTGGGTCCTTGCCAAGATGTTTTCCACTGCCGGCAACTGAGAGGACTCACTCTAACACTTCACAGAATAACACTCTTTATTAATACAAATTGTGACAGATTAATAAGATTTGAAAGTTGTCAGTGATAGGATCTGGCTTCAAAAATATGTTTTAAAGAAATCTACCGATATATTAAGCAAGCACAAGCTATAATACGAAGGAATCTACTAACATAGTACAGGGCAAACACAAACACAAACTCTAGTCCTAAAAGCAGCATTTAACATGCACAGAGTATAATTCTTACCCATGGTTTCCTTGTGGGGGGAGAAGATAAGCTCAGCCTGTCGATTGACCCGAGCAGTTTTGGTGGAGTCTTCTCCGATTTTCCCCCTGTCCCCAACTTATTTTTATACTATTTCTTTATGTTTAGGTGGAGCTTGAGTGACTTTAGTCATTAATAGTTTCTATTTCTGATTGGTGTAAAGTTCTCTCACCATACTTATTGGGGGGAGCAGTTATGGTTTGGCTCCTGAGGAGGTGGTTCAACATTGTTGTTGGCTTAGCAGCAGAACACCTTGATTCTCCCATGGCTGACAGGTACTGTATGGTCTCATAAACTTCAATAGTACCACAGTGTTTTCACTTTCTGCTGGGATTTGCATGGAGGGAGGCCACGTAGTCTTCACTTGGTTCCATGCTCTGTTACATGCCTCTGAGCAGAAGATAATTGTATCGGGAACATGTCAACCACATTCCATACAGGGAGTTGCAGATTTACCCTAGATTTCTTAGTATCCTCTAAATTTTAACCCTATCTGTCATCCCAATGCACAGAACAAACAAGTAAAGAGAGGTGAATTGGAAAAGGGGACAACTGCTTGGGTAACATCATTGCTTGATTAACAAGGCTTTTGTCAAATCTTTAGGAATCGAATGAGACCTGTCAATAGTCATGGTAATTTAAACCAGGAAAGTGTGTCTATATAGATATAAAAAAAGAATTTTAAAATTCCTTTATTGTGAAGAAGAAGGTCTATTCCTTTACATTCTATGCATGTACATCCTTGAGTAGACAGATAGTATGAATTATATGTACCTATGTATGGCTGAAAAATATCTTCTGATTGTAATAAAATTATTATGTTGAACCATTGTCTGTCAGAAGTATATCAAATTGTATTGTGGGGATTTTTGCCTCTCCTATTGGCAGTAAAATTTTTTGATTGTTTTTGCAAATCCATCTGATAAAAACTTGTTTATAAAACTTCTGACATAAGTTTATTGATGATCTAATTTCTGTTTGTTCCTGAGTACTATATAAATAATTTAATTCTTTCCTTGTTTGCTTAGAGCAACCTGGTATGGTGGAAGGTGTACCTGTTCATGGTAATGGGGCTGGAACTAGATGATCTTTAAGGTCCCTTTCAATCCAAACCTTTCTACGATCCTTAACCCAATTATTATTGGTCTCAGCTCTTAGTCTGGTAAATACTGTACAGAAGAACTACTTTTAGACCATGTGGTAACAATAGCTTTCCATTTTTCTGTTTATATTTGTAGTCACTCTATGCTTGTATCAAAGTGAAAATTAAATAATTCTTATATTAAGGGTAATCAAGAGATACGACATATAGTTCTCTAGAAGAGGAACCTATCACAAGGGCCTTTCAAAATGGCTTTTATAGTACTGAAAAAGAAACCTTTAAGTATATACTAAAAGACAGCAACTTTTTTCAAAGCAAAAAATTATGATGTAAGACCCTTTAAGATTACCAAACATACAGCGGTCTTTTTAACCACCTCATTTCCAGATAGTGAACTTCTAGGTTGTCACTGAAGGTTTTCCTATTAGTCCCCAAATCCAAGAGTCTGTGAATGATTTTAAATTCCATTTCTTTCTTACAGTTATCATAACCAGCTCATTCTTCCTGCTTGATATTCCAGCATTCCTCACAGCTGACCATGTTTCACAACTGTCACAGAATGTATTAAAATAGGGCTAAAAATGTGTTAAAATAGGGAATCTGAAGAGAATATGCATCAATCCTATGTATGATTCATTTTTCAAATATGAAGATAATCCCAGGCACATTTGTCTTCGCATTTTGCTTTAATGTGTAACCTGATCCTTCTTTTCTATAGTTTCAGTTCATTATTTTCTATTAATTAACAAAACGAAGGAAAGATTAACCCCTCTTTCTTCAATGCAACAGTATTTTTGTGTCTGGAAGATGTAGTAATAGCCACTCATCTTTCCTTCTTTTGGCTAAACAAACCTCGTTCATTCTTCTTTCCAAATTTCATATTGACCTCCACTGAACTCTCCCTGGTCAGTCCACATCATTCTTGACAATCAGTGCACAAAGCTGAACAGTGAGTTCCACCTGGTGCCTTATCAGCACTGAGGAAAGTGAAGAGAGTAATTGCATGCCTCATGAGCAGGATTTCTGCCTATACATGCTAGTATGAAGTTTGCCTTTCCTGTAGCATCATGATATACTTGAGTAGTGTTTACTTTTATGATCCACTATAAACACAAAGACCTTTTCTGAACAACTATTATTCTCATCTTGTATTTGGCTAGAATATTATTCCTACTTATGTGTTAAACCTTGCCTTGTCTTTATTGACTCATACTCTTCAGTTTCCTCTAAGACCATTTTTCAGTGGAAAAAAAAATGTTCTTAAGACATTATGAATTCTGATTCTGATCTTCAAGTTGCTTGCAAACCATCACAACTGCAAATTTAATGTGTACAGTGTTTATATCAGCAGCCAATTCATTATCTGAAACACTACACATAACCAGGCTGAACATAGGCTCTTTGAAGAATTACATTACAAAAGGGAGCTACAGGCCATAAAATGTAATTGTGCCATCTATACTGTTTTTTCTTAATTTGTATCTGAGAATGCCTTGTAAAATGGTGTCAAGATCCTTATATAAAATCACAATATATGCAGTCTCCCAACTATTATTTTTAAACAGATCTCTTACCCCGTCACACAAAAACTTGAATACTGTTTGACTTTAATGCATCCCAATTTAGTTTTGGTTACTTCTTATTTTCAAACATTTATTGATTATCTGATGTTTCCCCTGTAAGCTTTCCTAAATTTAAAAGCAGGATACCTCTTCTGTAACTCTATATTTCTTCCTTTACTGTTTAAAATGTAAGCATTATAGTTGCCCCTTTCCAATTCTCTTTAACCCTATGTGTTCCCGTAAAATGGGGTAAACATGAAAAAATTCAGATTTTTCTAACTAATATTTTAAAGTTGGGTCAGTAGTTTCTTTTAATCAATGCATTGAAATAGTGTAGTTAACTCCCATTCTTGCAATTTTAGTTTTGCACTAAATAGTAGTCTTGAAGACTGGAAATATTTATTTCAGAAGTGACCTTCAGTGTTTTTCTATAGTTGGTAATATCAGCTATTTCATGAAAGCTTCTTGAGCTCTACAGTTACCATATTCTTGGTATTTGGAAGGTTTTTCCAGATTTGGTCTGGATGGAATCTGTCTATCATTTGGTCTTTATGTTAATCTTGTTAATCCTTGAGAGGCAGTAATTTTTTCCCTTATCTGTCAATTAGGCTTTTCAGATGGGTTTAACTATTTGTAGTTAAATTTTATTGGGAGTTTCTGTCTTGTTTTGTGCTGTTGAATCTCAGTAAAAGCATTTTTCAGTTGACTTTCATTGTCTGACCAAAAAAAATAGAAGTTAGAACTTTGAGTTTTGTAACGAACATCCATGTAAAACTAGAGGCATTGTCACTTGAGAAACATGGAGAGAGTAATATTATCTAAACAAGTCATATTTTTAAAAACCCTCATATTTTATTACTGTGATGAATAGCTGTGAGAAATGGTCTTCAACCAGACACTAAAAATATTTAAAGTCCCATGAGATTTAGATAGTTAGTTCCTTTGCCTTTGTCTGCTCTGTGGTGATGCAATGATATTCTCTTATACCTTTTGTAAGCAATGTGTTTTTCCTCATGGCTATGGATTAAAACTCCTTTTTTTAATACTATAAAAAATATCAAGTGCTAGTTGTTTGTTAGACTGCCTTTCTCTGCTCAGCATTTCAGTGAAGAAATATGATTTAGTTCATCAAGCATTTACTGTGACACACAAACTTTTCTACTTTACGTTACCCATTTTATGGGTAAAGTGTGGTGGGGAGTGAGGGGGGCAGTAATTGTCATGGTTTCACTAGTTCTTCACCTGTTTCCATTGAAAGGAGAGAGAATCTTTCAGAAAATGACTTTTCTGAGATAGAAACTACTAAGCAAATACGACACCTAGACTTTCGAGTATACCAGGTAAGAATTTAGAATATCTACAGATGCTTAATGCCTTAACAGGAAAGAAATCATTAATATTCAAACTTAATGAGTAACAATAAAAAAGATTCTAATGAGCTCTATTTTCATCAGGTACAAATGAGAGTATTTGCTTTGTCTTCAGTGAAGCTGTGTGAATAAATACCAGCCAAGAATTTGGGCCAAGATCAGTAATTAATCAGATGGAGACTCTGTTTTACAAAGAGAATAAAAACAACAGGAAGGTTCCTTTTTACATGTAATTCATCTCCATGCACTAGAGCTGATATACAAGTTTGCTGTGACTGCATTGATTAGCAGTAACATGAGTTTCATTTTATATTTTCTTTTTCTTTTTTCCAGTTTGCATTTAGTATGTTAGGAGGTAATAATTTATAGTCAAGAAATAGTGCCAGAAGGCCTACATGGATACTTCTGACAAGATTCAAACATCAGATGAAATCATAGAAGAGTTGGAAGAAGGATCTGGGCACAAAAGACGAATAGTACAGATACTCTCTGAATGTGCAGAGATGAATTTAGGAAAGCCAAAGCCCATCTGGAGGTAAATATGTCAAGGGACATGAAAAACAACAAGAAGAGATTTTACATGTGTCAGAAAAAAAAGACTAGGAAAAATTTGGGCATCCTGTTAAATGAGGTAGGGGAGTTGAAGACAAAAGGACATGGAAAAGGCCAGGATACTCCAAACATATCAAAAGAGTGACTGGGAGTTGTCATCTTGGATTTACAAAGAAGAAATCATGTCTGAACAACCTAATGACTTTATACAACAGAATTACTTTCTTGGTGGACAAGAGAACAGTGAATGTCATTTATCTTGACCTTAGTAAAGTGTCTCTCACAAAATCCTCATTGACAAACTGATGAAGAACAGATTAGATAAATAGACAGTGAGGTAAAATGAAAACTGACTGAAGGCTGTGATCAGTGTTGTGAAGTCCAGTTATAGGCCAGTCATGTTCCCCACGGGATAATAGTGAGGCCATTATTATTTAATATTTTCATTAAGGATATAATAGTAACATAGAGCACACCCTCAGCAAGCTTGCACAAGATTCAAATGTTGGAAGAGTGGTTAATAGACCAAATGGTTGTGCTGCCATCCAGATGGAGCTCAGAAGGCTGTAGAAATGGGTTAACAGGAACCTCATGAAGGTTTGCAAAGAGATATGGGAAAGACTAACACCAGACACCAGTGTGGACTGGGGACCCAGCCCACACTATTTGTGGAATAGAACCTGAGGGTCCTTTGACTATAAGGGTCAAGGTGACTATAAGGCAGCAATATGCCCTTGCATCAAAGTCGGCCAGTGATATACTGTGCTGCCTTAGGAGGAGCAGTGCTAACAGGTCAAGGGAGATAATCCTTCCCCTCAGCACTGGCAAGACACATCTGGAGTACTACATACTGTTCTGGGTCTTCTAGTATAAGGGCAACATGAACTTATTAGAGTGAGTATAGTAGAGGTCCACAAAATCATAGAAGAACTTGAATACCTGTCTTTTGAAGAGGCTGAGAGCTGGGACTGTGTAGCCTACAGAAGAGTAGGCTTGAAGGGATCTTATCTATTTGCTTAAGTACATGGTGAAGGAGAGTAATAAAGACAGAGATGGCCTCTTCTCAGTGGTGCACAGTTGAAGGACAAGAGGCAATGAGCACAAACTGAAACATGGGAAATTTCTTTTAAGCATAAGAAAAAAATTTACTATCAGGTTGTTCAATCGCTGGACCAGGTTGTCCAGAGACTTTATGGAGTCTCTATCCTTTGAAATATTTGAAGCCATTTGAACACACTCCTAAGCAACCTGTTCTAACTACCCCTGTCTTGAGCTGGAGGGTAAGATTAGGCAATTTCCAGAGGTACCGTCCAACCTCCATGATTCTGTCATGCTATGAACTTACTGATAAATTCAGTAGGATACATTACATTAGGTGATCAGTGCTACTGGTATAGTCTTTGTTCCATGAGGCAGATTTTTTTTTCCTATGAAATCACTTATTTTGCACTACTTTCTTGCCCTAATAATGCTCACTGTGACTAATGTTTCAAGGAATTTTTGAATAAAGATTTGGAATACATATATATATATATGTGTGTGTGTGTGTGAATCAGCTTTCTCTGCAGGCTAGTTTTTAATACCTTATTGAATGGTTCACAGTGGCTGAGCAAGTGCTTCTGGAACAAATATATTGTCAGCATCCCTGATTCCTTCTTTAATAACAGGATGTCTTCAGATGAAAACGATCACTCACTGTCCAGTTTTTCTGTTTATGTTTGGGTTTTTTTACCCACAAAAAAGTAGATGTCCACATTCCAGAAATCTAGGTGTAATTGTTTGTTTGGGGTTGGTTGTGGTTTTTTTTCAGTGAGTGAAAGGTTGACTTATGAAAACCATTTTATTTGCTGTGTTCAAATAAAGTTAGAAACCATTTCAGAATACCAATCACATGAGTCAGTAATATCTTAATGGACAATCTGAAATAACCTATCTTTTTCTATGGTTCTCCTAGACAGTACTGAAATACAGCTTAACATTTTTAAAAATGAGTAACAGGAAAAAGAGAAGAGACAATACTGGAGAAAGTGTTACACGTACTTTTCACAACTACCTTGCCTTTTATTTCCCCTGTGTCCTCCAGAGAATGTAGCTTTCTTCATTTGATTCTGCCTGAATCTTGGGAGAGAATTATTCTAAATCTACTTAACAGCCTGTGACTGTAGTTACCCAACTGCACTTATCTAGTTTTGAAGATGTCGGGGGAAAATATATTGCCCTGGATCTTGCAGACCAAGAGAGGCAAAACTGCTTCGCAGTTCCATGCCCCAGGTCCAGCCAGCAGTGAGGCTGAAACTCTATTCTCAGCAGGCACACGCAGACAGAATGCAGGTATAGGCCACAAATATGCATGCATACAGGGCTACGGCTAGCTCCATTGATTGGACATGCACACAGCATTCACATCAATGCAGGCAACGGTTTCATCCTGCTCCTGTCTCTAGATGATCAGGGTGAAGATCTACTACAGAGAATATATGTACGACTCTCATCGTACCAGCAGCTGACCTCAGACACTCAGTCTCCCCATTGTCTGGTACCTGGATATATAAGCCCATGGAGCTGCAGCTCCACTTCGTTTGCTGGTTCAAAATAACTCACACATACACACATGACCACACCCTGCTAAAGCTGACTGGGGCTCATCTCATCTCCAGTAGCCAGCTGCCCTGTGATTTCATCCCATATGCATATACATATACATATGCATATACATATACATATACACCAACAGGTCTCGCTGGCAGCTGACTAGGACTGCCCTGATGCCCCTTGACAGGCAGCTCCTCTCATGCTCTTGACCTTAAAGACATGAGCCCCTCCTTGGTCTCCAGGCTGCATCACACACCTCCCAGCTGGTCCATATTGGTTCTTACTAGAACTTGCACTTGCTACAGTTGCTGGCAGCATGGGCTTGTGGGGCTCTGACCACAATATGGGACAGTTGTCCCATCCCCATGGCTGGCACTTCATCTCACTCACTCTGGTCTCCAGCTGGCACGTAGGCCAATTAGCCTGTGTTCTCAGTCCAGCTGGTGGCATCCAGTCCTTCTGTTGTTTCAGTAGCTGGTGCTGTACACACACAGGTCCCTATACACCAGAATACCCCATTTTTTTCTACTAAAACTTTCTCATTGTAGTCTCTGCAGTTGCTGACATCACAGATGTACGAGCCCTCTGACCTGTGATCTGACTCCAGTTACTGCTCTCAGACCCTCCAGTACACAAATGCACATGAATATATCCCTCACCCAGGAAGAGAATTAGAAAGAAGGTCAATAGATAGAGCTGTTCAAGTGCAGGATGTGGCTAGGTGATCATCATATTATTTATTTGCAAGCAACCAGCCCCTTTTATCCATTATCTCTCTATTTTCCATATACTTGTTCCTTCCCAAATTGCCTAAGTCCATGCCTTTCCCTGACTTTAGTTCCACCTCCAATCATCCTGTAATGTGTCTTTTGCAATCTCAGTATGTGTCCCACCCCCCTAAGCAGCAACACAGGACACTTCCTGCTTCGCTCGTCAGGATGTGTTTCACACCTGGACAATGGGTCTGAGGGTCTTCTGGGACAGCCCTGATAAAGGCCTGGACAGGATATCCCATATTGGCTTCCTACCTTGCATCCAGGTGCCTTTCATCTTCTGGAGACGTGCCTGATATGGGCTGATGGTTCCTCTAATGGACTGGAGAGCAGCCAGGGTAGGGTTTCTTTGTAGGTGTGCTGATGGGCTTTTACAAACTACTCTAATATAATAGACTACAATTTCTTGAGTATTGTACTTTGGCAGAGTTTGTTTCTCCCTGGAAAGCCTCTAAAAATCCAGCAGTGATTTCTGTAGGTATAGTCTCTATTTTTATGAGTATGCATTCAAAGCAAAATAGGGGAATTAAATAGTTATTTAACAATGTTAAATATTTACCTGAGCTTCTGTTTATAATGGGCAAGACATGCCATTCTTGGGCAATATGCTTCAATGGTCTCTATGGTAATATCTTCAAATGCCTTCCAGCCATTTCTGGGTAGGTAGCCAGAAGAATATTCTGACTTTTGGTACTGTCTCAGCCAAATGAGGTACTTGGACAGCTGTTGTTGACAGATAACATCTGGATCTTGTATGTAATTTCTTGCCTATTTTATGATTGAACAACAATGCGGCTTATTGGTACTGTTGAATCAATTATATTCTCTGTTAGTTTGAGCTGCCTTGACCTTATCTGAGAAAGATTAATTTTGACAGTTACCCTATCCCTGTCTATCTCTGTCAGACCATCTTCTATCTAAACATCTGAAAACTTCATAGTCTGTCTGCTTTTGCCTGTTGACTATTTCTCCCTGAGCAGAATAATATTTCTGTAGCCTATTGAACTCTAGTAAGATGAAGAAATACTTCCTTGGCTTTTTCAAAACTCTTAGTGATGTTTGAAGTGATGATGGTACTACCAGCAAGGAACTTTGAACTCATAAGTCTTTGAACTCATGTTCCATGTGTTGATTGTGCATCTGTGAGGCCTAGCCTAGGAGATATTTTTTTTAACTGTAAAATGACTTAAAACCATAGAATCATTAAGACTGAAAAAGATCTCCAAGATTTTTGAGTCCAGCTTTTGACCAAATACCAGCATGTTCATTAAACCATATTGCAAAGTGCCACTTAAACTTATTTTTGAACACTTCCAGGGATGGTGACTCCACCACTTCCCTGGGGAGCCAGTTTCAATGCTTAACCACTTTTTTAGTGAAGAAATTTTTCCTAATATCCAACCTGAACATCCTTTAGCACAGGTTGAGGCCATTTCCCCTTGTCTTATCCAGTCCAACCAAGTGCTTTTGTAAATTAGAAAAGATGATAGATATATTTATGGGGATTCAACCTGTGAATCCTTCAGACATTTGCAGCAAGTGATATCTTCCCTTTTTGGATACATTGAAAAGGACAGTTAAAGTCTGCATTAAAGACACACTTTCCTGCAGTAACTTCTTATAAGATGAATGGGGAAAACTGAATCACAGTTAAAACTTTCTTTGATTGCTCATATTGTGGGTGCTTTGAGACTTTGATAAAGGTCTTAATGACTGGTAGGTGTATTGTGTGTCAAAATAAACAGCAGATTGTTATTTTTTTATTCCCTTCATGCTAAAAAATTCTTTTTCAGGAAAACCTTAGTACAATAGTGAGCAAGAGTGCTGCTTTCAGAGAAAATTACAGCTAAAGAGTAAAACCTCCATCTTTCATACTGAGGGGATGAATGGTCACATCTGGTAAATGAGCTGTAAAATGGGTTGTACTAAACTCTTTTCCAGTGGCTCTCCTTAGTGACAACCATATTGTTACCTTTGCTGAGACATCAATCCAACTATTTTATTTGAAGTACTACAGCTTAAAAACTCTGAAACTGAAGAAGTTGTTTCATATCTTAACTGCTAGGTATTAATTTCTGTTTGCCTTTATTATTTTTTTGGGGAGGGTTTGTTTGTTTGTTTTGTTTCTTGTTTCTTTTTTTTTGTTCTATTTTGCTTTGTGGTTTTCTGTAGAAAACCTTTTAGGTATTCAAAATATCCTTAAAAGCCTGTTTAGACACCTTAATATCTTGGTTGGAAAGATTAACAAGCTGCAGGAACTCTTTGTGCAGTGAACATTTGAAATGTCTAACATATGATAACTGTAACAGACAGCTAACAGGATATGCATATACTGAAAAAAACTGCTTAGGGGCCTGGAGCAGAAAAAACCTTGAGTATATTCAGTTAGGCTTATTAGCTTGTGAATTAAGAAAACACATTTCAACATTCAGTTACTTAGAGTTATTGCCTTTAAGATGAACTGGAGAGTTCTTTTTTTTATGATGTATAATAAGGCTTTTTTTTTCTCCACAGCACAAAGGTTTTTGCTATTAAAAAAAGAAAATTGTTATTATTAGATTTTTGTTTCTTCCTCTTTGTCTGAAGATACTAGCAAGGTCTTTGAAAGACAGAAATATTGATGTCATATGAGGATACTGTCTGAGCCTCAGCCTTTAGAGAAAGGATGTAGATTCATATTTGCCATGCATTTAAATTTACGGTTTATGCAACACACAGGTTTCTTTTGAAATAATTGGCATGCTCCCTGTCGAGTTCTAAGATCTGTTGAATTCAGCAGAAAAGCATGTAGCCCATCTGAGTTCAGTATATATCAATTTTCCCCTGTGTTACCTGTAGGAAACAGAGAATCTATCCGTAGTTTCTGTTTGAGAGGTAATTGCATTGAAGACCATGGTGGGAACCACAGTTGTATTGAAGTGGGAAAGGAGAGTTTGGCGAAACAGCTTCATTTACCTGCATCACTGAACCTAGAACAACTGACACAATGCTTGCCACAGAAATTTGTGATACTACTTTATACTGTACAAGTCATGATGACATTTTAACTGTTTGAAGTAGGTTTGAGGTGTATTAGCTTTGACATGTTTCTGAAATCAGTGGAAGCTTAGTAGTTTCTATCTGAAATAAAGCATTTGTGAAGAGGGTTTCAAATTCATTACAACTGTGGTATACTAGGGATGATGTTTTCCAATAGGTATTATCATATTGCAGAAGTATGTACATACAAACTAGGGAATGAGATGATGGAAAGCAGTGCCATGGAAAGAAACCTGGGGGTCCTGGTTGATGGCAAGTTGAATATGAATCAGCAGTGCCCTGGCAGCCAGGAGTGTCAACTGTGTCCTGGGGGGCATCAGACAAAGCATCACCAGCTGGTAGAGGGAGGGGATTGTCCAGCTCTGCTCTGCACTGGTGCAGCCTCACCTTGAATATTGTGTACAGTTTTGGGCACTGCAATATAAGAAAGATGTTAAGGTATTAGAGAGAGTCCAAAGGGCAATGAAGACCATGAAGGGCCCTTGATGAGAAGCCATATGAGAAGTGGCTGAGGTCCCTTGGTCTGTTTAGCCTGGAGAAGAGGAGACTGACATGAGACCTCATCACAGTCTACAACTTCCTTGTGAGAGAAAGAGGAGGGGCAGGCACGGATCTCTTCTCTGTGGTGGCCAGTGACAGGACCCAAGGGAATGGCCTGAAGTTGTCTCAGAGGAGGTTTAGATTAGATATTAGAAAAACATTCTTCACCCAGAGAGTGTTTGGGCACCGGAACAGACTCCCCAGGAAAGTGGTCACAGCACCAAGCCTGACAGAGTTCAAGAAGCATCTGGATGATACTCTCAGGCACACTGTGTGACTCTTAGAGAGTCCTTTGCAGGGCTAAGGGTTGGACTCAATGATCCTTGTGGCTCCCTTCCAACTCTGTATATTCTGTTATAAAATTCTGTAATAAAATGGTGCAACATTTGCTAAATAGTTACAGGAGTAGAAGTGTATGCTTTGCAATACTGGGTAAGAGGTGTACTTTATAAATGCAATCAGTAGCAAGGTAATCACAGGAAAAAACTTTTAGAAAATCTTAATGAATTAGTACAATTTCTTAAAGTTATAAATACTACATTTCTCAGTCTGATGGGATTTTTCTGTTGAGGTTATAAACTTAATTATATGACAAAATTCTTCAGACAATATAAACTCTGAGGCATTAAGCATTTTAAGGCAACAATACCAAAGTAGTTCTGTGTAGAAAGGAAGTCTGAGACATAAAATAGGCTCACTTTTTTTGACTGCCTTTCACTTGGTTGAATTCATCCCCATTTTTGCAGTGATGGTGAAAACAGCATAATGAACTACCAGATCAAAAAAGCTAAATGTAAATTTGGACAAAATATGAACAACAAAAAGAACCACCATCCCAAACATATTTGAAAGCCAATACAATCCGTCAGTCTTAAAAGCAGAACCCTGACATCCTTTAGAGATTGTCTTGATGTACAGAGAGAGGGGAAGAAAGAGGAAGAATCACCACAAGTGGTGAGTGATCCATTTGTCCCTGTGTACTGATTTTCTTAAGAAGGCTACTGTCTCTTCTATTAGGAATACTTTGGTTTTCTGTTTAAATTCTGTGACTACGTACTTCGCTTTTACTGGCATATTCTAGCAATTAACAAAGTTAATACAGAAGAAGCTGTGGTAAAGGAAGACCTTCACTGTGCTCTGATGCAATGCTTTTTGAAGATGTAAGACAAATGGTGAAAATTCTGGAGAAGTTTTTGGGCAACTTATTATATATCAATTGCTTTGCTATAGAAAGTGTGAATATATGTAGAACAAATTTTATTTAAACTAAAGTAAAAGGCCAGAAGGAGCATGTGTGAAATAAAAAAGCTCAACAATCTATAATTCTACAAATGTTACTTTTTTGGGGATTTTTCAAATTAAGCCAATCTGATCTAAGTTTGTGGTGCTTTTATGATAAATTGAGTAATTTGAGTAGCAATGAGGTGAATGCTGTGTTACAACTCAATAGATGTCTGTATCAGGGAATTAGAGGCCTCTGGGATAGGAGCATTTACAGACTGAAAAATCTGGCCAGTTCTAAGCTTTAAAATTGAATTTTACTAAGTTCTCTTGTGAATAATATACTTCCTGCTCATGGCCTGCTCATTCTTACACAATATTGATCATCGTTGCTACTTATGAAATAAGTAGTCTTTAAAACATGTGTTTTAAATTAACTTTGACTATACAATGCCATGTTTAGAAATGATGGCTGCAATTCTTTGCGTTCCTTACTTTCAGAGTCCTGAATGATCAAGGTTAAGAGCTCTTTGATAGATGTTTTTATGCCATTGCTCCTCTCTAGAAGGGGAGTCTGCTTTTCTGCTTGTTTAGTTTGCATCTGCTTGCCAATCGTTCTTCCAGAATGTTCAGCAGGATTTCTGCCTGTTTTCACTCCCTTTGCTTGTCTGGTTTTTGTGTTACAACTTTTGTTACTTAGGTGCCTCCTACCTGCAACTGCATCCACCTGCCTTCTCCCCTTTTGCTCATATACTTAAATAAAATTTTGGCTGGTTATGCAATCACAGTGTTTCAAAATGCATGCTATTGTTAGCTACACAATTTTAGTACGGTTGTATTTGGGTTTAAGACACATTTATATTAATTATGTCCTGATTGGTATATTCATAATTTATAGATGCCACAAACTTTGGCAATATATGAATGGAATACAGCTTTTCCATAAGGAGAAATAAAAGTTCTCTTTAATTCAAGAATATTTGAACACTTACAGTTTTTGTAACGATATCAGATATTGAACTTTCTGTCATCCTCTAAGCAGGTTTTAAGGTGGTAGAAGAATTCAGTATAGCCTCCCCATGTGCACTCTTTCAAAATATCAAGGGTATTTCCTTAAAATAATATTTTTAAGGCAGAGGTTTTCTATTAGTTGTAAAATAGCCCAGTTTTGTTCTAGTGTGCTTTCATTTCTGAAGATAGTCTTGTTAATGCTCAATGTGTCTGTGTGGTTTCCCTAATGAAAACATTATGTCATAGCATTTTCCTAGATGTGTTGAGAATTCCAAATACCCTGACTGTGTTGCACTTCAGATGCTCACAGGTAGTTAATAGTAATTATATGCATCTGGAATGTCTTCAACAACATCTGCATTGGATATCAACCTTTCCACCATAAATAAGCATTCCTGAAGTTGTGTTGGCAGGTTTTGTTGTTTAATTGTTTCTCCTAGCGGAAATAAGGACCAAAGTTTTGGAGTACAGTTCTTGGTTTTATTTGTCTTTGTTCTGAGTGGTATGTGTCTGAAGGTATCCTCACACATATACGCTAGACAGTTTGAAGGCTGGAATCATATGATAAATTGCAGAATAATCCAAGACAATTACTTCAACAGTTCCCGAGTAAGCAGCTATTCCTTCTCTGTCATTGTGTTTCAGTTAGAAATTCTTTGTTGGCACAAACAGCTGAAAGCAAAAATTACGTTTCTTATGAGGGTGTTTGTATGGATACAAAGCAGTCACTGACTGTTTCTTTACATTGAACTCTAAGCTTTATCACCTTTTTATTTTAGGTTTATTTTAATACTCTGAAATTGTTATTCTTATTGTGATGAAGGACTGTTTTTGTTGTAGTACTGTGGTTGTCTGGCAGACTGTTTTCATTGTTCCAGCCTTCAGGAATATTAACAAGTAATAGCAAGATAAAAGGTTAGAGAAAACTCTTGCAAATTAAATATTATTATTTCCTCAGCATAAATTGCCAGGTATGTAAAAATTACTTTTTTGAGACATAATTAAAATAGAAATATTATTATCTTTTAGTGTAGATATTTAGGCAAAAGAAAACATTAGTATTAAAGATATATACCATCATCTGATGCTCTTTGAAAAATACTGAGCTTGGTGCTGTCCTCAGCTACAACTGCGTCAGCTTCCGTGGACCTTTGTCAGAAAGTGCTATGTAAGTTTTGCATCATGGTACAGAAAGCAAGTTATACCATGTAGCTGCTCCCTCCACTTTTGCCTCAGGGCCTTCACCGCTTCTCATGAAGGTTTCACATGGATATATGGAATTGAGGGCTATTAGTAGGGCTTATGAGAAGAAGAACGTATTCCTATTTCTGATTTGAACCTGTTCAGTAGAGAATGAGTGTTTCAAACAAGTAGTTGTTCAGTGTCTGTTTCAAAAGAGCTTAAAGTGATATTTAATGGAACTTGGGCATCTCATATTTAGGCTTCTTAGAATAAAAATCAGTATTAGCTTTTAGAATTGCCATACTTAAGAGATACTTAAGACATTGGTGCAGTTAATAGATCATAGTGTTGTTTTTCCATCATAGCATGTTTTTTTTCTGAAAACTTCCAAACATACACTTAACACCTGCCGGTTTATCACCTTTAACACACAGTTGCAAAATCTATTTCCATGCTGCAAAAACTCAACAGATTTTTCATAAAATTTTAGTGTTGTTTTTGGCTTTAGGAATCAAAACTTTATATGACTAGTTGGATTATGTTTTTTAAAGGCTGAGTTTCAAAACTATAGTGAACAACACAGCATGTTTAGTTCAATTCAAAAGCAAATAAAGTCAGAAAAATAGCTAAGTAGTGAAGTTCAGATGCATTATTTGCTTTATATATTGTGTGGATGATTACATTGTCAAACCTTTCAGACCAGATTTTTTTGTTGTTGTGCTACACCAGTGAGCTGTCGTGAATGGATTGGATTTTGGGGACTTGCATCAATACATTTTTAAAGTGTTGTGTTTTATGCCATGAAACATATTGTCTTTCACCTCAAGATAACAAAGCTTTTGGTTTTGGAGAGTGGAGCTGCTGAACCTTTTGATAAGGGTGATGACTTCATGTCTGTAATGCTAAGAAATGTTTATGAGCTCACTCTGAGAAATCTGGTAGGTGGCACTTTGTCAGAGTTTTTGTTTTACTAGTGAATCCTTTTTTATGTTCTTACATAGTTACAAAGAAGTTTGAAGTAGATATATGTTTTCTAATTTTTTGGTTGAAAATATGATTTTATTCTGTAGTCCTTTTTCAAGCAGAGGCTTCTGTTTGTTCAACAATGTCAAATCATAGGAGAAAGCTTCCTCTTGAATTGTGGGTTACCTAAGTAAAAACTGCAAAACTACATTAGTGAAGAGATGTAAACAGTAGCTCAATCAAGGTTTTAGCAACTCTGAAATAATTGGAAGGAAAACATGGATTAAAAAGATAGATTTATTGTCTGAGACAGTAAACTAGCATGACTCTTGCTGATTCTCATGGGATGATCCATTCCACTACTCTCACCTCTAACATTATTTGTTTAATATAAATGCTGGAGAGCCTATTTAGTAAAGTGAAAAGAAAAAGAAAATAATTGTGAATTCTGCAGTTTCCAGAGATCTTCCTTTCTGAATTGGCTGTCATATTAGAAAACAAATGCATAAATTGAGTTTCACTGTAAAAACTGTTCTGTTTTTCTTGTACGTCTCATATGTTCTATTTTAGAATTCTTCTTTTTCTCATCCATCTGCCTATATAAAAATACCCTATTTTGTTAAAGTTTGTTGTTTGTGTCCTGGTTTTTCGACCAAGCACATTTAATTAAAGAAAGATTAGTTGTTTTTATGGATTCTTCTCTAGTAGATTTTGCTTTCTTTTGATGTTTTTCTCGTATGACTTGATGTTCAAGCTGTAACGTATGCCTGAGAATCTTCTCTGGGCTAATTTGAATGGAAAAACAGAAAACAACTTCTAGCTTGAGGGTTAAATTATTGTAAGCACAATAATTATGGTTTAATTGTATTCAACACGATTTTGTATTTTTACAACTTGTCCAAGATTCAGTTACAATAGACAAGGCTAGTAATGCATCTGAAAAAGAATAGTTTTCTTTTTCAAAATGTTAAAATAAAAAAAGTCACAGTATAATTAATACTAAACATTTTCTGTGTTAGTGTTACTTTTCTCCTAATCAAATGGCATAAACAAGTTTCTAGTTAACAGAGTTAGTTATTTTTATTATGAGTATATGCTATTTACTCCTCTGGTCTAATCTGGTAAACTTCAGATGATAACAAGACTGTTTCTGTCTTTTTTCTTCTTTCAGATACAAAGAAGAACATTTCAGACATTTCATATGTATCTGACTGGACTTTGCTTCCGCCATAACAGGCAATGTGGTCAGAAATGCGTACAGCAACCTGTTCGCTCGAGTTTGGAAGCATAACACCACTCATGCAGACAGCATGCATCAAGGGTGTTTTTCCAGCTTCACTTTGGAAAGTATGCATCTTAATAGTCGACTCAAGCAGGTTCCCAAACCTGTGTTTCCCCTGCATAAGTGCCAGAATCCACCTCTTCTAACAAAACAGTACTTATAGCAGTAGTTGGCCTGCTTTCCCATGAACACTTCTAAGGCTGGAATATGCTCCTAATCTGATTTCAAGTTCTCTATAGCTATGTCAATACAACACTCTATAGAGTTTCACGGACTTCGTCCAGTATGCTAGCCTCATTGTTCCAGAGAATAAGAGACTGTAGACTTGAGTTTCAAATAAGAATCTGAGAGCAAGATAAACTGTTTCCATAGGTAAATTCAGTTGATTTGAAAATGGCTCTTTCTTTCACACTTAAAGCAAATTTACAAATGACAAACTAAAAGCTGTTGGAAACGGACAAACTGTTTTCTAGTATAATTCATAGAAATGTCAGGTCTATTATATCTTAGGTGTATAAAAAGGGGTAACCAATTTATCTTCTTTTTCTATTGTTCCCACTCTACTTTCCATTAGAACAGTTCTGTAAGCATTCAGAAACAGGTAGGTTCTCCATGCTCAGCTCCATCCTGAGCAAATATGATTAGTATTTGGAGAGGCCCTAGGAATGGAACCATGACTTTGAGATAGCCCAGTCTGTTCAGGTATCATTCACTGATGTATAAGTACAGCATAAGATGAATTTCTGAACATTTTCTTTGAACTTCACAAAATATGTTCCTTTACACAAAAGATCAATAGATTTTATTTCAAGGCCAGGGGAGTCTTTTCCTTTTCTTTTATGGTGTGGAGTAAGAACTGAAAAATTGTGTGAAATTATATTTTACTCACAGTTAGCATTTAATTCTCAATCTGTAACTAATATGAATTAGAAATTATTTATACCTTTAAACAGAAAGAAGTCTTTCCAAAACTTCTGGGAAATTAAAATACTGAAAACAACTAAGTATCTGGCAAGTTTTCTTTTTTAATGTTCATTTTTTATTTTAATTCTTATTATAATTTTATACAAAATTATGTATATATAAAAATAAAAATACAAGAGTTAGTATTTTTCTTAGGAAAGCTTACTTCAGAGTTTCTTGCAGGAAAGGAGGTTCTTAGACCTAGATTATGTAGATGTATAAGTTTAAATATCCTGTAAAATGACAATGGACAGAGGTAGATAGCATATTTAGAAGAGAATGGTTTCCTGTGGGAAGTTTTGATTTCATTGAAATAGTGTATTTCCTTGGAACATCATTCCATATGAAAAAAAATTATCATTATTATAAATTATATCATTGTGTGTTTCATGCTCTTATGTTTCAATAAGAAAATATTAGAAGTGAGACATGACCTTTCATCACATTTATCAAAACTGTAAATCACTGAATTGTCTTATCTTCAAGGTTAACAGCACTACATATGGAAAGTAAAAAAAGTCCCCTTCTCTTCAAGTTACAGCAATTATATCATTTTATTCTATGCTCACAATGTGACCCAAAGCTGCAGGTAAGGATTTTAAGAGCCTAAGGGAACATATTGCTCAAACCTGCTGCATTCAATGAGATTTGGAATGCATTTCAAATGTATCATTTTTTGTTGCTACATCTGATATATCTAAATTAAAATTCAGCCTGAGATACTTCTGTTATTACTTTGAAGGTAAATTTTTACATAGAAACAAACCGACAAAAAAAAAAAGCTGGTGTGCGCCCTGTGAAGAGGAGGGTGATTTTTGGAAATGTGCTGACCCCCATGTGTTATTTTTTATCCTATTTGGTTAATGAACTAACAAAGTTAACAAAAGAGTGGAGCAGGGATATAGTAATGCATTCCACTTTATACTAAAGCAGTGGCCCTTCCAGATGCACTACTGTCATTTATGAAGTAGGTGGTGTGTGTGTACTTTCTGCTGGCCATGCCATTTGGCTTTACTGATAACCACTGGCAGTGTTCATTAATCTACTTGCCTGACATCATCCTTTTTAAGCAATAGGTCTCTCTAATATTGTTGCTTTTGCTAATGCTGATTCTTGTGCTTTCAATCTTATAATGATGATGACGGATATTATATGATGTGTGTATAGTGCTCTGTCTGATAGAGGGCTGCTACCTTGCCATGTGAATGACAGGCTCTTGTCCTTTTTTGATTGGGAATCTGTTGCAGGCATCAGTGTGACAGCTTTTAAAAGCATCAGTGAATGAACTAGAAATTCAGTGACCTCAGCTGGAAATAATATTATATGGAAAAATTTCAGATAGTATGAAGATACCTGCTTAATCTTGCGGTGTATATGATTTAATAAGCAGTTATGCACACGGATAACTTTACAGATGTGCCCAGTTAATTTTGACAGGACAGTCTATCTCAATAAATAATTCTTGCATGGAAATATTTTCAAGATTAGGCTTTTGTTTTACATAAAATAAATATCCTGATTTGGAAGGGACCACAAGGATAATCAAGTCCAGCTCCTGGCTCTGCACAGTACAACCTCAAAAATGACATCACATTATTGAGAGCATTATCCAAACACTTTTTGAACTCTGACAGGCTTGGTGCCACAACCACTTTCCTGGGGTGCCTGCTCCAGTGCCCAACCTCCCTCTGGGTGAAGCATCTTTTCCTAACATCTAACCTAAACATCCTTTGGCAAAACTTCAGGCCGTTCCTTTGAATCAGTATCTGCCTCTCCACTTCTCATGAGGCAGCTGCAGATTGATATAAGGTCTTTCCTTAGTCTCCTCTAATCCAGGCTGAACAGACCAAGTGACCTCAGATGCTCCTCTAAACCCTTCACCATCTTTTTAACTCTCCTTTGGATGGTTTTTAATAGCTTCTTCTAATGTCGTGGTGCCCAAAACTGCACAAAGCACAGTGCAAAGAGGGACAATCCCCTCTCTTGACCAGCGGGTAATGCTTTGCCTGGTGCCTTTCAGGGCACGGTTGGCTCTCCTGGCTGCCAGGGCACCACTGACTCATATTCAGCTTATCATAGATCAGAACTCCCAGGCCTTTTTCTGCAGTGCTGCTTTCCAGCCTCTCCTTCTTCAGTGTGTATGTACATCCAGGATTGCCCTGTCCGAGGTGCAGAATCTGGCACTTACCCTCGTTAAACTTCATAGGGTTGTTAATTGCCCAGCCCTCTGATTTGTCTAGGACTCTGCATGGTCTCTCTGCCCTCCAGGGAATCAACAGCTCCTCCTAATTTAATATTGTTAGCAAACTTGCTTAGTATAACTTCTAGTCCTGCACCTAAGTTGTTTATGAAGATGTTGAAGAGAACTGGGCATAAAATGGATCCCTGCAGAACCCCACTAGTGACTCGTGGCCAGCCATATTTTTCTATCTGTCTGCTGGGCAGTTTCTCCAGAAGAACACTGTGAGAGACAGTATTGAAAGTTTTAGTGAAATCCAAAAGGATTGCATCAATTAACTTCCCTTGATCAACTAGGTGGGTAATTTTATCATAAAATGAAATTTAATTTATTGATCAGGAATTTTCCCCTCATGAACCTGTGCTGACTGGGATCAATGACTGCACTGTCTTTTGTGTGTTTTTCAATACATCCTAGGATAATCTTAACCATAATTTTACCAGGCACTGAAGTAAAATTGATAGACCTGTAGTTTCCAGGGTCATGTCTCTGCCCTTCTTGAAAATTAGGACAAGGTTCCTGTAGTTTCCAGGGTCATGTCTCTTGCCCTTCTTGAAAACTGGGACAACATTCACCAGATTCCAGTCAGCTGAGACCTCTCCAGACTCCCAAGACTGTTCAAAACTCATTGAGAGGCCTCGTGATGACATCAGACAGCTCTTTGAGTATTCTTGGATGAATCCTATCAGGCCTCATAGACTCACAGGGATCCAGCTGGACCAGGAAATTCTGCACAAATTCAGGGTTATCTGGGAGTTTACCATTCTCGGAGTCCTGGTCCTAAAGCTCAGGGTTCTGGAACTTTCTCTGCAGGCAAAGAAAGGATTAAACATCTCTGCCTTGTCTAAGTCTCCGCTTATGTGGTGACCACTTTCATCATGTAAGAGGACAAGTTTTTTTCTGACCTGCCTTTTGCTACGAATGTATTTTAGAAGGTCATTTTTATTGTCCTCTACATTCCTGGCCAGCGTCAACTCTAATTGAGCTTTTGCCACACAAATTTTGTCCCTATAGTGTCAAGCAACATCTCTGCGTTCCTCCCATGTCATCTGATTCTGCTACAACTGGGCATATATCTTCCTTTTATACCTTAGCTCCAGAAGGAGATCCCTTCTTAGCCAAGATGTCCTTCTGCCTTGCCTACTTGACTTCCAAAATATTTGGAATTGCCTGCTCCTGTGCTTTTAGGACATGCCATTTAAAAATGTCATATGTCAGATTTTAGAAGCATTTTTAAACCGTAAGGTTCATTAACTGTTTAGAAAACAAAAAATTGGGTTTTGTGCTTCTGTGGCACTGCAGAAGAGAGTCTGTTGTTTAACCTTTTAATCAGCCTTTTCTGTGTGGAAAAAGATGTACATTTTCCATGAATGGTTGATCAAAATTGGTGCATTTAGATCTGTTCATTTAGGTCCGTTCATTTAATTAATTTTTGCCTAAAATTCACATGCAGCAAATATGAAATTAACCTGTGCAGGCTGAGAACTATGTTTAATGATACTCCTCAAAACTGAGAATGACTTTCTCTCTCATTTACTTCCTGGGAATGTGATGAGTTCTGTAAAAATGAGCTAGACAATAGCAGGAATGAGGCATCTCTTTTTATATAGTTGTTAAAGCTTTCTTGTATTGCAATCACTCAAGAAAAAACCAGTAAATGATTTTCCAGAAGCAGTGTTGATCTCTGGGTTTTTTCTTGGTAATTCTCTTCAGCTTGAAGGATGACAGTTGACTGCATACAGGATAGCAGAAATATATTTGAGAAGATTAAACATGAGTAATATTGATCTTACAAATCAGATTAAAAGTATGAAGACATTCATAAACTTATGTTTATATTATTCCATTGTGTACTTTACATTTTATATATATATGTATTTTTATACATAAAACTTCTTTTTCTCTTTACTGAAATTAATCTTGGTTGTCAATTGTTCCAATATCTCAGATAAATTCTAAATCTGGCCATATCAGGACACAACCAAGTGTGTCACCTCATGAGGATATTCAGGCTCGCTAAAGCTACCTTAACAATAGAAGTATGGTTGAAACACTAATGAATGTAAGTGAGATAAGATGCAGATGAAATAAGGGAGAAATAATAATTGACAGAAGTGGATAATACTGTCAGTGGTAATACTTTTATTATTAATTATTATTTATATATTAATTATGGATTATTTAATTAACAATTTATTATTATTATCATGATGGATTGTGTATCCTTCTTACACTAATATTTAATAATTTTAAAGAGATTAATTATTCCAATCAGATTTCACATATTTTGGGTAGCTATATGTGGTGGTTTAACACCAACAAGAAATTAAACTCCAAATAAGCCACTCCCCTCCCCTCTGCCCCCCTCTGTCAAGAGAGGGGCAAAGGCAGAGACCATAGGTTTAAGATAACAATTTATTGAAAGCATACAGCAATGGAATAAGAAGTGCACAGTATCGGTAACAATATTAATAATAAAAGTATACAAAAGAGAAGGTATTTTACATACAAAGAGGCGTTCACCACCTTGACTTAGTTCCACATGACCAGTGGGACAAAGACAAGACGGCAGCTGTTCCTGCAGAGAACTCCACTGTCTTCCCCAGGCAAAGTCAAGATGGTAGGTGCTCCCCACAGCCAGCTCTCCCTGTCCCTAAGCCCTAGACAGCAGAAAACCAATGATGGACAAACCTCCAAAAGCTAGATTGTCTGTATCGCACCACAACGCCACTTTTGACTGCTCGGCTCCACTAGGGCTCATTTCCGCACAGATGTCTCTCACACAGGCACTGCTGCCTTCCTTTCAGAACTATGTCCTGGAGCCATGTTCACTGTTTTTCAGGACCACATCTCAGAGCCAAACCTCGGAAGAATGGCAAGGGGATGGGCGTCATTATCAGGGGATGGGCGTCATTTTCAGTGGATGGCGTCTGCAGGGCTGATGCCAGCAAGTCCCTAATGAGGAGAGAGAGAAAAATGGTGCATTTCCAAGGGGTACGTTCCTTTTTCTCCCCCACGAAATCACACCTCCCCAGTATAAAATAGCAAACTGGCCACACCCACTTGAGTATAAGCTTCACCACCTCTCTGTAACCAGGAGACTATATAAATATAAACTAAGAACTGTTGAAGTTGTAGTAATGTGGATCTTTCAGTGTGTTAGATGCTTTTCAATGTTTAGCTGTTTACATACCACCAGCACTGCATACAGTTTACCACTGAAACTTCAGATTTAATTTTATTAGAAATATAATAATTTAAAAAGAATGTAATATTTCTGTTAGCATTAATATTAATTTATCATTCTTTCTCACTCTTTCCTTTTATTACTTTCCGTAAACTTTGCAAAAGACAAAATCATTGTTTTGCATTTGTCTCTGTAATAGTATAGGACTACTCATTAGCTGTTTCAATAGAATGCTTGACAAATTTTAATGCACCCATTTAATGCACTCATTTACTGTATGCATGCAAAGTCTTAACTCAGAAATAAGAGCTCAGAAGTTATATTATACTATGTTATAATGTGAGATAAATGTAACACATTTAAAAAATACATGAAAATGGAAAAATGTATGAGGGGGAATGTAATAGGAAAAAAAATCTACCCTCACTTTAATCAGCAACAAAACTACAAAAAAAAAAAAAAAAGAGAATTTCAAGATATTTTGTTTTAGTGTAGGTTTAAATTACTCCGATAATTTATTGACTCTAGTAATCTATTTAGTTTTTATGTGGTTTGGTTTAGTTAATATTTGTGTTCTTTTGGGATTAGGCTTCTGTAACATTTATTCAGGTCAAATACCAGTTGTACCTCTGAACCTGCTGGGGCCCAGATGTAGGGCACAGTGTGTAATAAAGATTTTAGATTAGAGACACAAGTAAGAGCATTCATGCAAGAAGCAAGTTGCTGTGAGGTTCATTCCTTTAAATTAATGATTGTGATTTTATCCCTAGTTTCATGATCGCTCCCTTGAGATACAGTTGATTTTTAAAAGTAAGAAGGGTGAGGACACCATATCCTGTACAGAAGAAGAAAATTTGAGCATGAAATGCTGGCTACATAAATGCAAGCATTGGGGTCTAAATCCTACTCAAACCGCATTAGTTAGTCTTTTCAAAGCGAAGTCCTTCTGTTCTTGAGTCATCCTAACAGGATTTATAAATAGCTTAGACAAGCTGTTTATTTCTGTGGAATGGAGATGCACTGGACTTGTCAAAAAGTTCTTACTAGAGCATGAATTGTTTGCTTTACTGAGGAAAGATACTTCAAAATATGCATTTTTATTTGTGGTTTGTATGGTTATGGTAAATATTATTTCCATTTTTTTTCTTAAAGCAGTATCCTCACCCCTTAAACTCCTTTCCTAACCATCAGCAAAGCTTCTTTTTTTGGTCCTTTATTGATCTGTGGTATCTTATTCATAATTTGTGCTTCTTCTGTTTACCTTGGTTTCTCTGCTACTTGTGCTAATGACCATTTGCACATTTGCTCATGACCCTGACTTCTCTTTTAGCGGCTAGCAACAGTTTGTAGCATTACCCATGATATTCCTGTAAATACTGATGAATAAAGATTTTATGTTCTACAGGCAGTGAGAAAGAAAGTGTATATATTTATACATTTGACTAACACACTATTAGGTGGTGTGACATCTGTTGCAATCAATAAAAAATATGGGAACAATTCATAATACATTGTTTGTAAATTGATGATAAATAATAACTTGCAGCATGCTACTACTTGTCTATACTATGGGGAGCAGGTTCTGCTAGTAAGGGTGACACCTTCACTCTTATGGCTGTTGTTTCTGGTCAAGAATGGTATTTTAGCTGGTGTGTGTCTTCCAGCAGGTCAGTTCCGCTAAATCACGTGCTTAAAATCAGACACAGAATACATAATTGGATGTGCAAATGGATCCTTCCCTGAAGTTCTCATTTATTTGAATGAGGGCTTGATCTGAGGCATAACGCTCACTAGGTAATGACTTGCACAAAGAGAATTGAGGGTATATCTTTAATATATTAAACATGTATTATTAAAATATACTCTTGCTGAAATTTAACAGACTCCAAAATATCAGTTGGCAGCAGAACATTGTATAAAGTCGTTTGCTCTTTTATATATATAAAGATGGCCTAAATATTTCTAGTCTTAAGTTACAACCTTTCCAGAACTCATATTGTAGAACATATAAATCTATACCTTTATAATGATTTAAAAATGTCAGCTGTTATGAACTTTACATGTCAAGAATATGCAGTATGGGCAGACTGCTCAGTTTTCATGTAAAACTTTGCAACAGTAGTTGACTTCTTAAATGAGGTTTCCTGTGTTCACTTTGTGAGACAACTCTTGTCTTTATCTTGATGAGTATAATAGCTGTAAGTTTTCCTCTTGAAGTAACTTATTTTTAATGCAGGGACTACATCAGATGCAATTATTTTAATTTCACAATTCTTTTGGAAAATAGAGTAAGGCTTTACATTCTTGCAAACTGTAATCATGTTTATTTAATTGTCTGCTTTCTTAAGTGATTTTTGAGTATTCCCCAAGCAGTAAGCACTGTAAGTTTATGAAGTCTTTGCTTCATATTTTTTTATCTTTTCTGCATTACAAAATTGACATGTAGCGTTCTGCAGTACATGATACTGATTAACTTCAAAAGAAATTGTCATAATACAGGGAGTTTATTGCATCTGAAACTGGGAAAAAACTTAGGAGAACAAAGCCAAGTTGATATCTCTGACTTGAAGTAAGCAGTCAACTCATTGACACTGTCAGACCACTTCCATTACATGGGATTATTTTTTTAATTTTAAAGATAAATAGTTGAGGAGTTTTTGATAAAACATGAGAAAAAATCTTATATAGTGGTCATCTGTGATGCTTTGTCTCGCATTGCATAGTTATTATTTTTGTGATAAATGCAATTTCCATCTCCAGGTACAGGTGGCTTCTACATACAGGATAGATACTATGACATATTATGCAGCAACAAATTGTTCATTTTAGTTCAATATACACTTAGGGCAAGAATAGACAGAATACTAAAAATGTATTTAGACTTAGAAATTTCTTTCATGGTCATCAGTTGCATCCTTTAGATCAGCCAAAATTTCAGAATCTAATGTAACTTGGATGTTAAAAAATGAGAGAATAAGAAACACTGAAAATGGCATTCTTCTGAGGGTTATGGTGTTATTTTGGTGGTATTGACTGCTTGTGGAAGGAGATAGAGAGGGTTTGGAAACTTTGAAAAGGTCTTTTGGCTAACATCTAGATGTCTGTCAGGAGACTGCAGAAAAATTTTCATCTGTGGTCTTAGGCTAGAATTAATTTCACTTAACCTGAACAGCAAAGTGAGCATGAAAGATTCCCTGAGAATATTCCACAGCTGATTCACAGAGCTGAGTGCCTTCAGACTGATTTACCTTGTTTGTACTCCAGCTCACCAGGGGAGGTATATTTCTTCTTCCTCAGATTATTTGAGGAGTTCAGGATGACTCATTGATTAACTTCATTACCTTCATTCAAGTTATGACTAAGCAAGGACTCCATTATATGGCCTTTTCTGGCTGCAATAAAGGTTAAAGCTATCTTATGTCTCAGTCATTTTTATCCACAATGAATCAGTGGAGCAGAAGAGATGAACTTTTTTTTACATCTAGGAAGATCAGGACGATGGATAAAATTCAAGTTGCAACACAGGTTTCTGAGAGCTTTTTTAAAGTTGCTTTCCTATTTTAAAAAGTACCTGGTGTTTTTTTCCTGGAGATTGATTTTCATTGATGTTACATCATAATTATTTCAGTGGCTTCAATCTGCTCCTTAGTCAAATAACATTAAAAAATATTAATAAATCTGAGGGGTTTTTTTCAGAAGCAACACACAAACTACACTTGTATTGTTGGCATTACAGTCATTGAAGCTACCGATCCAGAATAAACACAAGTAAATCTGCGCAATTATTGAAGCCAATATTGTTGTCTCATGTACTAAGTAAGATCCATGTGTCTGACAAAATGTTCCAGTCTAAAGAAATCTCATGTGGACAAATCTGTTCTCAAACAGTTTTTTAGAAAGACTTTTTAGATCTCAAGATGCCAAGAAACAGACTCCATAGTTTTTGATCTCCTACTGTTACCAAATCTGTGCTCTGTACCCTCTTTTTGGGAATCCTCAGTGCGTGAAACTATGAGTAATCTAGTTAAAATTAGTAGAAGAAGACTGAGAGGCATCTCTCTTTTATTTTGTGGAAATTGAGAGTATCCAATGCTTAAAAACTTTGAAGCAGATTGAAAAATAATTAAGTGATTGCCTGGGAAATGCTGTTAGCATGTAGAATTTTCAGATTTAATATTTTATTTTAAAACCTTATCCATAGCTCTTCGGTTTTTATTCACCTCCAGGAGTGGCATGGTATACATTTGAGTAGTGCTATGAAATGATAATTTCAAACAAAAGAGCACTATATCATAAAGGTCTCTGTGTTACCATGTAAGGAGTCTGTCAGTTTATGTATATGTATACTATCTTATGATTTTTGGATCTTTCCCTACATGCATCTCTTAGGGTGCCTCAACATGAATGAATACAGACAGTTGTGTACTCAAATTCAGTCAGTCAGAGAGAAACTTCACTCCATAAGCATTGTAGCTGTTAGTATAGCTCCATCCTGAACTGCTGCATTTCTCTAGTGGACTCATTAGGTTGGGCTTAAGGCAGAGTTCATGCATTTACTCAGCTTTAGGGCCAGCAGTGAAGCTCTTCCAGATGTCGGAAGAAACCTCTGGAGAGGTTTATCGTCTCTCAGACTGGCATCCAGCCTAGAGTTGCTGAGTGGTTCAGAGTTTGGCAAACTGTTGCTAGGGGTGGATCCAGACAAGTAATTCAACTTCACCAAGCCGCATCCTGCTGAAGTTGATTTCCTGGATGTCTCCACTTACTGGGCTTTAGTTTTCATCACAGAACCATTTAAGAGTGCTTGAAGAGTGCTTACTTTTTTCATGAATCTAAAGCAAAAGAGGTATTTCTGGAATGACCTTGGTGACTTTCAACTTCTTCAATTCTTTTATATCGGCCAATCTGGAGCTAGTCTGAAGTACCCTTCTCATTTTTCTTCATCCTCCCACCCCCATATCTATGCAGCATTGATTTTAAATCCTCAGCACCAATTGTTTCTCTGACACCCCTCCCTCTGTTACACTACAATACTCTGTAATGTAGGCACAGTCAAAACAGTAATCTTCTGAGTTCTTATATGGCTTTGTTGCCACAAGCATTGTGGGGCTATTGACGAGGCTTGCTTAACGTGGGGAAGAAGAGAGCTTGGAGGAAGGCAATGTTGGTTATTTGGAGGCAGGTTCCAGTTTTGTGCTTAGACTTTTTGATAAGATCTGCTCTTGCTGTGATGGGGAGCCAGATGAACATTTGAACAAATGCCCTAACTTTAGGACAAAACCAGCAAAGTCTGTCCTGTTTCTTATTAGTGGTTCAACTGTTACTTTTTTGGGGATTTACATAATTCACGAAATACAGAGGATACCTGACAGTTAAGACAGTAAGCGGAAAGGACCACTAGTGGTCTGCATACATATGAACAGTCTTGCTGATGTAAGCAAGACTGCATGGGCTTCTTCTGTTTTTTCTCACAGTAGAAAGACATTTACAATTCCAATGACAAGGTAATTTTTAGTTTTTATTACCTAGAAAATGTGAATTTCTGTAAGGAGAGTAATAAGAGACTTTAGTTTCTCATTGAAGCCAATGCTTGCAACAAACTTGCCTAACAGAAACAAAGAATTTTGCTGGAAACTGAGATTGCTGAAAAAGATGATTGTGGTCTCTGTTTCAGAAATAGTACACTAGGAAAAATCAAGTTAGCCATAGAATGTATCTTGTTATTTTATTTTTTAACTGTGAGATCAAGCAAGGCTTTAAGTAAAATTATTTATTGTGTTGAAATATTGCCACTTTTTTTTTATTATGGTTTCAGTACAGTAACAGTGGATGAAGCTGCAGTGTAGTGAACTGCTTATTCATTAGTGTCTTTTTAATACTTTATTATTCCCAAGTCATGTCTTATAAACTGGCAAGTCTCTTGAATATTTATGAAATGTGCCAAAGTGGATGTTTAAAATACATAAATAAAATTAAAACTCAATTTGATTTATTTATTATTTTCATATTGACTTTCTGTTGCCTTTTTCATTGCAGTAGTGTAATACTAAGATTACAATTTATTCTAAAAAACATCCTACATACTTACAGAAAGTATAAATATGTATCAGTCTACATAAATATATGTAAAATAAAGTGTAAATTGACTGTAATGTTACGTATTCCATCTTCAGAAGAAAAACTGTCCTTATGTCCTGTAGACTGAAGTGGAGAAGAATAGGAACCGTTTTGTGGGGTTTTCTTTAATAAATTTTGAATAATTATAATTACAATTATGAATTAATTTTACCTGCATATTTCTGACTTTTAGTTATACTCCAGGACCACTGCAGTGCATTTAAACACACTTGTTTCCTTTAACTAAGAAGTAAAACCAAACCATGATAAAACCCCCTTCACTTCATAGCTTTGTTATTTTGTTCATTCAGAAACTCTGTAAAAATAGCATCTTTTCAGCATCAGGAAATAAAAAAGAGATTTCTAATATTCCTAATGGTTTCTCATCTTTCTTTTTTTAGAAACAAAATTAAGATCAATGTAGTACACAATTTAATTTAGTACTTAACTTCAGAGGGCTATATGGCCATCCATTTTTTCCCCCAAAATCCTGTTATTGTTATTTGAAATGTTGTAAATTTCTGTGATGCCAATCATGTTTTGGTTTGCTTTACAAAGCAAAAATAAGGAACAGTAGTCTACAGTTTATTTTTGTTTCATTGTTCAAAGTTTTTAGTCATCAAAGAGCAAGTTTCGAAGTGTCCTAGTTAGAACAGCTGGGACCAGTTCATCACTGGGTGTAACCCAAAACTGTGTATTCTATAGCCTTCCATGCCATTTCCCAGAAACTGTTGTCAATAGACCATTTACATCATCTGCCCAGAGCAACCTGACTCCTCAGGCTATGAACTGGGTGTTAAGAGGCCTGCAAGATCGGAGGATGCTCCTGTCCTCACACCCATTGTGGAACTCCCCGCCCTGAGGGAAGGACTGGGCATTCCTGCTTGAACCAGAGGATATATGTAATCTTGGAGTCTTGGGACTTTTTTAACCTCTCGTGGGATCCAGAGAAGGACTGTGACCACCACTCTTGACTAGACTGCAACAGCACTCTCACCAACAGGTTTTTTCCCCTCTCCTTTTACTTTGGGCTCAGGGGACCCAACGAACACCACTCTGTTCATGCCCCAGGGTGCTGGGTTATACATTTGGGTTTTGTGGGTTAAAACAATTGTTTGTCTGTATAATTGTATCTATTGTATTATTTTATTAAATTGTTATTCTGATTTATAATCTCTCTTCTGAGTTGAGTTCATTTCCCCTGCCGGTTTACCTTTAAACCAACACAGGAAGTTAATAGGACTAGGAGGATTGGCCTTAAATTGAAAGAGGGCAGGTTTAGATAAGATATTACGAGGAAGTTCTTTACTGTGAGGGTAATGAGTCACTGGAACAGGTTACTCAGAGAAGCTGTGTATGCCACATCCCTGGAAATGTTCGAGACCATGCTGGATGGGGTTTTAGGCAACGTGGTCTAGTTTTCCTTGTCCATGGCGGGAGATTTGGAACTCGATGGTCTTTGAGGTCCCTTCCAACCTAAATCATTCTGTGATTGTGCACTGACATTCTATAAACTTACATTAAAACATGTAAGTACATATATAAGTACATATGTGAGTACATATTGTAGTTGTACAGTCTTAACAACTCATATTTAGTCAGGGAGACTGTTAGGGTTGAATATGATCATAGATAAAAGTTGAGCAAGCCTTTGACAATATGCTTGAGAACTTCTAAAGTGTGAGGCAGTATCTCATCTGGCATGAATTGGCATGGCTCAGCTCACATATCAGCAAGGAACAGGATCATTAGTGCACTTCTGTCACTAAATATGGATGATTTATCTAAATGCATGGAGTCACAGGAAAAGAATAGGAAGCAAGTACCACATAGAAAATCTGAAGTCCTTCGCATTAGTCTTATATGGGAACTCTGGCAATGTGACAAAGCCATCGTCGCTCAGATCCTCACATAGGAGTCACAAAGTCATAGTGACTACAGCTCTTCTACTGGCAGAGATGATGATTCACTTGTTATCAGCTCTAAGGTTGCAAAACAGAAGTCAGTAGCAATGAATAGGAGGTATCAAAGCACAAGAACCATTTGTTTAAGTGAAAGAAATAGGGGCACAATCCAACAATGTAAATAACCTGTGTGGTGATGGTACATAACGTGCATTTTTTAAAAAAACACATTAGTGATTAAGATGTATATCAGTTACATATGCGTTATTAGTTAACAACAACTATGAAATACTGTGGAAATGGCTTTCACCAACTTTGATTGTCACTTTGTAAATGATTTTGCTTTTTTCCTTTGATAAACACGTATTTCCCCTGTAGACTTTCTACACTCCATTTATACTTCTCTGTGGCTGAGCCTTCTCATTGGAGTATCATCATTCAGAAGTGCGTTATTAGCTGAGACCCCTCATTGCTTTGGAGGAAGAATATTGGGGTAGTGGCCAAGGCTATCACAGACAGAAACAAACAAACATAGTTTTTCAGTTGCCTTGGGATTTTCCATAAAAGTAGCCCCAAGACTCTGTTTCACACTTAAGTAAATCATAAAGTTCTTTAGATAATCTGGTGTTGTAACAGGTGTTGAAGAGTGATCTTTGTGTATTGCTGTGTGCTCTCCAGCACTCTGTAGCAGCCTGAGAAGTGTGATGAAGCAAGTTGCTGTTTTTTCACTACCTTCATGACAGGAAGATGATGTATCATTTCCCTCTGGCTTGAGCTGGTAATTCTTCCCTTTTACTACCATAAATAAAGAACTGAATAATTTTCAAACAGGTTGAATTCAGCACTTGTTGAAATTAATGGGACCGTTTCTGTTGACATCTTCAATGGGCTTTGGATGGTGTAAGTGCTCTCTTTCCCGAGACCAAGCATTATCTTAGTCTTCTGCCTTTCAGTTGTGCTCACTGGTTCCCCTTTCCTCTTTAATACAAAAGTATATCAAGCAGACCAGAAATATACTAAGAAAAAGAATACGAAAGTCATCAAAAGATTGGCAGTTTATTGAGAATGCTATTTGATGGGTTGGGAATATATATTTTACATACCAGGTTAAATGTTCAGGAGGGTAGTTGTTAATCATTTGGGATGGATTTACTCACAATATTTTTTCTAAACTGCCCAGGTACTGATGGCAGGTGTTTATTTTTGCTACCCTGAACTCCAATCCTTCTCTACCATGAACATCTCATCCATATTTTAATTCAATTTCTTCCCATAAGTAGCTGTACTGCAAGGTCAACCTGGCTGCCTTATAGGATGAATGCATTCTGATTTAGTAGTGGACCAGATGAACCTACTATGTTTTGCTAGAGACGCTGACAAAGTACATGTTTATTTCATATATAAGTGTGTCAACTATGGACCGGATAAAAAAAAGATTTGAAGATCATCTTCCCAGTTCAGAATTTATTTAACCCTGAATAAGAAGTGGAATGTTAAATGCAGATTAGGGTATAACTCTGTGGATGTTTGCCTATGTGTGTTGCTGAATGCCTTCACATGTTGACTCGACTTTAAATGCTGTCTTGTAAAACATATTGTAGATCATTCTGCAAGAATAAATTATAGTTGGAACTTTTGCACACATAATTATATTGTTTATAAAGGTTGACTATCAGTCTGGGAGCATATTCATCTCCTGAAGGGAGGTAACCGTGATACAACTAACGTAGTTAGAATTGCAAGGAAAAAAAATAAGAACAAGCAAGCGAAATGGGTAAAAAAGATAAAGAAGATTATTTTTAAGAATACAGATTTATAAAATATAGTAGTAGGCTTTATTATGTTTGTGAAATTAACACCCAGACAAAATCATTTACATAATAAATGGTATGGACAGTTTACAGTTACCAACCAGACAAAACCTTTTTCTTGTCATTGCAAACATTAAATGGAGAATGAGCACATGTTGAAATTGCAATTTATAGACTACCGATACCACTTTTTGCCAACGTGTCTTTCATAGCAGAAAGACGGCAGAGTAAGAAGTTCATTTTGACTATGCTGTTTAATATATGTTGTTTGGTTTTGTTTTGGCTGTTTTTGTTGTTTCTGTCATGAGTATAAATAAATGTGCAAGATGTGATTTTTTTTTTTTTGGAGACTAGTTGCTCTAGCTGAGGTTAGAAAGCAGAAGAACAGGAACAGATTGAGGCAATAAGAAAAAATTGATCTAATTTGAAAATGTCTTCATCTCCAGACAAGAGAAACCTTGTTTCCTTCAGAGGGGGATAGATGTACTCCTACTATTGATTGTGTTCACAAAAATAATGAATGTATCTACCTCCACTACTTTGATGATTATGGGAAATGATTGAAATAAATCGGTAATACTGTTTGTGTTTCAAGAAGCTGAAAATAACACTATGTCACTGACAGAAGTCTCTTATTTCAAAAGTGTACTGTGTTTTCATTAAAAAATAATACTAAACTGACTTGAGCAAGATATTTTAAGTCCAGATGGTTGAAAATCAATGTAACACAGAGTAATTACAACCTAACAATAAATTTTGTGATTTTTTGGGTTCAAGTCTTAGTAATACTGTATTGTGATAGCAGAAGATGAACAGGGCAAACAAAAATGCATAGTTTCTCTGAAGTGTTGAAAATTAAAAGTGTGACTGTCACTATTGTAACTCAAATATAATGGTTAAAACTTAAGACACCTATACAACAGCAGGATAATGGCCCATAGACAGTTTGCAAGGCTAATGTGTTACCAGCACCATTATCTGACCTCAAACAGGCTGTGCATTAAAAAAAAAATGAGTTGACAATGTTTTTTTTAGTTAATGTCTCTTTTATTGTCTTTATAACTAAAAAATTTAGGCTTATTTTGCTTTCATACTGACAGAATCTTCAGCCTTGATTTCTACCTCTACTTTTAATTCTAATTCAATAATTATTTACCAATTAATTGTAATCAAATCTGTACCAGAGAAGCATGATAATCATTGGCATATGATTATTAGTAGTGCTAGTGACTGTGACAACTTTATCATCTTCCTGTTTGCTGTGAATTAGTGTTTTCACTACCTTCAGCTTGGTTGTATTTCTCAAGTGGTGCAGTGGTGTACAATTCTTCTGACACAACCTTTCAAACTTCATTAGTATTCCATTCTAGACTATTTATTTACCAATGTTTCATCATCAGTCCTGTTAACTGTTTCTTTTTTATATCCCTGTCTTCTGACTTTGATTTTGTGACTGTTGATTGTGCTCAGATCAATGATCAAAGGCCTGAACATCAATAGAGTATTATGAAACACTGCATAACTGGGTTAAAATAAAATTTTTAAAAGCAGTCTGTATTTTTTTGTTCCTCCAGCCTTCTCACTCAAAATTATAGAGACTGCAACAAAAAGCCAGGAAAAAAGGCCGCAATGTGTTCAAATGTGCCACATTCACACATGATGAACACCTATTGAGATGTGTTTCTTTTACAGTATCGTAAGCCATTGGTCTTGTACATGTACACATATACACCATACAGCATCTATAGTGAAGTTGTCCACACTTGTTAATTGAATTGATATGACATACATTTTTGGACGCATCTTTCAGCCTTGGAAATTTTAATCAACGTATATCTCTACTTTTGTAGTTATCTGGATACTGGAAAGAAATGTTTTGCTGGCATTACTAGATATCAGGAATTCGTAACTGACTCAATAGTCACTGACCATCAGTGTTTGTTAGACAATTTTCTGCTAAAATTTGTGAAGAAGATTTGACACTGACTTAAGAACATAGTATAATATGCCAGCAAGTTGTGATAAGATATTTAACAGAAAGAGCTAAAATGTTTCAAAACTGAAATCATTATGTACTACACGATTACCTTAAAGACTATGCTTGTCATACTGGCTAGCTTGAGAGAGATTTGTAGTGAATATCAGAAAATACTGTTACCTTCTGCTTCTTTATTAGTGTAGTCAGCATGATATAGGTGATTGACAGGGACTCCTGCAAGTTTGGAATGAAGGTGAAAGGCAAAATACCATTTGATTACCGGACCCTCACAATTTTTTTTCCCAAGTATTCTGTCTCCTCCAGGATAAAAACACTGTATTGGTCCTATCTTTTCAACAAAGTTCTATAAATTCATGATTACTGGTTCTTCTAGTTTCAGTTTAACATTGCTAACTGTAAAATGCTGCAGTTTTATAGAACTGGGTTCAAAGCTTTCAAGAATTAAAAATGAAAGACTACAAGTTGGAAATGCATTACACCTCTATTTGTACTCCAGTGAAGAAGAAACTGAGAAAACTTAATCCAAGTTCCAAACAGAAAATATATAAATAAGTAAAGAAATGCAGAAACACCATCAGAGCTGTTAGAGCTGTTCTGTGGAATGCACAAGTCAGGCAATCCATCCTACATATTTTAAAATACTGGACCCTTGAGCAAGACACTGTGAAAATTCACACCTTGCATTCTAAAGAAATATAAGGTAAATAGGAATACATATTGCTGAGAAAGATATATGAAACAAGACAGCTGGTGATCCTTCCTTACTGTAATGGATTTTAAGGACTATCAATAGTATAGGCCACTCAGAAACTCTTACTAAAAAACCAAACAACAACATATGTAAGAAAATAGATATTTTTGTATATGTATGTGTGTGTGTCTTTCTAGATATGTCTGTATGCAATTTCATCTGTACCTATGTACTGCATTCTGAGGTTATAAAACCCAGTGGAGAACTTTTACATGGAATACATTGTTATAGTGTTGTTGTCTATGCCCAAAGCTTTTGTTTCTTTTAAAACTTGCAATTCCTTTTTCCTGCTGCATTGAAAAACTGAAGAGACCTTTGGCTCCTCCAGACAATCATATTCAAAATTGTAGCCGTTATTTTTTTAAATTTTCTTTTTAGATTTCCTTTTTTATAAGGTCAGCCTAATCATTATTTTACATTGTCTGAACACGTGTCCACTTTACAATACTTATCACCCAGCAGCACAATCATGAGTTTTCCACTTCTAAATCAAGAAAGTGGAAAATAAGCTGATCTATATCCTAGGAAACGTTAGCTAATAAATAAATAAAAGAAAAGAGGTATGACATCAACTGAAAATATAACAGAGACAAAAAGTCAAGACTGAATTAAAACTGTTTATAGTGCATAAAAAAAATAAAAGGGAAAAAATATGGATACTTGGCAAATGAAAAAACATACAGATTTTTGTTGTTTAGTAAAGAGGAAGAAAAAGAGGTGTTCATCAAATTAAAATTGTCTGCTCATTTTTTCATCCTTTTTTTTTAAACATCTTTTCTCAGTTTAATGAAGGAAAACACCTTAAATTTAACACAGTTGGAACTCATCCCTTGTGCTTCACTCTCATTACTTTCTGTGTAAAAGCCAGTCAGGAGACTTAAATGGTCTCATAGAGATACTAGTGGAGGTATCCAGATGGTGACATCTGTTCCAAACTGCTACTAAAATTTTGGCACTGCAGCTGTTTTTAAACAATCTATATATTTTATATGGTATACAAGTTATATGTAATTTTATATTTGTATAATAAGAACACTTTTATTATGCAATCTAAGATCTGGAGTTTGGATATTAACACTACATGACATTTTATGTATGACTAGTACAAAAATAAGCCAGTCCTAATAGTAATCTTGAATATGCGATTGGCAGCTAGTTTTTAGTGAGAAGTAATGTTCAAGCCACAGAGTAAAGACAAAAAATAGTATGGAAAGTCTTTCTTTTAACTGTAGGTTTCATTGCTATTTTAGCCAGTTGGCATTACACAAGAATGAAAGTTTGTGTCCTAGGGAATGTCAGCACTCAGATACTGAATCCAAACTGCAAGACAAGAGGTAGGCTTTCAAAGTAAACATAGTTTCTTGACCAGTTTACATTCCTTTCGCAGATACCCCTTCTGTTTTTGAAATTCCCTGCTCAATTCTGGATGGAGAAAAAATTGCATTACTCAAGACCTACGCATTTTGGTGATTTGCGCTTCTTAGTATTCTTCCTCTAAAGAATACTTTCTCAAACCTCTTACACTTCATTCTCCATGTAGCATCTGAGTATCTCACAATCTTTGAGATATTTATTCTCATAACCCTAAGGGGAAATGGGTTTGTACAGAAAGCCACGTGACTTCTGAGGTTTGTACAAAAGTCAATGGAAAAGAGCGAGCCTGAAAAGGCATTACATTTTCCACCTGTTCCTCCCATTTCAATCATACACTGGTTCTTCCAGTAAATTAAAAAAAAAAAATCTGCTGGTTATAAGCTCAGGAGGCAAACTGATTTTATCCTTAAAAGAAAGCCTTACTTTTTTTTTTTTTTTGTATGAGGGGAAAATAAGAGAATGTGCTGTCTTATTTGGAAGATTTCAGGTCTACAGTTGTCAAAAGAACTGCTTCTCTAATTTGACTTCATTGAAATGTCTTAAGGCACTAGCTGTGTAGTATCTTCACTGTTGTCTCATCTATAGCTTTTACTTCTGTGCTGTGGATCTCTAAAGAAAAGGCTATGATGACTTGTAGACAATAAAGACAGTTTTTTAGTGCTGAACAGAGGAGAAATTTTCCTGCATATTGAAAACAAAAAGAGATTCAAACACATAATTTACGTTGTTTTCTATGGGGTGTTTTATTTGTAATTTTTAAAACTTAAGGGCTGTCTTATTAATCTGTCCTGTGTTGTATCTTGCAAAGCTTTGCATGCACCTTTCTCAGAAAATATAGAATGTAGTGCAATTATACTTTTCTGGAAAAAAGTATGTTAAATCAGTATTCATTAGAACTGGCTTTTGCATTCATGTCTATCTTCTAGGGCCGGTCACAGTGGAAGAAGTAAATTGACAAAGAGGTGGGATAGCGAGGAAGGGACGAGTGGAGGATTCATTCTTGCAGGACTTGAAAATGGGGTACTGGAACAATAGCTGAGTGAACAAAATGGTATGGAAGTGAATGAAGTCTCTGTAAAGAGCTCACTGGCTCTGGCACAATAGGCTGCGAGCACAAGTTCACAGTATTCCCAGTTTGACCAATTTCTCCTCTGCCTCCAGGCTCTATCCCCAAAGACAAGCAGGGGAAGGAGAGAACTAATGAAGAAACTAAAGAAAGACAGACAACAGTATGAGTCAAAAAGAATGATGAGAGTAGAGACAGAAGATGTAGTAACAATAGCTATGATATGATTGTTTCAGCAGAGTAGGTATTTCATCCTATGTTTAAGTGTGTTTGTATGTTACAAGACTCTTGTACTAAGGGTAAAAAAAGAAAAATATTGGCCTTGAACAAAGAGTTAAATCACACATTTTCACTTCCTGATCAGTCAAAAAGTGTTCCTCTTGTTAGCCTTTGGGTCAGTTTCATTTGAAGGACACTGAAATTGATATCAAATAATATGTGTAACCTAGATATTTTGCTTCTGGTTAAAGAAAGTGACAGAAGATTCAGTAATGAAAGACAGTATGTGTAGAAATTCTCGAACTAAATTATTTGTTGTTTGCTTTATATTTTTAATCCTCATTCTGGCTTTGAAGACGCTGGATATAACACATCAATGTGAATGTCTTTTTATGGAATTGATATTTTCCATTAACATATATAACATAATAAATCTCCAAAAAGGTCTTTTAGTTGTTCTGACACATTTTAGCCTTGCCAGAGGAGAAGAGAAGAAATATAGTCCTTTAAAGAAGATGATGTTCATATTACTCATGCAAACCAGTAATGTTAATGTTGCTGGCAGGGTCCTTAAATCAGAATATCATTCTGCTTTTTTTCAAGACCATATTTGCAAGCTGAAATAATCATTGCTGAGATGAGTAATAATTATTACAGATATATTGTGAGAAAATCAGTACTTGAAATAAAGAATAAGAAAAATAAACATGTGAAATGAGAACCAGAGTCTTTTGATACCTTGGTGATGTGCAGGATGGAGAAGTATTCTTCACAGAAATAAATAAAATCACAGGGCCAGGGCCCAGGTAGGAGGTAGTGTAAAGGGTGGACCTGCGTGCTGTGAAGGTTTGCCAGATTGTGATTTCCATGGTTATTGAAGCCATGCTGCAATCAGTGGTCTTGCAGGCATTGGCTAGCAGATGTGCAAAGAGGCAGTGCAGAGATGCACATGAACTCCCTCTACCTGATGGAGAAATTTGTTTAATCTCCAAAGGTGGTCTGCTTACCAGAAAAGGATTTCTCACTAAAACCTTTTTTCCTGTCTCCCATGCCTCATCCCACCTGTCCTGGGGCTGGAGAGCATGCATGCATGCACACAGGTACTGAACCACCATCACACTAAGGTCTATGCCATACTGAACCATTACGGACTCTAGCTCTTTGGAAAGGCCGTTTATCAAAGCACTCTGAATGCCAATTACAAATTGCAGCTTTTCCTCTGGATGCCCCAACAGTTCTTGAAAAGAAGACAATAGAATGAAAGCAGAGGTCAGTCTGAAGGTTTGGTTTGGGGACTTGAGGAGAGAAATAGTATTATTTTCCGGAATAGAATCACAGACAGGATAAACCATTTGGGCAAGATCAATACCATACACACTTTGATATAAATTGATTGAAAAGCTCAGCTTTCAACATGGCAGATAAGTTTTAACCCTGAGCTGGAGTAGGAATCTCACTATTAGTAAAGCAAATCTTCCCTGCTAGACAGTCCACATTCCTGAATAAACCTTCCTTATTGACAGGCCCAGAGCATCTGGTTGTGTTCCACAGTTTTTGAATAATGTAGAAATTAATCTTTGGAAAAAAAGTGCTAAACTCACTTATGAAGCAATGGTTTCACTTGTGCAGAAGCAAACTATCAGTTGAGGTGGAAAATATGTCATGAAGGACCTGTACAAATGACCGTATGTGCCTTTTCCAGAAATTGTCAAATGCATTCCTGTTGCCTAATAAATAGGATAGAGCTCTTTAATCAGGGAACACTTCAAAGTTTCCCAAACCTAATCTTTCAGTTCCAGACAAATTGAAGAACATATAAGTGATGTCTGTCACAGTAAGATACTGTTGTACAGCACTGTGATCCTTGCAGAGTTGTATGATTTGCACAGTTGTTCAAAACTTAGTTCTGTTTGAGCGTTGCTGCATTGTAGCCTGATCCTGGCCAGCTCCTTAAGCCTTGTCATGAGCGCAGTTTTACATGCTCACTGCAGTTTTACACCTTCATTTCCTGTTGTTAATAACAACAATTTTCAAAAATAAGTGGTCCCAGGCGATTGTAAGTAATCCTTTTAAAGGAGAGAGATCTAGTTTCTTTGCTTGGCATGTTTGCTACTGTGAACCCCTTGGAAAACCTCAATTAGGATTTACATCTTCTGATGCTTTTAGCTTCAAATGGGACCTGACTGCAGCCCATCATCATAGCAGGCTATGAAATTATGATACCATGTTTACCTGGACAATTACCGTTTTGATCACCAGTTCCTTGTGTTGCAGAGTCTTTCTGCCCTTGACTTACCAGTGTTGAAGTGTTTCCTTCTCGCAGGATCTGTGCTGCTGTGAACTCAAGGGTTAATTGATTCTCCAGAACTGTTACAGCATAAACAGATGCACATACTGACCCTCATCAAATTGCTGATCTCAACTGTTTATTTTCAAAATCAGGGAAAATATAGTTATGTTTTCCAAGGTATGGAAATATAAAAAAGAAATATGAAATCTTCATATAGAAATATGAAAAGGTTATTTATAAAATTACAGGAAAAACAGGAGAAGAAAAAGGCCACCATGCAACAAAGTTGCAGTCAACGAAACAGCATTATGACTCAGAGCTAAATTAATGCCTTTCTCCAATTATGTAAGTTATGGTGAGCAGAGGAACAAAAAAAAAAAGACAATAGCTAGAAAATACTTACATGGACAAATTAAAGTAAAACTTAGCGCAATTAATGTGCTTAAGTTAAAACAATGTAAATATTCCTCAAAGAGAAAAATAATGGCAAATTAAACCATGTATATGATAAATAATTAAAATTAAAAAAACTCATACAAGTCAGGGATCGTACTCTCAGACTGAAAAAAACCAAACCCTGGATATTTTGCTTAAGGAAAAACATATTTTATATATGCCCTTACCATTATACAGGACTTTAAAATGATGCTTGAAAGAAAGAATAGTTAATGGCTTGGGAGTAAATGAGCTGGAAAGCAACATAAGCTTGCCTAAACAGATCCAGTGTAACCTGACATTGTTACTGATAACCGGTGTTCCAGCCTTAGACAGAATGTCTACTCTTTTGGGACTGCTGTACAGTGTTTTAAGACCTCATGGGAAATCACTAGCAAAGGTAAAGAATTTAGGAGTTGGTATAAAGTAAATTTGAAGCAACCACAGAAATAATTAATTGAGTAATGAGTCTAGTGGCAGGAGACGTCACAGGTTACAGGGTGGTTGCTCATAGAGAGGGACTGTTTTTGTAAGATACACCTAAAAATATTTTAGTTTTTAATTTGGTTGAATTAAATATTTAAATTTACAACGTTAGAAGGAAAAAAAGAAAGATAGATGTGTGCTAACAAAATTTTCTCATCATAGAACCTGAAAACCATTGCAAACATAGAGGTAGAACTGGAATATTTTAGGACCTTAAGAATTGAAGTAATAAAAAAGGGAATTATATAATTATATAAAGTGCAGTTATCCATTTAAGGACTAATGAGAAGAGCATCTGTTATACCACAGCACTTTACAGGTTTGAAATTAAGGTGAAAGGAAACTGCAATGCTTGGAATTCAGTTTTTGAATGTTTTTGAGTTATCATTGTGATGAGACATGGAAATGGTAAATACAGTTCTTAGGCATTTGGGAGAGGCCTTTCTGTAAAGAAAATAGAGTCTTGAAGATGTTCAAAGCACTGATCAGACCTCTGGAAAATTGTGTAAAATTCTACCCACCTCCCTTCAAAAGGTATCAGTTTCAAAATAGAATTGATGAAGAAAGTGTCCACTAAAATAAAAAGAGAATGGAAAGTCCATCCCTTGGGACAACTTTAAAAGAACATTGCTTGTTTGTCATAGAAAACAAAAAACTGAGGGTGGATATGATTTATTTCTGTGCACTGAGGGAAAAGCACTAGAAAGGAAAGATCTTTTGAAGCTTAAAGGGCAGCACTGACTTAAAAGTAAATACATATAAACAGGCCATGAGTAAAGTTACTCTGTAAATGTAGAGACCCCTCAGAAAATTGAAAGGGAAATCATATCTGAAGAGAAAATGCCAGTGATTCACCAAGAAATTGAAAGGAGGTACCCAGTGCAGTTTAAATTAAGATTATATGATTTAATTGTCTGTGATCACACAGGAGTGTAGACAGTGACCCAAGAAGTCTTTTATTCCTGTGTTTCTCATTACTCATGTGATATAAATTAGTATGAAGCCCCTTGAGCTTTTCTGTGCTAATTAACTGTGCTCCAATGTTACACATTTTTCAGCAAAACACCACTGCATTTTAGGTAATTACGTTCAGCAAATCTTGCTGCAATGAGTACCGGCATCTGGGACTCTTTCCTTGTGACATTTCTCCTATACTCTAGACTTTAAAAACACTTTTGAAAAGCCATGTTTCTCCAATACACATGGGTTTTTTAAGAAGAACGTAAGCACATATTCAGGGAGGCTGACCTCTGTAGAAATAATCATACTATAATATCATTGTAGGTGATAAATGCTAAAAATATTATTCTAAAAACCTTCATCGTGTATATAATGTAATTACTTTTGGTCTCATATTTATTATGAACTGCATAAATATCTTTTTATAAGTATTGTTACATTTGCTTCACAATGTTGCTTCTAATTTTGTTACAGGGTTGTTTTTATTCATTATACTTGCCAAGAAAAACATTTTGAAATAATGTCGCTTTTTATTTTCAAAAATACCAAATTTCCTTTCAAGCAGAGAGAAAGCTGGCTACAGTCATATAAAGTACAAAAGGCAGCTAACACTCAAACCAAGCAAAAGAGGTTTTAATTTTGCTTCTTTTCAAAATCTGGCCATAGGGCACAGGGGTGCACCTGGTCACTGCATTTCACAAGAGGAAGCTGGTCAGAAAATGCTCTTATTCTGCCTCTCAGAGCAGGGAGATCAATATTGCCATTTAATGCAAACTTATGGGTTCAAGGTTTTAGAGCCCAGAGCTGAAGCTGCTGTTTCATCATGGCATTAGAAACTGGAAGCATAACAAATAATTTTTTCACACATACAGAGTTAGAGTCATGACATTCTCTTTCTATCCCCATTTAAGGCAAAGACAAGAAAGCGGGAGACAGGGCTGAGTGTCTGGTTTCTGCAGTGGACAACATGTTCTGATCCACAGATATGCTAGGTAGACAGTGCTTCATCCCATTAATTTTTTTTTTCTGGTTTGGGACTGTGACTGCTCTCTTCTATTTCAGGTTCACTCAGAGTAGTTAGTTCTGCATGTTGCTTCAGCATAAGTGGTGAATATTAAATTAAATCCCAGGCTGTGTATGTATGTACTTCACTGCACAGCACAGGGAAGGATGCAGCACTGAACACAGCAAGTGTGCAAGGCACCAAACAGAAAGCACTGTGTAATTTCCTGGCATGCATATCTGACAGTGGTTTGCTCTTGATGAAATGGCTAATTGGACACATGGAAAAGTAAAATCGGATTATAAGCATCCGACTCCAAGAGATGAGCTTGCTCAGAATAGAAAAATGCCTGCTGTTTTTCTAGAATGCTCTGATTAAATTGCTAAGACTGAAAATGTGCATATTAAGAACTTTATGGTTCCCTCAAAATGCCTGGCTCAGTGAAAGAAGGGCCTGAGCAAAACATTGTAACTGCAGTTTTTAAAAAACTCTGCTTTTATAAACAGGGAAGAATCATAACACTTTTCTTTGGAAAGGCAGGCTGGCAGCTGTAAGAAGCCAGATCTTGCTAGCTTTACTAATGTTAATAGTGCCATTAAAATCAGTGTAACTAATTGTGTGAGTAGGACAATCAAGATCTGACCCATACCCCTGCTTTGTAAACTTCAGGATCACAGAGATTAATATACTACTGACTAGCCAATGACATGTTAAAGACTAATTTAAATTAATATGTTTGGAAGGCTTTTCCTTTAAAATCTAAAACAAATGATTCAAGTGAAATGTGAGATGTAGGGGATATAGAGAAAATCAATAAACCAGCAGAATGGATATGGAAATAACTTCTTTATGTTTTCTTGTTTTTGTAGTTTATAGTTAGCACCAATGCATAAATGTAACAGTTATGTGCAAGGGAAGAAATCTAAATCCAAACCTAGAGAGTGGTTGTGACTAGCTACCATCTCATTGATGAATCCTCCATTCTTCTATGAAAGGTTAGATTTCTTTTTAGATACTACTGATTAAAAATGCTACTATGTGAAGATTGGTTAGCAAGTGTTTTGGGATTTTATTGTTTGTTTTCATGTTTTCTACATTATCTTTATATTTTTCATTTTGTAACTAACAATTTTCCAAAAATAGAGTTCACTGATCCTCATGAATTTTCATCTAATATTGCTTTTTGTAGGGATGAGAGGTATTTTTAAAATATATACTGAAAATCATTTAAATATCAGGTTATTTGGGTTTCCTATAAGGACTTTAGGGTGCCTTGAATTTTTATGATTTATAATATGCTTTAAATTGTCATTCTGCAATCTTCGCAATACTGGTGTATAATAAGGAAATTCAGGTCTATCTCAAAAGCATTAATTGATTAGGGATGCATTTTTAGTCATATATGAACCTATGCAGGGTGTCTGTACATTTAAATGCCATGGGAGCGTGGTACTTAAAAGAGTTTCAGAGATCATTCCAGTATGTGGCTACCGATAAATGACTGCATAAAGTTGTGCTAGGACCAGTGAGATTGGGCCATTCCTCATAATTTCAGAATAGAAAACAGCAATTGGGAAATGCACAAGCAAGACAAGTATATATAACTTGGTGCAGACTACAAATGTCTCCTCTCATCCATAGTTTTCTTGATTTTCATCTGTAAACTAAGAGACTGTGTACATCATATGGGTACACAGAGCTCTGAGAAGTAAGTGAAGAGGAAGGAAAGGGTTTGGTTGGGAGAAGTGGGGATTGGGTGAAAAACAAATCCATCATACAGCCTCCTCAACTGTAAATTGAGGTTGAATGGTCTAGATCTCTCACAGCTTCCTTTTAGCCTCTGGCAGGAAGAAATCTATCTGAGTGTGAGGGCAGGTTCATAGGAAGTCTTGCTGTCATGCAAGTGCAGTGCAAAATTATGTATGTAATGCAAAAGTATGAATGTACTGATGCAGAAAAATTGTTGATTAATAATAAGCAATACTACCAGGCCTGTTTACTGAGCTGCAATTAACAGTGAGGATGCTGAAGAGCAGGGGCATGGCTATCTGTAGGATCAAAAAATGTGTGTGATAGTTAAACGTAGTCAGTAGGGTTGTCATGGGGAGAATATGCTTCAGTCTGCCAACAGCTTATCCTCATTTGCTTATTTCTAATCACATGGGAAAATGTTTCAGCCATAGCTACAGCACAGATCTTTGCAGTCTCCGTTTTTCAACATTTCTGTGGGAAATCTCCATAGTGAGGGCCTGGAAGGATCATAACCTGGAACAGGAAGATTAGGCACTCAGTGAACCTGAGAAGGGACCCTACATTTATGTTCTGAACCCGCTAATGGAGACTTAGGAATAAGGTAATTGTGTGAAAAAATAATTATGTTAAAATGGAGTGTCTAAGTGAGCTAATTAACTAGTTGCGACAGAGATTTTATTCTAAACAGGAGCGGGTAAGGCAGTTCTTTTAAGTGTAAAGAATGTGCTAAGTATAGATTAGAAGTAGGAACTTCTGCAGTAAATTTAGCTTGCTTCACTAAATCCAAACATCAAAATCTTCTCATAGGCATTCAGTTTGATAGTTATTGATTCTTATTTTTCTCCATGTTTTAATTCCATATAGAGCCCATAAAGAATTGTATAAGGACAAGTAGAGATCCTCATTTGGTGAGCTGACTGAAATTACTGAAGCCATGTCTGCAGGCATCATCTGAAACCTTGGCCTACAGGATCCTTCATCTGGAAAGATATAAGACACTGTTTATAAATCCCCTGGCATATTTTTCTGGTCTCTGATTAAACTAGTATGCATGTGCTTCTGATATAAATATTCACATTAAATTAAAAATCTGTGGTTTGAAATTCTGGAGTTCAAATTATGAATACAAAACTCAGTTGCATAGACAGTGGTGAAACATATCAAAAAGGAATGCAAACTTAAGGAAAGAGCACATAATTGCTACTATGAGCACACATATATACTGACTGTTGTTCCTGAAGAAGAGGCAAAAGTAACTAAAATGAAAAAGAAAGAGGAAATCAGTTTACACAACAGTAGTGCCAGAAGTGCTGGGACTAGTGGAAAAAAGGATGACTAATCTTGCAAATAAGTGTCACTTTTCTAGATATGTAAAGTTGGAAAGTAATTGGAATCTATGGAATATAGACAACTGAAAAAATTTTACAGTTGCAGTCCTTACCCGACAGAGTGGGAATTTTGCCATAGCTTAATTGGGGCTGACATTTTATATGGTTCTTTATCACTAACAATTCAGGGATCTGATCCACAAGTGCTTGCACCACTTGGAGTTTTTCCATTGCTTTCACAGATCTTTGGATCAGACTCATGCTGCGGATGCATCATTCTTCTTTCTGAGGGGTAATTTCATATATAGTTGTCAGAGCTATCAGAAGAGCCTCAGGCAAGGTTGGGAAAGAACATCTACATCTGGGCAGAGATCTTGAGATGTGAGCAGGACAACGATTTTAAATCTGGTCCTAAAATCTGAAAAAACTTATTCCTTTATTGCTAACTTGTAACAGCCAGCTTGGCTAGAAAAAGTAAAACTATTTCCTGTCCATGGATCCAGCTGAAGAACTTTTGCATCAGCTGTATCCTTATAATATCTATGAGGTTAAATGTGGAGGGTTCCTACTTTCCTTTAATATAAGGAGCATATATAATCCATATGCAAGCATTGTTTTTGTAAGTCACTGAGCTGTAAGATTCACTGAGTTCAGTTGTTTATTTAAACATGTTGAACATGAAGTATCAGCATAATCCCCTTGACCTCTGAGAGGGTTTTCACCTGTTGTGTAGAGCTCAGACTTTCGCTGGCATTAGGACAAGGGAGTTCATTAACTCCCAAGACAGAAACCATATACTCAATCTGACTAAATGAAGAGTATTACTAGTAAATTTTAGACTTTAAATGTTTGGTTATCCTGTAAAAAAATAGAACACTTCTCTATGAGTCTGATTGTTGGATTGAGCAATTTGATTCTTTTTAGGACTAGAGAATAAATGCTGCTACTAGCCAAGAAAAAGTAATGTAACAGCTATTATTGCATACTGTCATTGTTGCTCTCCTAGTACACCGTGAACACCTGCATTTTTCTGTTGTGACTTCACATAGATAAAAGATGTCAAAAGAATCTGTCTGATTTTATACAATGAAGTGACTTCTAAAATTTATTAACACCTTACAATATTTATCATCAAAATATGTTCTAGCTAGTGTCATCTAACTAGATTAATTCACAAAGATAACATCTAAAAAATTCTTTTAATTGCTGTTGAGAGAAAAAAATTTGTTTAGTTTCTGGTGTCTTCAAGTGCTGCCCATCTTTCTGTAGTTGTATAACACTATCACTATTCACTATTCTGTCTATTCTTGCATAGAGAATTGAAACATCACTTGAGTTTTCTCTGCGGATAGATTAACAAGATCTGCTGTGACATGAGTTGATTAATTAATGAGACTACAGTATTCTTTGGACCTGGTGTGCTGTTCTTGAATTTCTGAGATGGGAAAATTCTAACCTTCAATATTTTAGAAGCAAACTGGGTAAAGCAAAACTCTTGTATGACCTTCACTAATAATAAAACTGGAAATCCATTATAAAGGGTACCTGAATAGCTGTACATATTCAAGATGATTTTTTTCATATTTGAAGAATGAAAGTGCACACAGATAAAGTAAAGTACAGAAAAATATTACATCGACTGTTTAAAATGTAATTAGATGCCTCTTTATTTTTCTTTCAGCAATCTTCTACAAAAAGAAATAGCTCTTGTAAGTGCTGCACTGCAAAAGTCATTTCACTCTGTGTACACACCCCTAAGGAAATAGGGAAGGTTCTCAAAGGACAAATACCAGATGAAAGCTAGCATATCCCATCCATTGACCCTACTTTAGAAATTTCTCATCCACGGTTGAGTACCAGGCTGCATAAGGAAGTGTCAAGAAGCATGTCTGTGATACACTCTTGAGATACACATTATAATGCTGCTAGGTCTACCTGTCTCACCAAGAGACTGAGATTAGTCTAAGACAATAAAATTCCTTCCATTTTATAGATGACTTAAGGCTATCTTCAAGCATAGTTGGCAGAAATAATAAGGATCTGGGTTTAGAGACCTGACAATGCTGTAAATTGAATTGTTTGTTTAGCACAGTTGGTTTTGTCATCAGGTCAACATTTTAGTGAAGGCTCTCAGGGTCTACAGTTTGCATGTCGGTGCTAAATGTGCCAGATAGTTTTTCACTTTCTGTTTCCTTCTTGCCCCCATCAAAGAAATCCTTTGCGAATCAAAACTTGTGCACCTTACTATTTATACTCTTATCAATAAATTGATACTCAGTATGTGAGTGTCAATGTTAAAAATTTCCTGTGCAGTGAAAAGCAGAGTTGAAAATTAGTTTTTTTTATCTAATAAAACAGGGATCACAATGATGCTTTTGTATACAAAGAAAGGCAATAGCTCTGCAATGTACATTTCCCCCTTGGATATACTTTGAAAAAAGTTAATAAGGTTAATATCGTGTATGTCAGCTGGTTTTGCCTTCATAGATGCCAGATAGCATTAGCAAAGAGAAGCAGATGTAAGTTTTTTAGCTAATATTATTAGACCTCTTCCCTCCTACATGCCAGCATGAGATTCGCATTAATGAAATTAGACTTGAACACATCCAACAGTCCTAAGTCAGTAGTAGAGATAGGAAATAATTTATTGTAGGTGACAGAGAACAGCTATAGAATACAAACTATGTCTAGTGAGATGGGAAAAATGAATTACTAGCAACTGACGGACACCAGTGCTACTGATCTCAGAAGGATAATGTCACTGGCAGACCTAAGTGTATGAGTGCACATTACATAGACCTGTTGAAATGAGTCAGATCCTCCATAATGTCATGGAAAATCTGAAGTTACCTTAGCCCATCTTAATTTTGGAATATGAGAGTCATGCATCACTGCTACCTGATTTTGATATCCCTGATTAGATAAATAGACCCACATCACGGACATAAATGGTCCCACAATAAACAGTGTTTCACATAGGCTGGACAAGTACTGTTAAAGTTATTAAATGTTTCTCTTTAAAACTTACTTTCATCTGAAAAACTTGCAAGCATTTATATGCAATTTTCCTTTCTCAATAAGGATTTGGTTGAATTTGGTGTAAATATTCATTACAATGTCTCGAGCTTATAGAAAGAGGCATGACAAGACAGTAGCCTTATAAGAAATACTTTTCTCAATATTTTTGTATTGTTCATTTAAAGAGCAAATCCTGTCCTTTTCTATTAAATGTTTTAAGGATCAAATGTTCTGAGCTAGAGAAGTGTTGTTAAATCAGGCATGACCATGTTGTTACCCCAAGAAAATCTACCCGAGCTTAAAAGAAAAAAATTAGTTTAGATGTGATTAGTGGTATAACTTTTAACTATAAAATTTCTCTAAGTTTGCATATGCTTAAACCTTGTATTCAAAAAGATTTCCATTGAAACACACCTGTGCCTTTTCTGTCCCATTATAATTTTGAACATCTGCATTGAAATCTCCATCACTTTTAACCTCAGCAGATCTTCCCACTGGACAGAAGGACAAAGCAGACTGAGGTAAGAAAGCTGCAAGAGGGTAAAGGTGGTGATCAGAAACTTGGGGAGGGAGAGACAGAAAAACACAGTAGTAAAAATGGGTGGAGAGAAAGCTAGGACTTAAAATGGGCAAAGTCTGAAATTATCTGCTAAAGTTGAGACAAAAGTGGAGGCTGGGAAAGAGAGTAAAGAATTTCCAAGGTGAAGGGGTAGAGATAAAGAAAAATGATGCAAGGAAGAGACAAGTTTTTTTCTTTTCTTAATCGAAGAACATAACTTTTTAGAGTGAGAATAGAAAAACTATGAATCTCACAACTTTCTTGCTCTCAGGGAAAAAAAGAATTGTAAAGCCTGCTGGCAAATAAATATAAAAATTACCTACTTTCTCCTAATGCTCAGAGGGGATGAATTGCACTCAGTCTTTAAAAATGCCACATTAAGCACAGTTTCACATTATCTGTTTCTATGTAAATATGAGTGTATGATAACATTATTTGTACTTGCCTCATTTAGAGCATGATATATGTATATACATATATATTTGTATGTATGTATATATATGTATATATATATATATATACACAGTCTGATCTCAGGAGAGGAAGTGATGTTAGTCCGGCTTCACAGGACTTAAGAAGAGTCACCAGTTGCTTTAATAGAGTGCCCACTGGTCTCAGAACCGAACCTTGGATTAGGTAAACAGAAGATAAATGCTATACAGTTGCTCGCAACTGTGAAAAGTGTAATGTCAGGATTCTTGATGAATAAGCTGGGCTGACGTTTTGTTCACCTCAGGAGATGAGCAGTAAATTTTTACTGCACCAAGTTGTCCATCCAAAATGTCTCTCCCTCAGAGAAGAGTCAGCAGAGTAAAACATCTGCTCCTGCCTCAGCCATTGTCATTCATAGTGCAGTGATTTTGAATAGATTGCTGAGGAAGGTGGGCATTGTCATAAATGTGTCTGGGCTGCTGAGATACTAGCAGACACTCAGTTCTACTGAGTCTGTTTTGGGGATGGAAACCTACAATAGGGTAGGAAGGAAGGCAGAAGGCATAATGTTTTGGTCAGTGTCTACAGTCCAGCAAGCCTTGCATTTTACCTGTTGTTAGAGGCAATCTCTATGCCACAGCAGATAGCTGTTCAGGACTTCCTTAAAGGGACCCCACCTTACAGTCTTCCATCTTCTCCTCTGTGTACATTGTAGCTTAAGTTCAGAACACAGTCTTATTCTACCTGATTATGGGCCCACATTCAGAGTCTCTGTCTTATGACGAAACCTATTATAATATGATAGCATAAAATCATGGAGAAGCACAGGACATTAAAATGATACCTAATCATCCTCCTGCTCTGACATCTCTTCTTACAGGCATTCAAAGACAGAGAAACTTCAAATTCCACAGGAACTCATTTGAATTCATTTATTTTTTAGAAGGGAAGAAGAAACTTGAAGAGCTTTTCCTCTAATGCCTGATTTGGTACTTCCTGTAGTTTACTTAATCTCTTACTTATGCCCCAGCAATACAATGCGATCTGCTTTTTAGTATCTGCCTTTATCTACTTGAACATATGATCGTCTTCTCTATTAGTCTTATTTTCCTTCATTTACATAGCCTGGGTTTTTTTCAATCTTTTCTTAGAGCCCTATCTTGGTTTTGTAGGTCTCTGATCAGTTTTGTTTTCCCTTTTGGCCTTTCTTCACTTGATCAAATGGCAGAAATAATGCAAGCCAATTTAATTTGAACTGTGCCTAATTTGAAATTCTTGCCCTCACAACCACAAAAGGAAGATTTCACTAGTTACCAATAATGTTAAGAATTAGGTAGTTCATGTGTGTCTTGTGGAAAAACAGCCCTGCTCATGTAATGAAAACCAGATTAGGATTGAAGCAGTTTACTGATTTATTAACAAAACGTAATTAACTGGCAAAAAGCGAACAGAATGCGAACAGTATCACTAACACAACAGATAACCCATGATACTAGATACTAACTAAATGTTAATATAGACTTAAAGACTTATGAGCATATTTATGAGCATTAAGATTAATTATAATTAATCTCAAAATATTCTAATCATGCACAATGCACACAATTTAAGTCACATTCCCTGCCTGACTCCAGGCCCTGTGTGTTACATTGACATCCCTCTTTTTGCGCGGAAAGAGCAGATTCCCCAACTGCACAACCCTCCTCTGGGAGGCTGGGATGCTCTAGCTCTGTGTGCACTTCTGCTGCTTCCTATCACCTGACGACGTACATGCTGGCAAGGGAGCACCTCTTGAGTTCCAACACACATGCCCCCACATGTTGGTTCCCTGCTTGCTGCACTTCACACTCTCTACATATGTGTGCATGTGTATGTGTACGTGTATGTGTGTATATATATATAATATATATATAAAAAATATCCTGAGTTGGAAGGGATCCACAGAGATCATCACACTCCTGGCCCTGCACAGGACCATTCCCAGGAGTCACCCCAAGTGCCTGAGAGCATTGTCCAAACACTTCTGGCAGGTTGGTGCTGTGAGCACTTCTCTGGGGTGCCTGTTCCAGTGCACAACCACTCTCTGGGTGAAGAACCTTTTTCTAACATCTAATCTAAAACTACTCTGGCACAGCTTCATGCCATTGGGTTCTGTCACTGGTCACCAGAGAGGAGATCAGCAGACTGCAATGAGGTCTCCCCTCAGGCTCCTCTCTGCCTTTGCTGTGTGCAGGCTGCTCCCGGCGACCATGGGGAGGCTGCACCTTCAGCTCTAGGCAGAGACTGTGATGGGATGGTTGCCACCAGTGTCAAACCAGAGGCTGACTGCTGCTTTTTATCAGTCCAAAGTCTCTTCCTTGTGTTACAAATTCCATTCTGTTTATACACACACACACACACATATATATATATCTTTTCAAGATGACTTCATCTTTGTTTCAGAAGTCTCTTTGTAATTCACAGGTTACTGTTTGATCTGTCTGATGGTTGCATTCCTCTCACATGATTAGGTTTAGGTAAATGCCTGCTCAGATGGTTTTGTGTTCATTTCACCCATATCATTTATATTCATATTCTTATTTTAACAAATGTTGTTATTCAGGCCACTTGCTAAGGGTGAACCAGGCAAGCACTCCCGCATGTGTTTTTGAATTTCAGAGCTACTGGTGACTAAATACCCACTAGCATATGAAGGCTTATTTTATAAATTTGGAAGACTTTAATTTTTTTAGTTTTGATTTTACTCCTACCTTCAGCCCCTGCCTGAAGTGATATAAAATCAAAGCATCTGTCCTTAATATCCAGCTAGGATGCTTCAAATAACTTTATCGTACCCTGCTACTAGGAAGAGTTAAATAAAATAATTTAGGTTTGCCAAATAATGAAGGAATACAATTTTGGGGGAGTCTTTTTAATAAAAAGACAGAATATGAGCAAGATAATTTTAAACTATATTCTGATATTGAAATGACTGTGTACTGTGCTGGCCACTGCATAGTTGCTTCAAACTGCAAGACAATCACCTTAAAGAGACCCTGAGGTGAAACCCAGTGCTGGTTGTTGAAGCAAAATATGTGATTCACAGCCTATATCAGTACTAGTCACTGTTAAAGGAGACTTGATTTATTTAGCTCTCAGATCTCTCTCTTTTCAGTCTCAGAACATGTATCATCATCACTAGATAATTAGGAGAGTCTTATTCAAAAAGAGGGATAGGAAAAAGCTAAAAATGATGACAATGAAACATGCAAAGACATTTGAATAGTTACTATTACCAAATCAGTAAGAAAAGAAAGTCGAAGAGCAATAATCAGTCTTTTTATCATTTGTCAGAACTTGGAGTATTATCATGAGTAGGCTGCTTATTGTGATTGAAAGTGCATATGGTAAGGAGTGAACTTTTCTCATATTCTCATATTCCTGAAGGTCACATTGCCCTTTAGGCTATAGAAGGCTAAAATGCTTTGAATTTTTAATTCAATAATGAAATCTGGTCTGTGACCTTGGTGTTGCAAATTATCTGTATGTGTCTTTAACAACAATACATCTACACTTATAATGCAATACAACAGAAAAATCTGTCAGTCTTTAAAAAAAATCTGAAAAGAACAGTGCCATTTTGACTGCATCATTTAGAAAAATCTGTTTCTTTTTTTCTCCCTGAAACTGTTCCTTGTGGGTTCCCACATCTTCAGAGCAGGAATGGAGAGGAGGAAGTTAAAACCATGCATTACCATTACTCTACCTTGAACAGTTTACAGTATTGAGGACACCGAAGAGTAGAGGAATGGCCTTTTCTTGGATCTCCTCAAAGACTGTTGGCATAAGTTACTAAAAGGAGAATTGATCTTCTGGGGAGTTGTTTTTCAGTGGGTATGCACTGACAAGAGATCTTAAGCCAGTCAGAAACTATTAACATAGGTGAGTGATGAAATCGTCAGTGCTCCATAGACAGATGTGGGGATTTAAATTCAGCTCAGAAGAGCAAATTTGGAGAAACCTACCATTTGTTCAGCAATGAATTTCACTGTTTCTTGTGTTTTCCCCAAGAGATTCAGTCAAATCTTTTCCAGAGGGATATTTTGCATTAAGTTTTCTTCCACCAGAATTTCCTAAAGGAGAAAGGGACTTGTTGTCCTTCAGTTTGGAATTTAATTAGCCTAGCTAAATCACATACTTACTTCAGTAGATGAATGAGTTTCCTTACACATGACTAGGTAAATAGTAAGTAGAGGTCTTATGTTGTTTGATGAATTAATGTTTTCTTAAGCAAGATTATTTCATCAATGTAAATTAATATCAATATTACTTAAGGAAATTTATCCAAGTGCCTAAATCTCAGACATAAACAGATAGTCTTGTAAGATATTGGGTATTCTTGGATCCAGTTGGGAATTCAGCTCAATGTTGATGAAAATCAGGGTAGAAGTTGAAAGTTTTAAAGATTATTTATTAATTTCATTACTTAATTATAGGTGGCCTAGTGGTTAGCGTGCAGGACCTTCACTGCTGCAACCACGGGTTCGAGTCCCCGGTCTCCTGGCCTGATGGAGGTCGTTAGCCCTGTGTGGCCATCCATCTATGAGAAGGACACTCTAAACAAACCTACGTCCTGAGGACCTCACTGCCATTGTCCAAGCTTGCTTGGCCCCGGCAGATGAACCTTAGGATTAAAGGGTGGGCTCAGTTCAGCGCAGGCTGTGTCTCACCTAAAAAATCCATTGCGCAGGCTGGAAAGGTAAAAAGACCTTTCCCCAAATCTTCGTTCGCGAAGATGGGCCATTATTATTATTAATTATTAACCCAGTATTTAGATAATTTGCAGCATTAGGATTGGCATAGTTAAATTTTAACATCTGACGTTAATACTTTTAATATTAAATTCTTATATTTTAAATAATATATGTAAAATGCCTATATTAATATAAAAATGTAAAAAATTTGTTTGATAGGAATTAAAGGTCTATTAACATTAAGAATTTACTATTGGTCTGCTTCTTTCAATTGTCTTTGTTTGAACTATGCAATAGTCATATTATATACATCTCTGAAGTTCAGAAAGCATACTAAAGTCCCTCAGTATGTTTTTAAGTGGTTGCGCAGTTTCTGTGCAGATTCTGAGATTACTATTGCTTAGTTTCTTTTTTTTAAGTGTTCTTCATCAAAATAGCACACTGATAGCTTCTTTTAGAGACAGAAAATCACTACTTTTATTATGCATAGAAATACTAAAATACACATAGATACACGCACACATTTACAGAAAATGATTAAAGTAATCACTTCACAAATTCCCAAGGTGATGACTCTGATAATACATGAAAAAAAAAATAGATACCTAATACAGTTGTGTGTATGTACATGTTTGTGTGTTTTTAGGGAGCCAAGGGGGATGAAAGGCTTTGAACAACAGATTTTAAGTTGTTGGTTTGGTTATTTTCCAGAGGAACAAGAGCTCCTGCCCCACTGCTGTGGGGCCAGAGTGTGCTGCAACATCAGGACTTAAGTTGTCACCTCCTGTAGGGATGGGTCTGAGTCATTTTTTCCAGTTCTTCAGACAAGTCAAAGTCAGGAATGAAGCATGTAAAAAGACAGTGAAAGATGATGAAAGTTAACTAGCACAGTTAAATGAAAAGTAGAGTTGCTTTTTCAGTGCAGATTTGAGTCACAGTAAAATCTGAGACAGAGACCACTGAAGTGAGCTTGGGTTCTGTGATTGTCCTCCATGTCATTTGTCTCACCATCCTCAATATTTCAGCACTGTGAGCAATTGTTCCTTTAATAGCTTTCATGTAATTTGCATATAGAAAACTATCCCTTGAGCAGTTTTCTTTTCTACTATGAAATAAAGGTGGTTGGTGGCATGGTCATGGGGTGAATGACAACTTGAGTTTATTATACAATAAATAAATAATAGCTGCAATCTTTAAGACAGAAAAATGGCAATTATTGCTTAGCCCTGTGGGGTTAGCATTCATTATGTACAGCATTTCAGAACTATTGAATTCTATGAGTAGTAAAGAAGGAAGGGTAAATTACTTCTCAGAAAAATGTTGTATTTAAATGTATATCACTTTCATTTAAAATACTTTCTTACAAGCTGTCTGCTTGTGTAATGGAAAACTCATGCAGGAGATAAATAGCTTGATAAATGCAATGCAAAATGACAGCAAAGAATTGCAGTTCAACTGTGATTTTTTTTGGTGATCAGATCTTTCATGATCATGGAGGAATATTCAACTTTTGCAGAGGTAACATAAAGTTTATCTTGGCATTGTTCTCCATATTTTGAATTGCTGTGAGTGAGCTTGTCCTATTATATATGTGAAAGGAACCTGAAAGAAGATAGTAATATCTACTGTTTCGCATGCCAATTTCAGAATACTAATTTCTGTGCATGGCTGTAAATCTAATTAGCCAGAGTATCTTGAACAAATCATTTCACCTCTCTACCAGTCTCTCCTCCCAACATTTTTTTTCTCTCCCTGAATTATAAAAGCTTTGTTAGAGCATCTATTTATTTAACTATGACATTGAAGGTGTCTGCAATAAGCACTTAGCCCTCAGCTCAGGTAGTGTCTTTGGGCATAAAAAGGAAAATTAAGATCCTGACTGTAAACAACTTTATTTCGCCAAGTTCATAAGTGCTTGGTGAAATTGGACCCTCTTTTCTTGAAGTGCTTGCTCTCCTGATAGAAGAATAGGCAACTGAAGAAACTCAGTGATTTTTTAGAGAAAAAAATTGTTCTTTTTTTCCTCAAATCAGTCACACTAAAAGAGGGTTATATGCTCAGTGTTCCTGAAGGAAGATGAAATTATAATTCAAGAAGAAATAGTCAGTACATGTACTCAGTCATACTCAACCTCATCTACTGGTCTGGGCTTGAAAAAGATGTAAATGGAGAGAATGGAAAAGAAGAAGAAGGATGCAGTTGAGCTGAGAGGTGTCTGGTCATAAGAAGAGTATTTCCAATATGATGAATAAGGTAAATGTCCAGTTCTACAAATATTCCTTCTAATCCTCCAACATATATTGTTTGTATGGGCAGTCATCTATAAACTTGTCACATCTCTAGGAATCCCAAGTTGTACTCATGATGCCATAAAAAATTCCATGAGTCACATTAGCAGGATAGCCAAAATAAATCTGGAGGCAATGATACTGTGTTTCAAGATTGTATTATATACATACATATTATGTGTGTATATATATATATATGAATGTTATTAGCAATCTCTTAACATGCGGTGAAACTAAAAAAACCTCTCATATATCTAAAAAACACATTTATAATATTGAAAAACCTTGTTTTATCCCCAAAATTGCAAAGGAAGTAGAGGATTTTACTGCCAAAGAATAGGAAAAAAATCTCTCAACAGAGGAACAGCCAGTTCTATGTTAAAAATGAATTTTTATGAGATAGAATACAGGATTATGATTTATTTTGTGTGCTCTTATCTGAACAACAAAATCATAATTAGCTATTTTTTTCTTTTTTTTTTTGGTCTATCTCATTGCATTTTCTAATTTTGTTACTTTTACACAAGAGGAAAAAACCATCATTAAGACAGAGATGTGGGCCTTTATTTAGACTTACTGATGCAGGAACAAGTGTAGGATTTGACTGTGATTGATATCAGGTTTTTTTGTAGAGTTTGGTTGTCTAGATAATTCTTAGTGGACAATCAAAGGATAGGACAATTTAATATATAGGATAACATTTTTTCTCAATAAGATGATATCCTTATAGTGGAACAGTTGGAAATTCAGGTATGAAGACCATTTTCCATACATATTTTGCCTTGCAAATAAGCAGAAACCATCTTTGTGGCATTGCAAATGTATCATCCTAAACCTTTGTGGAATATTGCTAGGTAATAATAAGAGGAAAGGCTATCTTTGAGTAATCATTGCATTACCTCCTTGCCTTGCCTTTGGAAAAGACAGAAGGCAGATGCTGCTTAATTTGAAGTCTCTTGGGGAAACCATGATGAGGTTCACATAAGACATGTTGTAACTGTGTCTTCTTTTCCCAAATTGGATTGTCTAACTCTTTAGTGTTCTTTGCAAAGTTCATTGCAAAGGAAAAACCTTTCAATGCTCTTCATTTGTTGCCTTATTTCTACTGTAAGTCCTTAGAACAGTTCTATTCTATGTTGAAAATACAGGGAGTTAGCCATGCCACTGCTGGAAAGCAGATCATTAACTCAAAAATCCAATTTGTCAAACCTGAGATACATGTCAAATTCCACTGCTTACAGCAGTAACCACGGATCCTGAGTAGAAGCATGTATCTCAGATTCAAGTTATCAGGGAGAGGAAAGGTGTGAGACTTTGTAGCTTTGTAGTTCAGAGAAGTCTTCTTTTGAATGAGTATAGGTGTTGGGGTACACTAAGCAGACTGCAGAGTTGGACTCCCTCTATTGCTTGTTAACTCTTACCTCATGAATTATTTTTTGCACAGTGACCTGTGCACTTTGGACATGTGTGACAAATCAATTCCAATTTCCTAGACTACGTTATCTGGGAAAAACTGAGTGTCTAGTAGGTAAGAGACAAATTGTTCTCCTAGTGTTAATCACTGAAATTCCATCTCAGGTTAAATATAATCACTTAAGTACCTCTTTGAATAAGAGGCATACAGTAAAGGGACCGAGTCTCCCATATCACAGTCTTCATGCAAGAAAAAGCTTATCAGATCTACTTGCCCAGGTAGGAACTTCACAGCTGATAGCTGTAGAAAGTGAGAAAAGACAGTACGAATCCTCACAGCTGTAGATTATAACAATATATCCTAAAGCCATGATTGCCCAAACGTTTGCACACAACTTTACGTAAAGGAACAAACAGTGAAGTCATTCACAGTGCATAAAGCTGACTATGCATGAAGTCTGTAGGAGATGGAAGCCAGAGTGAATTGCTGTGCTGAAGGTGCATCAGTCTCTGTGGCTGATATAAAACAAAAGTAATAAGAAACCTTGGAAATAATTTTCAAAGCATTTTATGTACCATATAGTTTGTGGCTTGTTTTATTTTTTTCAGAGGCAAAATTTCCCCCCCCCATCTTTGTGTCTAATGTGGAAATCAAAGTTTTACACAAAAACTCAAAACATTATCAAGGTACCTCCCAAGAGCACCAGTGCTTAAAACTATTTGTTTTGCAGTTCTTACAGGATGTTGTCAGCAAGTATTGAAGAATTTTGGCTCACAGATCATTTAGTTCTAGTCTTCACTCAGGTTATGTCAGTGAAAGTATGACATCTTTAATGTTAGTTTTGATAGTAATTTTAAACAAAAGATTTACAGTAATGAAAGTAAGTTGCAAATCCTCATAAACTTTTTGGTTTTTTTCATTTAAAAAATCAAGCAAACTTGTTTGAAGGTCTGCTGCAAAAGATCTGTCTTCCGTCTTCTTTCTTTGTCTCTCTATATTTAAAATATGTTGATGTATTTCTCACATTTTCATTAAAAAAATCTTGTGCTCTACCCTTACAGAAACATCAGATAATTATAAAAAAATACTATAGATTCAATCTATAATTTTGAATAACGCATTACCAACATGGGCATTGTTATCTATGAATAAAATAGAGGAAGTCCCATATTCTGTAGATCAGTTCTGAATTCTATTTTTAAAACTAAACAATTTTGTGTATGGTTGCACTCTCCTTAGACAAGTAGTGACTATTCTATAAGACAGAGTATACCACTCTTAATGAGAAAACATAATAGTAACTGTACCTAAGAACATTGTTATATGAGATGAAAGTTTCAAAATATTTTTAACAGACCATGATTTTTTACCTATATAAGTGAAGAGAAATTATAAAACTAATACATTCATACAGTCATTCCAGGGATAAAAAGAAACTATGTAAATGGTGATACATCTTCTGATAATGCTGGCAAACTCATTAGTGTACTGTGATATCCACTATATAGAACATCATACGGATGAAAGTCATTAAATGAGAAAATGGTCTTGAGTTCTGTCTCAGTAAAGGAACTGTGATTTATTACTCAAACTGATATAAGTAAAATGAAGGGTAAGTTGTACTTGTGATGTATAGTGTGGAAGTTCTAAACCTTACTTAAGTATAAGCCAGCACTCTGCCAAGTGCTTCAAAGACAGAGTGACCGTATGGTACAAAAGTTAGTTTCAGTCCTAGCATGTTTGCTGACTGACAGACTTCAATTGAGCAAGATAAAAATGCAGAGAATGGAAGAAAGAAAGTACTGGCAAATAGGACTGCACAAATGACATGAACAACCCCCTGACAGTATGATGTGCAAAGGTTAACCCTTTAAAGGGCTGTCAATACAGTACAAGAGCTTTAAAATCAGAAAATTATAAAGTCAGTTTAGCCTGACAGCTTTTTCTCCAAACAGGAACCAAAGTTTTCATCTTAATTTCTTTACTTATTACCCTACTCTCTGGACTCTGGAATAATGTATACTTGCTACTATCTATTTTCCATTTTGCTTAAGCCATCAATATCAGGCATCTTTATGCTGACTGTCCTTCCTGTTGCTCTCTGAGTGACCAGTAGATAATATCTGGTATTCAGATTTACACTTTCTGTGGTGATATACTACATGCCTTTTTTCTCTCGCATCAGACACTTGTTTCAGAAAATGTTTCTTTCATTTCCTGAGTATTTTACAAATATTCACCATCTCAAGAAATGTGCCATTATAGTAGCTATGCAACACATCACTCAATATGATGTTGCCCTTTTTCATTATCAGGGCTGGAATTTCAATGGATTGTAGGGTCTTGTTCTTTAATCAGTCACTTTCCATTTACCACACCTAATTATAATCTCTATATATGGCAACTGAGCTGTCAAACATCACCATTAGTTGCATACTCTGTGCTTAGGTTTTAACCGACCTGTTCCCAGATATACAGACTTTGTCCAGGTTGTGAAACTAACTTTAAAATCTTCTGGGGTTGCATCAATGCTTATTTAAGCAAAATTCAGACTTGCATAAACCCATTTCTTCCTACCATACTTTAATAGGATAATGTTCTTTTGTGTGTCTTCCTTCTTGTGATCTGATAAATCCTGAGATACAATTTTTAATTCTTTTCCCACTCCACACTATTCCATTCCTGAATACAGTTAAATTGTCTTCAGATTTTGAGACAAAGATTCAAAGACTTTATAAAAAGTTGGTAAGCATCTGTGTGTTACTTGAGGGGCTGTGTCTTTATGTATGTGGCATCCTTTTTGATGTTGTCTTTTGATGTTTTTTCAGTTGTCTTACTCTCCTTGTCCTTACTCCTTGAAGTGTCATTTGTCATAGCAGAAGTGTAAAGTCATCAGCAGCACTTTTAAAAAGTGTCATTGAAGGTTTTCTAATAGCTTATTATCAAAGTGCTTATCCACCTCCTTTAATTGAGGAATAGTTCCATTCCAAAAAAATACACAGGCAGAAGCTGAGTGTTTTCTCCTCTTTAGATATCAAGGGTCTAAGCAGTGTGGGCTTCTAGCTGTGCTTCAGTACTCTGCTGAAGCATTCTCCCATTCTTATTATAGCAGTTTTTCTGTAGTGCAGTCTTGGTTAACAGTTATCTTCACTCTGTCAAATGCCTTCTTGCGGGTTTTTTATCATTTTCCATGCTGTTTCAGTGTTCATACATTAATTCTAAGAATCACAGGCCTTGACAGGGTAGCAACAGCAAAGCTGAAGAGAGAAAGCATTATTCTTAGAAATCCTTGGGCAGTCCGTACATTCATCATTAAATATGACAGAACTACTACCATGCACATGCATGTGCATACTGACTGATTTGGTCACATATCTTTCTGTCCTCCTCATCCAGGTAAATGCAGTATTCAAGACCAGTCTTTGCTATGATCAAACTCTTCAAGATTTGCTGCTGTTCTGTAATACTTCTATTGTCACAACCCAACTTGCTAAAAATGTTGTTTCAAAACAAAAAAAATAAAAAAGAGTAATTTGCCAAGAAAGTTCTCTGGTCCTTAAGTAGGCAGAAAAATGGAAAAAAAGACTGAAGTAATGTTAGGAGTTATTACTTGGCCTATTATGACAACATAAGTGTTCTCTGAGTCTTATTTTGTCCAGATCATTTCTGCGTGCTAATTTCCTCATGTCCTTGAGCAGTCCTGCACCTGCCTGTGATTCAAACCAAAGTATAAACATTTTCCTGAATATCTTGTAGAGTTTATACTAGTGTTGGTCAAAAGCAAAAAGAGTTAAGTTGGGGCATTACAAATATGAACAGTTCTTGTGAAACTGAATTCTAGGGACTAAATTGCTAAATAAACTGCTAGAAGTTTTGCTTTTCATTTTTGGTAGTTAGTTTTGCCCAAGAACTTTGAAATTTCTTTTGATCACAAAAGCAAATATAATTCAGGACATAAAGAAATGTTCTTAATATAATTAAACTCTTGGTTAAAGGATTCCCTCTCAAGAGCTCAGTCAGTCTGGATACAGACTATATTTTATTTTTGTTTGAAAATGGTGAATCTCCATCTGTGTATGATAAATGGCATGCTCTGCAGTACAAGCAAACAGGGTTTTTTTTCTAATCAGAATTCACCTTTGTCCCTCAGAAAAGTTGTAGCGTTTCAGTTTTGTTTTAAGGGCTTTGTCAATATTTGGATAAATCTCTTAAAATTTTATACTTGAAGCACAGAACCAGTTGAGGTCTAATGCATATTTCTAACATACGGTAAGGAAAGATAATAATCCTCTGGTCCTTAAATAATCTATGTACATTTTTTTTAGACGGAAGACCTTTATTAACTACAGTGAGCACTATCATGTCTTCAGGCAACATGTATTATATATTCAATTACTGTAGTTTAAGATAAAACATCAAGATTAAGCTTTCCAAAACAGCCTGAGGGATTTAATCTCATTATATTCAGGATGAAGTATTTCACTGGGATCTGGGTCCCTAAGTCTTTAGCTGTGTTTAAAATACTAGCCAAAATTCTTATTTTATGAATATCAGTTATGGGAAAAAAGTTTCCTTAATGGATCTAAGTTTATTGCTTACGTAGTTTCTAGGTCACATCTCATAAATTGTAACTTGAATTATCTGCTTTTCCTTTAATGTCAGCTAACTGTTCGATTGGCCTTTTTTCCACAAGAAATTAGTGCAAATCAGGCATCCAGCAGGTTTACATGAGATGGAGGTAAATTACAACTTCACCTTAGATACTTTTACCTTTTACTGATGTTCATAAAAACACTAGAATATAGTTAGGAAAATTGTCTTATCTTGAATTGAATTTAATATAGGTAAGATTTGAAATTAAATTGATGTTTTAAATGTCAAATGTTTAAATGTCCCAAGAAAGATGATCATGTCTAAGAATCAGATAATCTAATAAATGAGTGGATGTAAAATAAAGCACAAGTCCTTTGTTTTTTGCTAGTAGTACTGAGAAATTTTGCTAGATAGGTTTTTGCCACAGCCCAAAGGGAAACGGAATAGGGATGCGACACTGCACAAAAGGGTTCTGACACAATAGAAGGTCAGGGTGCAATGGCAATTTTTTAGGGGAGACAGAGACTTACATAGGGTTTAGGTAAGGGGTGGTCCGATAACTGGGGTGGAGCAACGGATCGACAACTCGGGGTGAAACAGGATTGGGGAACAAGGAAAAGATGGGTGGAACTTAGGGGTATCCAGGGGAAAGGACCAATGGGAGCTCACTCTGCACTGCACTCAGCAGCCAATCAGTGAGAGATGAGTGGGAAAACCAGGGGAGAACAAGGGAGTAAACAACTTTTGGCGGGAAAAATCTGAGGGCAAGTCATAACATGCCCTGAACCATATAAACCAAGGGGATTAACATGGGCATAATTGTGGAGGTACATTAAACATGGTGAAAACTGGGGAATAACATGAAAGTCTGTAGATAAATAGTCCTTTCAGGACCCATATAAGTCCCGCCAGGCCTTAAATCTTTCCCAATCGCTTGGGTTATCCTCCTCAGGTTTTAATATATATAATTAGCAGTTAGACATGAGAATATGGTCCGTATTTTAAACAGGGTCCTAGGCTGTTGCTTGTTGTTACTTCTCCAAAGGTAAATGGGAACTAGCTTCTGATGTAAGCAAAAGAATAGGACAAAACCAACTTGCAGCCCCTGTACCTGTGGAGGTGGAGAGTGAACCCAGAAAGCTAAACTGTTGAGCACTGAATCCCATTTCTTTCATCTGAGCCACTAGTTAGGTCTCTTATGCTAGTGGTATTTGTGAAGTCTCCTAGTTTTCCGGTCTTTTAACATCTATATTTTTTTTACCAACATATCATTAAAAATGCTTCTGTCGCAAGCAGGAGCTGTTCTGTGGTGAACAATTTCTAAACTGTACAGAAAGATAAGTTTGAAGACCTTTTACTTTTATTAGAAGATAGATTGGGATCCAGGAAATGTAACATCCACAAAAATTTAAAATGCAGAGGAAAACAATTTAAGTAAATATTTAATGAACTCTTACTCATGTAAGAACATCAAAGCAATGTTAAGTATTAACATTTTTGTGGCATGGAAGAGAGATATTAGCTATGATTTAGTTCAGGAATAATCGGTTAGGGCATAACTTGCTACAAAGATAAAATTTAGGTCACCAGTTATACTGTCATTATATCTGATTTTTTCCACTGCTGCAATCAGTCTTGAAGATGCTCATACATAAGTAAGCATAGAAGCCTGAACTTTCAGATATACCAGAAAGTCCTCTTTTGATCTTACAGACTAAAACACATTAAAAGTAGATCTAATTTGTCATCAAAGGTTCAGATACTGAAGTATGGTGTACTGATATTGAAAATTTATGTAGCTTGTATTATTAAAGGTAATTATCACAAAATTGCACTTCATTTAGTCTGTATACTGAATAAAAGCTTTAGGAGATGTTTCATATCACACTATATCCTTCCAGCAGCAAGAGAATTGAATACAACCCAAATGATGATGTTTTCCAATTTCTATGAATAAAAAATGTGAGAAAGTTGTAATAAGTGTATGATTTCTCTGACTTAAAGCTATTTAATGTTTGCTATGGTCCAATTCAGTAGTGCTGTTTGTACCAAATATAGGACATTGGTAGTTATCCAGAATAGAAAAAAAAAAACAAGTTAAGCTTCATTGGACGTGCTAACCAAGGTGCTCCACCTTTCTTCTTTTTCTTTCTCTTTCTAAATTAGAGAGATTTGAAAGTGATGCTGTTGACATGTCACTTGGAACTTAATCCTGGACAATATATCTCCATATTTTCATATGTAGAATGGAACAGTTGTGGTGTTTTAAATGTATACACAATTTTATGAGAACAATAACAAACAATCACGAAACGGTGATGATCACACAAGGAAACTTCTGTTTTAATAATCCATCAGTTAACACTGAGAAAAATTAGAACATTTCATGATGTATTATGGTTCAGCAAAAATATCTTAAAGGCTAGTCACCCATATGTCTCCATTTCTAGGAAGACATTCACTGTGCTCACAATCCAATTTATTATATCAAATGTTATATGTCACCTTCTGGCTGATGTACACTGCTTTGTGGTTTCTGAAGCATCACATGCTTTGTTCGGCTTTGCTTTTTTCATGGAGACTGTGCAGTGGTTTTCCTCCATTTTAGGTCATTGAAACAGCCACATGAACATGATTATCTTTAAGCACCTTTAGTGTAACATGTGGCACATTTTTCATGTACTGTAGTCTTATAACTAACTCACTTTTTTTGTCTCCTCAGTTAGTATAATGGTAAATCTCTTCTTGAAAATATGCAGGTGAAACAGACCCTGTCTGTTCATTGCCTTTCTGAGTGGCACTGGTAATCCTCATTAACAGATGTAATTTTTCTTATGAGTCTATTCCAACAACCTGCTGCACTTCTGACAATTCTTATCAGTTCCATAACTATTAACAGTTGCACTTCTTCAACCTCTTTTCTTCTTTCTTGCCATTTCTATGTGTCTTTTTATTTAAGTAGCTTTATTAGTAGATCCTAGAGGTTATTACAGAGGTAAGTCAGAATCAGCTCTCTTTTCTGAATCTAGATATCCTTCCACAGTAACCAGGACAAGCAGGGGCACATCCAGTTAAGAAACTCTCAGTGTGCACCCAGAAGGCAGGGGCTTGAGGTACATTAGAGTACCTTATGTCTGCAGTGTAAGCTCAACTACTGAGAATTTGAATGTGGAGCTTATGAGGACAGTAAATGTTTGATATTATTATTATTGAAAGAAATGTCTTTTGTGCTATAAGGAAGAGGACAGAATGGCAAAAGTCAAGTTACACAGCACTTTATGCAGAGTTTGGATCTTGTAGTGCTTTGAGGAAACAGTATCCTTTCCATCTTATCCAGAGAAATTAATAAAAAGGCAAAGAAAGAGTTTGAATGGAATCACAAAATATTTGGTTGGCAAGAAGCCATCAATTGAAATTGGTGAAGACTAGAGCATATTTTCTGTTTTATCTATGTATTGTATTTACATATTTCCCACAAAATGCATACCCTTTTGGAAAGAAGCACTTTTCTCCATGGGAGTTATGTCGATTAAATTCTGCTGAGATCTAGTATTTGTTCTACGAAAAATGTGAGACAAGACTGTGCAATATCACGTGCTTTTATACTGAAATCCAGTTGGTAAAATATTTTTCCAAACACAAAAGAGTGAAGCACCACTCACATCTTTTGTGGGCACCTCTATGGATACCTTTTACTTCTGTGCAATAGCTGAGTAGAATAGTCAAGTACTTATAGATATGGAATGCAATAAGGGTGGCCATATTCTTGTTGAAGTTTTCAGCTTGGCATGAAATAATTAAATATTCATTGAATCAGAAAGATAATAAGTATGACTGTATTGCCTTCTGGTTAGAAAAGAATAATAAGAATTGCACTCTATTCCTTTACCTCAATAATACCTTAATATGAAGTTCTTTAATATGTAAACCATAATCATTCATTGGGAAAGGGACTGTAACTCAGGTCTCTCCTTCTACTACAAAGCTAGGGTAATTCTCTTTACATCAGACTGTTTCCAATCCAATAAATATTTAATTATATGTATGCACTTAAAATTTCAATAAGTTGGAATCGGAAAGCCAATTTCCCATCTTCAAAATATTTTGTAAATTTTTTGTGAGCACATACACATTAGACATTCGGGTGATTCATGCAACTAGTTTCCCCACTTCTTAGGCACTGAAATCCTGCATTAATCTATAGCTCAACAGACCTTCTTGCTCAGGATTTTTCTTTCTGATCCTGCAGTTGTTACAGTGTATATGCAAAGCAAGGAATCATGAAGTCCGTCTAACAACAAGAACTAGTTAATAGTTGTCAGGGTAGAAATAAGTAGCCACTCCAGATTTACACTATCAGTGTAAACAGGAAACTGCACTTCACAAATGTGAATGAAAATTATACTAAGATCAAAATCTAGTCAGGCTACCATCAGACAATGGAATAAAGGGTATAGACCTGTGCTCTTTCTTTATCTTACTTTTTCTTCCTCTCTTCCACCTTTCCCACCCTCTCCCCACCTAAATGCTTGTTTAAAAGTTCTTCTCTGCTAGGTTTCCAGTGGCGCAGGTTTGAATTAATAGATACACCTGAGGGATTGAGGTCTATGTTTGAGTAGTGGTTAAATGTTTGTCTTCTAAAGTTCACACATTGACAAGATACTTTTAATTTAATGGCCCATCTTCGCGAACGAAGATTTTGGGGAAAGGTCTTTTACCTTTCCAGCCTGCGCAATGGATTTTTTAGGTGAGACACAGCCTGCGCTGAACTGAGCCCACCCTTTAATCCTAAGGTTCATCTGCCGGGGCCAAGCAAGCTTGGACAATGGCAGTGAGGTCCTCAGGACGTAGGTTTGTTTAGAGTGTCCTTCTCATAGATGGATGGCCACACAGGGCTAACGACCTCCATCAGGCCAGGAGACCGGGATTTGAACCCATGGTCGCAGCAGTGAAAGTCCTGCACGCTAACCACTAGGCCACCAGGGGTCTCTTGACAAGATACATAATTATGGGAAAGAACATGTATTCCTTCATTATATGAGGTATATTTCAGTGAGTTTTTTAAGCATTCATTTTTTTTAACACTACATAGCTTGCTGTATTTTCTTTAGCCAGGCTATGCTTCTGCTTGAAGTTATACAAGGAGTTAGGTACTTGACTGTGCCAGGACCTTAAATCTTAAAAAAAAAAAAAAAAAAAAAAAAAAAAAAATTAGTATTATTGCCATTGGTTAAACAGTTGATTGTTAGAAAAAGACCATGAACTGTATTTTTTTTTATGCTGATGGTGATGCACTTTATGCAGATAATTAAAGAAGAGCTTCAATTTTCATTATATGCTTAAGTATCTTCTCAATCCAGATTAAATTTAATAAAGCTATTTGCATGCATGTTTGATTGATTTGAAGCTTTGGCATGCAAACAAATTGATATTATTGAAGTTATTGACTGACTTACCCTGTATTTCTTTATTTTATTGACCTATTGAAATATTGTCAGCACTATAAAATGTCTTTTTGCTAAGTGCTAAACTAGAATCAATAAATTTATTAATGTGCTATTCATAGAATGACTGAACAATACAGATCTTAAGGGGTTTTCATGAATTTATGAATTAGTAGGATAACTTTTTAAATGGTGAATCACTGAATGTTAAAGGAAGCGACTAAATACTACCTAAACAGATGTGTTAAGGTAGAAACAAAATGTAAAAAAAAAAAGCATTTTGTGTTTAAATTTAACAAACAGAATAATTTTATACCAACAGTTTACAATTCTCTCTTTACAATTAGGCAAAGCTCAGTGAGAGTAGTTTTTATTTTTGTTTTAATAGGGTAAAATAGTGATGCTAAAAAGAAAGGCTTGGGAGAACCCTGGGTAGAAGGATTTACAAATTTATGCAAGGAATGCAAATATTCAGTACTCACTAGTCTCCCTTACAGACATGACAAACATGGTAAGGAACTTGGTGGTATTTTGGAAAGATTATTGCTCACAAGAAAAAGTGGAAGTTACTGAGTGGTGTCAAGGTGACAAAAGTGAGATGACTACTCTTTAATTTCAGGACAGTGAAATAAGGTAATAAGGTGCATAAGTTAATAGAGACATATATCTCTCTGAGGCAATTTTGTACCCTTTCCAAACTGATCTGTACAATTCCCTGAAAGAGATTCATCCACTTCTCATTCTCTAAAAGCCACATTTATTTCAAGATCAGAAAATTGTAAACTATGGGGTGATTTTTCTTTAAACTATTTTCCATAAATATCTTTTTGGTAATTAAGTAAAATAAGGTAAATAAATAATTCTTCTGAACAATACTGTAAGATGTAGATGCAGAGGTGTCTCTGTGAAACATCTCAATGTTATAGCTACTCAACAGTGTGTTAAAGCAGATTTTCATCAACATTTCAATGACAAATGGCAAAACTTTTGTTTCATTTAATTTGTTTCATTTATCCAAATGTTTTAAAGTTAGAAGTTTAAAAAAACATGAAATTTTTTGTCATCGGGTTCAATGTGTAAATCTGGAAAACAATTCTAAGAATTAAAAAGAAAAAAAGCCCACAAAGTAAAGAGTAGACTACAAAAAAAATCACCTGATCATAGAATAGTTTGGGTTGGAAGGGACCTGGAAAGTTCATCTAGTCCAACCCTCTGCAAGGAACAGAGATATCAGCTAGATCAGGTTGCTCAGAGCCCTGTCAAACATGACCTTGAATGTTTCCACCACCTCTCTGTGAAACCTGTGCCAGTGTTGGATCACCACCATCATAATTTTTTTCCTTATATCTAGTGAATATTTATTCCCTTTCCATTTAAAGCCATTACTTCTTGTCCCATTGCAACAGGCCCTACTAAAAAGTTTGTCACCATCTTTCTTATAGGTCCCCTGTAAATACTGAAAGGCTGCAATAAGGTTTCCCCAGAACCTTCTCTTCTCCAGGCTGAACAACCACAAATTCTCTCAGTCTTTCCTTATAGCAAAGGTGTTCAATCCATCTGGATATCGAGCAGTTGATCACTAGTCTGGATGCAAACACCCAGCTGCTTCCTCATCCACCAAACCGTCCATCCATCAAGTCTGTATCTCTCCAGTTTAGAGATAAAGATGTTTTTTGGGACTGTCTCAGAGGCCTTACAAAAGTCCATATAGGTGACATCTGTAGTTCTTTCCTTGTCCACTGATGTAGAGACTTCATCATAGAAGGCCATTGGGTTGGTCAGGCAGGACTTGCCCTTGGTGAAGCCAAGCTATTTCAAATCACCTCCCTGTCCTCCACGTACCTTAGCATGGTTTCTAGGAGCATCTGTTGCATGATCTTTCCAGGCACAGAGCTGAGGCTAACAGGTCAGTAGTTCCCAGGGTCCTCCTTTCTACCCTTTAGAAAATGGGTACAAGGTTTCCCTTTTTCCAGTCACCTGGGACTTCACCTTACTACCACGACTTTTAAATTATCATGGAGAGTGGCTTGACAACTGCATCAGCCAATTCCCTCAGGACTCTGGGATGCATCTTGTGAGGTTCCATAGACACATAAGTTCAGATTCCTCAGGTGATCTTCTCTTACAGTGGAAGGTCTCTGTCAGTCTCTGCCTTGAGGTCCATCCACTCGAGAGGTGTGGGTAGAGAGGTTGCCAGTGAAGACTGAGGTAGAAAATTATTGAGTACTTCTTCAACCTTCTCCTCATCCATTGTTACCAGTTTGATAGTCATGTTCATCAGAGAGTACACTTTCTTTGACCTTCCTTTTCTATCTGATACACCTGTAGAAGAACTTACCAAGTTCAGCTCCAGCTGCACGTTGTCTTTCCTGACCCCATCCCTAGACACTGTTCAGCAGCCTTATGCTCTTCCTAGGATACCTGTCCCTGCTTCCACTGCCTGTGCTTTTCCTTCTTGCCTTTTAGTCTGACCAACAGACCTTGACTCAGCGACACTGGTCTCTTGTCTTCCTTTCCTTATTTTTTACACATGACCACCAAGAGCTCTTGCACTCTATGAAAAGCATCCTTAAGGATATGCCAACTCTGTTCTGCTCCCTTGTCCCTGAGGGCAGTTTCCCAGAGGGTCCTATTTACTGACTCCTCAAACAGATGGAATTACTCTTTTGTAAAATTTAGGGTCCTGACTTTACTCTTCGCATGATCCATAAGTCTCAGGATGCAAACTCCAAAAGTGCTTAAGCTGCCTCCAGTCTTGACGTCACCGATTAGCTCACTTGTGTTGGTGAGTACTCAGGTACAGCACGCATGCCCTCTGGTAGAGTTGTCTATTATCTGGCTTAAGAAGTGATCCTCAAAGCACTTCAGGAATCTCCTGGATTTCCTACAGCTCGTTGTGCTACTTTCCTAGCAGATGTTGGGGTGGTTGAAGTCCCCCAGCCAGATGAGAGCCTGTGAGTGCAGTGTCTCCTGTAGCTGGAGCAAACAGACTTCAATAGGCTCTGCTTGATCAGGAGGCCTGTAGTAGACTTGAGCCACAAGGTTGCCTTTGTTGCCTTAGGCTCTGATTCTTACTCACAGGCTTTCAACCCGCTCACAGCTGTTCTTCAGAGACAGCTCTTCACACTGTCCATTCATTGATGTAGAGGGCAACCCCTTCACCTCTCCCTCTTCTGTCCTTTCTGAACAGCCTGCAACCATCGACAACCACACTCCACTCATGGGATTCATCCTATCAAGTTTCAAAAACAGTAAGGTCAAGTTTCAATAATGGTAGCTTTCTAGCAGAACAGTGCCTTCCAACTCCTCCTGTTTGCTATGTGCATTGATGTAGGGGCACTTCAGTTAGGCTGATGGATGCATCACCTTCTTAGGGAAGCACATCTTAATTCCTTTGTGGTACTTCACTGGTGTTCGTGTGGTTTCCTCCTGGTTGCCTCCTATTAACCCAGGAGCCCCTGGCTCATCTCTGTAACACTTCAAGTGCTGCAGTGTGCCCAGCATATCTCAGAGCAATAGGTTGAGAGCCCTTGCTAGCACTATGTCCCTCTAACCTTGGCTTCTGATTCCACAGCTTGTCACAAGCAAGCCTGATACTATCTGCCACTCCCTTCAGGTCTAGTTTAAAGCTCTGTTAATGAGCCCCACTAGCTTGTGAGCGAAGAAGACCTTCTTCCTGCTTTGAGGAAGGTAAATCCCATCTGACATCAGCAGGTTTGGTGCTGTGTAGGCCATCCCATTATCAAAAAACCCACATCTGTGGCAGTGACACCAGCCACCAAGCCATGCATTAATAGCCCATGCCCATCTGTTTCTTCCAATGTCTCTGTCTGCAACTAAAAAATAACCTGTTCTCCAGATTTCCTTACCAGCCATCCCAAGCCCCTGAAGTCTCTTTTGATGGCCCTTGGACTACACATTGCACCTTCATCGCCACTCACATGGAATAATGTAATGGATAACAGTCATAAGACTGTACCAGGCTGGGAAGTTTCCCAGTAATGTCCTTAATCTGGGCCCCAGGAAGTCATAAGACTTCCTTAAGAGGTGGGTCTGTCAGAAACATTGGACCCTCTACTCCCCTCAGAAAGGAGTGGTTGTGATGTTGAGCTAATCTTGGAACACCTCTGGTATAGATGGACAGTTATCCACATCATCCATTGATGAGTCTTCTCCATCCAGAGACTCATACTTGTCATACAGAGGCAGCTGGGAAGGTGAGGTGGGTTGGATGTAGTTCTGCTAAATGTCTGTCAGATGTGCCATTTATAACATAGTGTATTAACTAAGAAGAAAAACTGACCTGCCAGTCTAGGACTCACAGAGATGATGGATGGACAGTAAATTCTTTATAATGAAAAACACAGTTTCTTTTGCAATAATTGCTTGAGGAAAAGTAATATTAAATGCTTTTTCTAGTGGCAATAACATAGAAAATGAAGTAGGTTGAAGATATGCCTTCACATTTTATTAAAAAACCAGAGCATTACCTTGTGTTTGATATGAATGCCATTCTGTATGTTTTTCCATACTTTTATATAACTATATTGATCTTGATGAAAAAAAAAAGGTATAAAGAAGAAAAGTTATTAAAGGCTAAATTCATAATGTTTACTTGTGATTTCTTCATTTGTCCCTTACAGCATTTTTTCTGCTGTACAAAATGGTTGCTCTATACATAGTCCAGGACATGGGCTTGTGCTTTTCAGGTGCATTTAGCAGATATAAATTGCACATCAAATGTCAGTGTTTAGCAAGTCAAATAAATCAGGCCACAGCTTCTGTCAAGATAATAGCAGTTAGTTACTGTGAATTCAGTAGCATATGAGAAAAATCTAATAAAATAGGTATTTGCAATGTATTTATCTTCATTATAGTAGGTGCCTTTGATTGTAAGGGTTGCTAATCCATTTATATGTTGTTTTTTGTTGATTGATTAATGTGTCTCTGAGACAATTTTTTTCAAGAGGAAAGTAATACTTAATTATAAACAATCATACATTGATTTTAATTGTCTTTAAAACATTTTTCTCTGTAGTGTAATGGAGAAAAATATAATAAGAACTAAATAGTTTACCAAGTTACGGGTTGTCTTTGGTGGCGGGATAAAGAGCATATAGGTGCCATCCTTCCTTCATTATCTTTTCCTGGTGTTTTTGCTATTGAAATGTCATAAGTAAAAGGGAAATCACACACTAAATATATGAGGTTTTGCTATTATTTTCTTCTTACTGATATTTAAGACAAAATTTTAAATATATTCTTGAAAAAGAGAAAATTCTACAATACTCATTAAGAGACAGAAAAAAACCTCTCAAATGCTAATTAAATAGTATAATGAAGTAATTTTTCCATACTTAGATTTATTTTGGTGTTTAATTTCCAGGAACATATCAGAAAGCAAGTTTTCCAAAAGCATACATGTGCCTTTGAAAGTCAAAGGCCAGATGATCTCTGTCTATATATATATATATATATAAACCATTCCAGTGCTATTCATTTAAATGCAACTCTAAAAGCTTCTATTTATCTGAAGATTTTCCCAGAATTTTACCATCTCAGAGAAAATGTCTTGTGGGGATATTCAGTCAGGGAAAAAAAAAGCAATTTACTTGGATTTATTGAGTCAATCACAATCAATGGGTGCATCTTGAAGATGTACAATCTGTAAAGAAAAAAAATTTAAAAAGACATTTGTTAAATACATTTGAATTAACAATTTATTAGGGAAAACTGTGATTCGCTCACAAGTTTTACAAGAAGAAAAAGAAAGTTCATTATCTAACGTAATCTGCTAGAAATTATTCCTTATTCTGTATTACCATCTAAGATTTTCTTTAAATTTGTTTTTTGCTTAATCATTCTCACATAATTGGTAGTCTCGTGATGGTACACACTAATTGATATTTTAAGTGGTCCTGAAATGCTTGAGATATATACCTTGCCTGTTGTATTTTATCATCAAAATATTTTTAATCTAAATAAAGATGTTGATGCTCTTTATTATAGATAGTTTCTATTCAAATATATGCATTTATAATTTAAGGCTCAGCTTTAGTATCTACTGAATGCACTTCAGTTATAGGTATACACTTTAACCCCAAGCCAGCCACTGGATTATAAAACCAGTGTCCATCTAAAAATTAAATTCTTCACATTTAAAAAAGTAAAAAAAAAAGAATAAAGAATCAGGGAAATAACTTTGGCTGTAGTCACAGATCTTTCACAGTATATGACAAATCCGAAAGTAAAGTTTTGTGTTGGCTACTTATTGAGTACACAACTGGTACAAAATATTTCTATAACAGTATCAGTAGACCTCCTGGCATCAAATTCCACCTGGCCAAATAGGTTGAATACTGAAAAAAATTATGCCCATGCTCATTTTCACTGACACACACAAGCATTGTTCAAAAATATAAAAAATAATTTTAAAATTTATTTTTTCAATGAGCTAGTGATTTTTAGTCTCCCTTTTCCACTCTCAGATCTACATTTGGATTTTTTTTTCTTCCAGGTTATGTCATCAAAATAACATTTCTCATTATCTTTGTGATGTTTCTATTAATAAGAAGGATCCTTGAGGTCAGTTCATCTTGGTGGAGAAGGGAATATAATCTAATACAAAGAGAAAATAAACTGGTTGCAAAAATTTGTTTCTCTGTATAATAGCACTGGAAACATTTAGTGACCCAATTTACCTGCTGAAGAACATAATAGAGGAAAGGTTCAAAAAATATTTATATTGTCTGAGTCATTTGGAAAGCTTAATCAAAGGAAATCCATCAAGCCCACTTCATTCATAAAAAAGGGATTAAACACACTTTTGACTCTGATAATTGTGCTGTTCAGGACTTTTAACTGTTTAAAGTCCTTTCAAAAATAGATTATAGCTAAGATTTACTAAACTTTAAAAAAAAAAAAAGCCTTCTGGGAAAAATTACATTAGTGTATTTCCAAATAAATGCAGATTTTTTTCCCAGCATTCATGAATATGCTTTCCACAATACTTATCTTAAGATGTAATTTCATGTCCAGTTTGCGTCAGTGCATCTCAATCTCCTTTTTTATGCATTTACCTCATATTCATGTTTAAAAGTTCTTATAAGTGAGACCTCAAAAGCCTGTTCCCAAAAAAAGAAGATTACACAGAACCTGAGATTAGGAACCCATTTCAGACTCTAATGAAGTAAATGAAAAGCATCTTAGTGGCCACAGCAGACTTTGAATCAGTTCTTAATGTAATTGTGATGTACTACCTAGGAAGCATAAGATTTTAAACTTAAAATTAAAATAAAAAGGGTATGGAACATTAAACATCAGGGTGATTTATGTCTGCCAAAAAAAGCATTGTGAAAAGTACCTTACTGTGACATATTTGCTGACTCATGTTCAAACAGTCTGTGAGAGCCTCTGTAAGTCAATAAAGGAAGGAAACTAACTGAGCTTCAGGTACAAAGTATGTAATGAGAATGACACTTTAACTACCAGACAGTCAAGGTCTGATCCAATTCTCATCAAAATCAATATGGAATGTAACTGTTATCTTACAGTTTCCTTTGTTGAATTATGAGGCCTACAGAGCTACCACAATAAAGTTTTGCTAATGAAGTTGAAGATGAGACTGTCAGTTAATGTCTGTGAAGGTGGGCGTCACAGTTCTGCAGCAATGGCTGAGACACCTACATAGTTTCCAAAATCTCTAGAGGGCTTACAGGGATAGAAAATTAGTAGGTTAAATAGAACATTTATACTTCAGAGGAATCAATTTTATAAAACCCAAACTCTAAATGCTAATTATTTTTCAGTTTTTGAGCTTATTAATCACAGTTTGCCATAAGTATGTTTTGTGGACCACCAGAGAAAATAGTTTTAGGCAAGGACAGCTTTTTCCACTCAAATTTGCTTTGGGATCATGGATTACTGTTATTAGGTCAATGTCAGCTGAAGGAGAAAGATGATACTACAATATGTCCAGGTGAAAAGTAACACATTTCACAAACTCTGAGATCCTGCAGTGAAGAGAGCTTGTCTACAATACAAAGCAATGATTTGTGGTAACTAGATGTTCATTTATTGGAAATGAGAGAAAATGCGAATATTCATGGCTGTCTCACTCATAGATATCTCTTAATGTGGCTCAACAGATTCCTCTTCAAAGAAATCTCTACAAATCTAAATTTACAAAGCCTGATTATGAAGGTAAGAATATATTTTCTTTGCATTAAAATTTTTCTGAATCTCTTTTATGTTCTACTATCTTATAAATAGTGTTCTGACCTACCCAAGATACGTCAGAGAATATGGTAAAACTAAAACATTTACTCATCTGAACTAAGAAATGTAGTATTTGGAGATATTCCAGCTGAGACTCAGTTTTGGTTTACTTTAATTTATGCTGAAAAGCAAAGTATACAGCTAGAACAAAGAATTTCTTCCTATCCTCAGTGGAATTCAGTATTAATTTTATTTTGAAGATACATTACTTTCCAGGCACTGATTTTTAAGACAATATTCAGGTACTTCACCAAATCAGATCTAGGTTAAAATTGGGACAATCATTTTGGTTACCATTTTTACAAAGCTTCTTGATGCACTGAATATAATGCAAACATTTCTGGAAGCCACGCTTTTGACAAGAATTGAAATACTGAGTGTAGTTCTCATTTTAGGAAATCTAATTTTTTGTGAAAAGCAAGTAGATTTTATTTCTACTGTATGACAAAAAAAAAATTCTTACTCATTAGGAAACCATCTTCTTGTCCTTGTTTCTCTTTATTGGGGTTTCTCTACTTAATTGCCTAACAAAATAGATAAATAATCAGAGTAATATAAAATCTTTATTTAGTCAGAGTTAATCAATTTGAGTTATTTTGTACACTTATATTTAAATCTGATTCCCTAGATTGTTTCAATCTGATATGGGCGCCTTATCTTTTCAGGTTCCTATCAGTGATGACAGGCTCCCTGAGTGAAAAGCCAGATCTTGAATCCAGCATGGTTCTTTCACTACTTGAATGACCTGACAATTTATCTGCAGCAATGAAACTTAACTGAAGCTTGAGTAAGAGGAAGAAATACATTTTAAAAAATCAGAAAACCCTTGTTTCAGAACAAAAAGAAGGATATAAGTGGGTAAATGCTAAAGCATACTTTAGTATTTCTGAAGAGCTTTTTTCTGTAGTCAGAAAACTCATAGAGGATTGTGTTTCCACCCCAGGACTCGTGATCTACTGATAAGTTGTCAGCTTTGTTATGCAGGACCGCTATTAAGTGGATCATATATGCTATGGTTTTGACTTTGTATTACATTGAAGTAAAGAGATTGTGAAAAAATGTGGGTGACATTTGGCGGATGCTGTCTACATTTTCATGAATTTTAATGGCAGTGTTGTAAAACAAAATCACAAGGACTCATTATGTTTTCACAAAAAAAAAAAAAGAAAACCAGAAAAACACCCCCCCCAAAGACAACTTTTTGGACTAAAGTGAATTACAGGCATCTTTCAAAATCTTGAGGTCATACAGACCCCTTTCTAATGGCATTTTCAGGGTTTTTTTAAAAATATTCTGAGTTTGACTTTTTAATTTATCTTTGAAGTATTTGAGGTTGACTACTCATCTGTCTTCTGATTTATTTTTATAAGTTGAAGGGATCATATCTGCAACACTGTCACACGTTTGAATTGCTTATGTAAGCATGTGAAAGCTCTCAAGGTGCTAGATGACAGTTTCTGAATATTTTTTGTCTTATATTGTCCCCCTCTTTGCTTCAGTGGTCCTCATGATTACAGAAGGGGACTGAGAAAATACGTCTGCCTGTATTGATTCGTCAGTTATGACAATGTGTAATTTGTGTGCATGTGCACCTGCATTTACACACCTGGTTGGTATTAGTGCATACATTTCATGGGTGAGGTGGCTTGACCCTGGCTGGCTACCAAAGCCACTCTATCACTTCCCTCCACAAGTGGACAGCAGACAGAAAAATATAACAAAAGGCTCATGGGTTGAGATAAGGGCAGGAAGAGATCGCTCACCAATTACTGTCACAGGTAAAACAGACTCAGCTGAGGAAAACTAGTTGAATTTATTACCAATCAAAATCAGACCAGGACAATGAGAAGTAAAACAAATCTCAAACAAATCTTTAAAATACCTTCACCGCACTTCTCTCTCTTTTCTGGGCTGAACTTTATTCCCAGTTCTCTACCTCTTCCTTCCATGTGGGGCAATAGCAGTTATGGTCAGTTCATCACAGGTTGCTTCTGATGCTGCTTCCTCCTCAAGGAGAGTCATCCTTCCTCTGCTCCAGCATGGTGTCCTTCCCACAGGAGACAGACCTCCACAAGCTTCCCCAACATGAGTCCTTCCCACAGGCTAGAGTTCTTTAACTGCTCCAATGAAGTCTCTTCCACAGGGTGCAGTTTTTCACACTGCTCCAGCATGGGTCCCCCAGAGGGTCACAAGTCCTAGCAGGAAATCTGCCGTAGTGTGGGGTCCTCTCTCCAGGGTTCTTCAAGTTCTGCTCCATCACAGGCTTCCCACAAGGTCATACACATTTTTTAGGCATTCACTTGCTCCGGAGTGGTGCTCCTTCATGAGATGCATGTGGATGTCTGCTATCCTGTGGACCTCCATGGGTTGCAGGGCCTCAGTGTGCTTCACCATAAGCTAAAGGGAAATTTCAGCTCTGGAGCCTGGAGCACCTGCTCCCCCTTCTTCTCCACTGACCTTGGTGTATGCAGAGTTGTTCCTCACATATGCTCATTCTGCTCTTCTCTGGTCATAATTACTTCTGTGCAGCAGCTATTTTCCTCCTTAAATCTGTTTTCCAAGAAGCTTTACTACCATCATTGTTTGGCTCAGCCTTGGCCAGCAATGGGTCCATCCTTGAGCTGGCTGGCATTGACTCTGTCAGACATGGGGAAACTTCTGGCAGCTTCTCAAAGAAGCCACTACTGTAGACCCTCTGCTACCAAATCCTGGTCACCCAAACCCAACGCAATGGCAAATCTTACTTTTGCAATATAAAATCTTTCCTTCAGAAAAACAGCAAGTCCCTTAACTAGGAGATGGGCGTATTTTTGTTGTCTTAAGGTACAGATACTAAAATAAGCATTTTCTAGTACACACTAGGCATCAAGTGGCACTTGTAGAGTGAAAGCTGGACAAAAGAAAGAGTGTAGAGTAGGCAGAAAAAGGGATGAGGTATGAGACTTCTTATTGCCTTTGGCTTTTTACATCTGGGCTACAGTCCCTCTGCTTCTTCCTGATGTACAGAAACCTATCATGGGTATTGAATACAATAACATGGCTAGAGATCTGTAATTGCATTTGTAGCAATTCAGTGGAAGCTGGGAACAGTAATGATGCTTTTCCAGACTTGCTTTTCTCTGACTCATTGAGATTAGTATTGTTGACTAGCAGCAGCACAATTTCAAAGTAGATGAGAGGGAAGTCTAGTGGTCTAGAAATATGGCATAGTAGTTATAACATACTTTAGAAAGTGTAGAGAGGAGAGTTTCAGTTGTCTCCATTTTCTAAAAGGGCAGGAGATGGAAGGGAGAAAAGAGAGGTAAAATATACCTGAGAGGAATTACATATTTCATAAATGCTATCAGCCAGGGGACATGGTATTTGGCTTTCTAGTGCTCTCAAGACTGACAAGATGCTCTAGCTATTGTAATAATACTTAAGAAACTTAAAAATATTCTTTTCTGATTGAAAAGTTTATCAAGAATTACAGGCCCTAGTCGTTCATCCCCTCCAAAACAACTCTTGCTGGCAGATTTTTCACCTGGGTAAAGATGGCAACATCTTACTTGAAATCCAGACTAACATTTTTTTTAACCATGTTTCTCTGTGTGAAGAGTTTCATTAATGTCTTGAAATCCCATTCTACAGACAGAAAGTTAAACTTTTAGAAGAAACAAATCAACAGTATAGCTGTTTACAAATTAGTTTTGCTACATTATGTCTGATAAAGCATATTGCTCAGCACTATATTTTGAAAAGTATTACACATTTGTCTTTAAGCTATTTAAAAACATCAGCTTTCCTTCCTCTTCTCCTTCTGTCCTTTGCTGTACTTTTCTAAATATCTTTGCAATTTTCTTTACTGTCTCAGTGCACACCAATGCAACATCAATTTTATGTTATTATCAAAGTCTTGGAAATAAAAGATGCAGCAAGCTGTTCACTGGAGATTTGATCTCTGACAAATAGCCTTGTATCAGTGCATCTAAAAAACCCTGGGTCCATACCTCTGTTTTCCTGCCAATAGGGTCTTGGCAGGGATGCAATTAAAAAAGAAAATCAATCTGTTCTTTGCTGTCTTATTTCTGAAGAATGGCATCGAGCTGCCAGGGTGTGAAGATGTGGGATTGTAAATAAAGAGATGTCCTCATGAATTCCACTTTTCCCACTGCTCTCTAAATGAGTCTGATTTATCAAAGCATTAGAATGAAAGGGAGGAAAGGTTGAGACAAAGGGCAGTGGATTTTTTTAGCTGACTTCTGATAATTCAAAGGATGTTGTGTATTGTTTCAAAATTAAATTATAAAAAACCCACAAAAGGCCAAACTTGCACACACCAGGTTTCCCTTATTTTCTGATTTTCAGAAGGGCTGCACACCTATCACTAGGTAGAAATCCTTCAGAGTTGCAGAATGTATGACAATCAGACCTTTTAAGTATTTTTTTTTCTCTTCTAAATGTGAGATTTGGAAACAAGTGTCAAAAAATGTTGGTCTGAAATTGATTTTGAGGTTCATGGATTAGGCCAATTGTGAGATTCACAAACCTATGAAGTACTTGTGTTCCCAGAGCAGCAAATATTCTCATATCCACATCATTAATTTTTACTTTTTCAGTACTCATACTGATGTCATTGATACTCCTTGCCTTTGGAAACTCACACAACTGTTCAAGTTTTTTTAGAACGATGACTTTTGATTGCATAAAAGTTAATTCTGCATTCATCTGCTAGTTTCAGTGTAGAAAGCCAAAACCATCGACAACCTGTACTAAATATACAGCTGAATTTCCTAACGGGCACATTGTGATTTAAAAATTATCATTTTCCAGTTTCCTAAAAAATCCCAAACCCTCACAAGACTATTTTTAACATCACCAGCTAAAGATTCATAAACGAACTCTTGGGTCTGCTCTTTCTTCAACTCACTGAACATCTCTAGGATCAGAATGAAGACTTTGCAGGCTGGGACCATGTGAGAAACTGAAATGTTAGAAGTTAATGACTCAAACAATCAACCATTTGCAAAAGGGTGCTTTGCTGAGGCCAGGTTTGCACACCCTGCCCCTAGTAGAAGAGGGAGGAGAGTTTTTTTGTGCATGGTGGCAAAACCTCTGAGGCACATAAGACACATGGATTGCACGCCCACCACTAGAGGATGACCATGACAAACCAACTTTTGTTTAACAAAGACCTGAAGTTTGAGCCAGATAAGGGAAAAGACCAATAAGAAACAGATCCTTCAGGGGTGGGATGATGCTTTCTATCATGCCAATGTCCTCTCTCCTGTTAAGGCCTCCTCCCCTCCCCATCCCCAGAAGGTGTCAGGACATTCACATTCACATGTAGACCTGAAGGTATTCATCCCTTCTGATAAGGTACAAATGGCTCAACTACACAGGCTTGGGAAAGAGTGATCATGTCTTAGAGTCAGAAGCCATCAAAGACCTATGAAAGTGCCCCCAGATTCATTTCTGGGGCCTTCTATCAGAAGACGTCAAAATTGCAACAATCAAGTCTTATCAAGACATCAAAATTGCAACAATCAAGTACCATTCTCCAAACATATTTACTGCTTTTCAAGAGAGTAATAATTTTGCTAAGTTTAGTGTTGTAAGAATCAAGAATCTGAAATAAAATATGCAGTATTGTCCACGTTGTTTCTCTTCAATCCCAGTTTGTTTAACTGCCTTTTTTTATATATATTGCAGAACATTTGTAGTGTTGTCCAAGTGTTATTTACTATGTTGGTATAGATACTTCAGAATGAAATAACTGTAAAAGACTGAAGTTCTTCCTGAGTGTTGCAGCTTGTCAAATGAGAAGTGCCATAGATCTAAATAACGTTTTTGTCCTCCCAACCTCGAGCAAGCTCATGAGCTGTTATAGTTAAGGAAGCTCTTCTGTAGTGTGCTCTGAAAACTGTATAATGGCCCAGAATTTGCACATTGGTTTCCACTGCTGTGCACCTCCTTTTCTACTGTGTCCCCCACAGCAGACTTTGGCAGAGTGTTTTTTGGCACCAGCAGGCCCATCATCTATGAGCCATCACAGTGCTTGATGTAAACATCCTTATGCTGCACCAGTGGGTACTAGTGGTGTGGTAGGGAAGGGAAGCTGAAGGTCCTGTCAGTCTCCCCATCCTTTCTCTTCCCTGTGAGGGGTGAGAAAGGACTGCTGGGGCAAAGGTATGGCTAGTCTTATTGCTATTTCCTGCATATTCTCACCTAGAGGCACCCATCTTACCTTTAGCAATGATTTGAGACTCTTTCCTCCTGAAAGACTCCAGATGACGTGAGAAGTCTCATAGGGTGTTCATCCTCTATTATACACTCCAAACACAAGGCTTTATTTCTTTTTATCTTTCGCTAAGTATTTCCATAATTCAAATTCTTATGACAGAAAGTATTTATTAGGCAGTCAGAATGATCCAAACTCTTTCTAAATTCAACACAGGTTAAGTTCGAATTTATTTATTTATATTTTTGTATCTTAGATATAGTGCAACAGCTAGACTAAATTAAGGAGACAAACGATTAGATTATGCTAGGACAAAGCTGTTTGATGTGTTTTATTTTTTCCATTGAAACCTCAGTACGTCTGAAACTTGTAATCTTGCCAGATACTGCCACTAATGTCTGAATTCTTATTGAAGGTAACATCTGGGTGTTTACCGGTAACTTTCCAAATGACATTTTCAAATCTGAAATGTCCTCAGTATATTCAGGATCGTGTATTTTTTGAAAGTATCATATATATACACTTATATATAAGTGTACATATATATAACTATATATGCACTTACATATAACTACATGTATAGATTTTTTTGCATATATAAGTATAGATATATATAAGTATATGTTTATATATCTAAACATGTTTTATATATCTATCTATATATCTATATATATCTATCTCTCTCTCTATATATATATCTATATACATGTTTTATATATCTAAACATACATAAACATTTAAGAGAGAGGGATAACTCTGAGAGCTCAGTTTTACTAATTTTTGTGCATTCCTGGCCAAAACGTTAGACAACATTCTAGCTGTACTTAGATGTGCACTCTGACTCCTGGTCTACTGTAGTAGTTTCTTCCCTGTATTGAAAATAATAAAGGCAGTCAGAAATAAAATGACCAGATCAATATCACCAAATTATATAAACTTTTTATTTGAAATACTGCAATTAATACTGAAATAATATAACTGAACTTTCAAGGCAGTATAAAAAGCTGAGATCACATAATTAAGCATATATATACCCAGCAAAATTCTACATATTATAGAAAACAAACACGTTATCTTTCTCCTCAGACAGGAAAATATATACAGATAAAGACTCTTCTGTTTTCTACATATGCAAAATATCACAAAGATTGATGTTAGACTCATCAGTAATAAAGGGTTGTACTTATTATTATAATGTTGATAATATATTATCACTTAGTTTTATTCAGTATTTAATTATTTTAATGTATATAGATTAGTTTCCATCACAATGAGAAACTCCAGATATCAGAAATCTCTTTTGAATTATTCCCTCCAGCATTTATACACTGAATCTTGACTCTACTTTCCCAAAGAATCACAACTTTAGACAGATCTTCCCATAAGAGTTACCGAAAGTCAAGATCCTATAGCACTATCTCTGGGATAGTCATGACTTAGAATCAAAAATGCAGGTGATCAAGGGACCTCTCAGAACCTACAGTTGGACCCTATATCTGGACCAGTGAATGTCAGACTTCATCTGGTTTGTAGGTCTAAGTGCATAACCAGTCAGATCCTATCTGACACATACCCAGGGCTGCACAGGTGTAACTGCTTTGAGAGGGAAGCCTGCCCTCAAGAACTGGAAATGGCCATGATGAACTAGGTTGGTGGCCCCAACACATGCCATTAGTATTTCTTCCATCCCTGTCCCCCTAGTTGGGACTTCAACATAAAGCAAAGAGTCAATTATTTCCATAGCTGTGGTAACTGTGTAAACAGGATCCTTTCATTCATGCTTTTGCACTATAAGAGGGAGTTGGAAGATATCTGAATAGAGAAAGTCTACAACAGTGTTTTACAGAGGCAGCTTGTAAAGTGTATGATTAATCCCCTCTAGTAAATGAGTATTAGACAAATTTATTCAAGGAAGATTAGCAGTCTGTTGGCAGGACTTTTAATTAAATAATAGTACTAAATAACTTGCAGTCATATTTTCTCCTCCATCTGTAGTGTATATTTCTATCTGGGTCAGAGACTGTCTTCTTTTCTTGTAGAGTGTCTACACAATGAGATACCATTTCACTGAGTTCTCTGGATATATATTTTCCACTTCTAAAACAAACTGTGTGAGCTCAAAGTTTATTTTTTATACTCACAGAGTTCTGAAATTAAATGAAAAAAATAGTATTCAGTTAGATTAGAGTTGTAAATTAAAAGTTTCATGCTATGTGCCATTATTTAATATTCCTCACTTTACTCCATGGCAAAGTTATTGTAAAACTTTAAATAAATATTTAGTCTCAGTTTCTGTAAATAAAAATGCAATGCATTTGTAAATTAATGTTTGTTAAATTAGGCCATAAGAATTGCCCTACTGGATCTGACCCACAGCCAATATTCTGTCTGAGAGTAGCTGGTAGCAGGAGGATGAAAGAAACCCTTAAGTAAACATCTGTGAAATAATCTGTGCACATTAAATCAGTTCCTCTCACCTACCAGCCAGTAACTGGCTTAAGCACAGTAGCATGATGTGTAAAATTAATTTTGTTATTTGGGATATGATCACGCATAATAAGATGTTCTAAGCCTAGTGTCAATTGTTTTATGGTTTATTGACACATTTCAATTGCTTTAACTGTTTCATTTTCAACATTCTTATTTACTGAATTCTATTTCAAGGTTTCTTCAGGGCATGCTGTTTTTGTAGTGCTGCTGGGTGGCTCCTGTTAGGCCTTAAATCTGAGTCACAGTTCAGGAAATTTAGGCAAATGCCTGTCCTCCCATGAATTTTACTAAGCTGAACTTACGCTGTGTGACCTAAGCAGAGTGCCTTTTTTTTTTTCCCCTCATCATGTTCACCTTCATCATGAACATGAAGTAGATGAATGAGCCAGTGACCCTTTTGGCATTTCTAGCACAGGTACAGGGAGATGGAACATCTGGCTTGTTTGAGTATGACAAAGAAGTCATGATAACGTATCTTGCTAACTATACCTAAAAGAAACATTGAGTAAGAAAGACAGAAATACTTGTTCTGATTTTTGCTAGATTAAGTTATTCAAGAAAATGAATGAAAATTCTTTTGTATAAATCAATACTGTTGTTAAATATTGCCCTTTGTGGGGCTCCTGTTGTAATATCAGGCTTGCTTGGATCAAATCTGTAAGCACAAAAGACCAGGTCTAATACGGAGACACCAAAAAAGCCTACAGGAAAATGGAAATCTGAAGGGAAGGTTAATCAGAAATTTATAGGACTCATCACAGGTCAATGTTCTTAGGAATCATTTGAAGAAGGAAAACTTTCCCCAGTAGTATTCACGCACAAGGAGGCTGATAGTGAAATAGGGATTTTGGAAGACTCCTTCAGATCAGCAAATGAGGACTGGAATACCAAAGGCAAAATGATGATACTTTGACCCAGTCAATCAGATAGGTAGGTAATAAGAGAAGGTTCCAAATCAAAAGTGAGCTGAGAGTAAGTTAAATTTTACTCAAAATGTCACAGCAGCAAGAAGTCACTAAAGGAGGCACAGTTGAGACTAAATTTAAGAAAGTCAGGAAATAAATGACTCTGCAGCTGAAATTCAGAGAACTACCAAGAACATCTTCAACAGTGAAATCCAAGAGTATGATTTACATTACGTATTTTTAGCAGATGCTAAAAATTTTGGGTTGGATAAAATAGTCCTATATGTTATTGTATGAAGGTTGTACATTTTTTCAGCAGGTTTTATCAGCTCAGATATGGTGTGAGAAGTGCTGTGGTAATGCTGCTTTTTCTTTTGTTGTTCATCCCCTTTTGACTGCAGCATGAAATAGAAACACACCTTGAAAAGTATTTGAGCTTATGCATTTGTGTCGTACAGATCCTGAAGTGGTACTAAGTGAGAAAACTGTTAGGAAGATGTCAGAAATCTAACTTGAAGGAGAGAAGTAATTATATTCAATCAATGCTTGGCAACAGTCAGCACGAAGCAATGGGTCTTGGCACCTTTCCATATATCTTCAGAGTGTGATCCAGTTTAATGGACAGGCACCTATGGGGAAAAATGTGCAATTAAGATATTCAGGAAAAAAAGATTGCATATTTGCCTGTGTTTGAAAATTGTGGCTTTAAACTATTTAAAAAAGAAATAAAAGGCTTTTGGGATAGGTCAGGAAGATAGACATAATGTAGAATTTTATAAATGGTTACATAACATTTCTTATTTTGGGGGAATTTTTCCTGAATCTCTTTACTGTGCATTTTTGCCCAGAGATGCTTGTTGCTGGATTGATCCTGTAAACTGGATCAGTCTCTGAAGATAAATAGAAAGGCACCAAAGGGCACCAAGACTTGTTGCTTCATGCTGACTGCTGTAAAGCATTGATGGACTATATGTGTTATTATTTTTAATATAAGTATTAACACTGCCTCCGTACAATCCTAAACATCCACTGGTCAGATTATGTGACCAATACATCTGTTCTGGAACAAGCAGCAGTCACAAGTATTGAGGCCATGTTGCTGAGAATACAGCTGTGTTGGGCTGGGCACGTCTCCAGGATGAAGGACCACCGCCTCCCTAAGATCATGCTTTATGGTGAACTTGCCACCGGCTGCCGCAAGACAGGAACCCCGAAGAAAAGATACAAGGACTCTCTGAAACAACTTCTCAGCCTCGGCCATATTGATCATCATAAGTGGTCTACTCTGGCCTCCAATCGGGAGGCCTGGAGACACACCATCTATAACGCAGCTGTCTCCTTTGAGAACACATGCATGATCACTCTTGAGGAGAAAAGACAATGCAGAAAGAATCGTGTCTTGCAGAATATATAACCTAAGGAGTCCTTCTGCTGTGCCTTTTGCAATTGGATATGTCTATCTCATATTGGCCTCATTAGCCACCAGTGGGCTTGTAACAAATATGGATAGAGCCTTCCTAAATCTTCATTCACAAAGCCTAACCATGAAATAATAATTCTATATATTTCATAGACTCATAGAATCATAGAATGTTAAAGGGTTGGGATAGATCTTAAAGATCATCTAGTCCCAACCTGTCCTGCCATGTGCAGGGGCATCTGCCACTAAGACTAGGCCTTAACCAACCTGGCCTTGTACACTGCCAGGGACAAGGAATCCACAACATCCCTGGGTAACCTGTTCCAGTGTCTCCCCAACCTCACAGTAAAACATTTCTTCCTAATATCTAACCTAAATTTTTCCTCTTTTAATTTTTACCGTTTCCTTGCCTTTTGATGTCTTGAGTTGAGCTGTCTTCTCCAATGCATAGGTATTTAAAGGGAACATTGATCATCCAGTCTGGTCTGTCTAGTGTAGGTCAGAGAATTCTCTTTCCAGTAGAAGACAAGAACAAATACTTTTGGTTTTGTATGAAAAAATGTGTAAGTCTAACTTCTGTTTTATTGAATGATATTAATGTAGGTACTCACACCCTTAAAGGAAATTTCTTTACTAATGAAAAAATTCTGTGTTTTAGCTGCATCTCTCTGCTGAAACAAGGCCAGATATATAGATCAGGAATAGAGGTTTGGTGTAAAAGTCACATTTTCTAAAGCAAAGCAAAGAATTTAACAATAGAGTACATCAAAGCGCTGGCAGTTCTCCCCAGTAAAAATGCTAAATAATGAGTATATTCATCTGAACTTATTTCTTTGGTTGCAGGCAGAGAATAAAGAGTAATCACTGTGGGTTAAAAGCCAAACTAGGAAGAAAGAGATTATTTTGCCTTTAGAAGTTCACGAATTTTCAAACTGTTTTAAAGTTACAGGATCTAATTAGTATCATTCATACTTCATATAATCCTTTGTAGTTTCTTCAGAAGAGGCCTCACTTGTTGGATTTCCATGCCTTTGAGAAAAATTTGACTGTTCAGGGAAAGAGAAAAACTCCTGTTTATATGAAAAGGGGAATATAAAAAGCAGGGGAGAGTATCAAAAACCAGCTTAAAGTCTGATGATGGTGATAAAACCAGAAATAAAGTTGGACTAATAAACTGAAATAGGAAGGCAGTTGGAGAAGCATCAAAACCAAAGAATATTAGCTGTTCATAGCTCTATGTACAGTGATTCATCAAAAATAAGAAATTAATAAAAAATTAGAAATTTATGAAATTCTTCATTAGATCTATTATCCTCCTGACCTATCCCAAACTATTTTTTCTAAATAGTTTAAAGCCACAATTTTCAAACACAGACAAATATGCTAATGTATATAGGTCTGACTTATGAAATTAATATAATTTTTTACTGCAGTGCTGTTTCAGAACAGATCCTACTACCCTTGCAGTGTAAAATTATTTTACTTTATCTCATTTGGCTGGAGAATAGTCTGCTTTCACTTAGTTAAACAGCTGACATTGATAGTATCATGTTTAAAAATATAGTGCTGAAGATAAAGTTTTTAGTACGTGTATGGATGTGCATAAAGCAATACTTTTTATGGTATCTAATTCTGGAAAGAAGCATGACTACATCAATAATAATTCTATGGAATATAACAGTTTATTATGTCCAAAAATTAATCTTCGTAGAGCATTTTAACTTGATCATCTATCTCCCTGTTGAAAATAGTATCTTAAGAGAATTCAGAGTTGCTCCAGGCTTCTCAGCCTGCATATGAAGATCCAAGCCTTCATAAAGAAATCTGTTAGATGATATGCAACATATTCAACAGATAAATATAAAGTGCTTGCTCTCATTGATCTTCCTGACTGGCAGATGATGTGTAAACAAAATGATTCTGGTCTGATGACTTATTACATATTCACATGAGGATGATCAAGAAGAAAGATCCCTTTAATTAGATAGTGGGACATGGGGGTCTCCTGCACACTTGATTTCCCCCAGAGCAACTAATTTAAATCCTATGAATCATTGAAGCTCAGTAAGCCTGTTGGGCTTTGACAAGTATCTCAATGTCCCACAGAGGCTAAAGTAAATGCAGGTTGAATGTATTTTTTCCTCAAAATGTGAATGCTGTGCTGCTTCATACACATATCTGCATTTCTAATTTCTTTTTCTAAGGACGCATAGGTAAGACATTCACAGCAAATAGCTAAAGTGAGGTAAATTAGGTGAAAAACAGCACTTTGATAGCAATTATAACTTCTTGACATGTTTTCTTAACATGCATTCAAATAGTTGCATAGAAAGGAATTTGACATTCAAGAGCTTCAGGCCACCATATTTTCTTATTTTTAAATCATTATAACAGTTCCACCTCCTCACTACAAGAAGAACATTGAGGTGCCAGAGCATGTCCAGAGAAGGGCAATGAAGTCGGTGAAGGGTCTGGAGCACAGGCCTTATGAGGAGCATTTGAAGGAGCTGGGGTTGTTATGCTCGAGAAGAAGAGACTCAGGAGGGACCTTATTGCTCTCTACAACTACCTGAAGGGAAGCTGGGGTGAGGTGACTGTCAATTTCTACTCCCAGGTAACAAGTGACAGGACAAGAGGAAACGGCCTCAAGTTGCAGCAGGGGAGGTTTAGGGAACCTCCTAAAACTCCCCTGGAGGTTTGATATTGGGGAAAATTTCTTCTTGAAAGGGGTTGTAAATTATTGGAACAGACTAAGCAGAGAAGTGGTAAAGTCACCATCCCTGGAAGTGTTCAAAAAATGTGGTAGTATGGCACTTGAGGATGTGATTTATTGGTAAACATGTTGATGGTGCTAGGTTGATGTTTAGACTTGATAATCTTAAAGATCTTTTCCAACCTTAAAGATTCTATGGCTCTCTGATTGCAAACTTACAAGAGTTACTCGGGACTTACAACAATATAATGGCTGTCCCATTATTACTAACTTTAAAGGATATTTACAATATCCTTTGGACAGAATATATGCAGTAAAATTAGTTACTCAGTTCTGAGGAGCTAATAATTGAAAGACAGAAACAGCAAGATTCTCCAGGATACATAGTGCAATGTGGATGTTCACTTCAGAAAGCATTTCAGAAGTTACTCAACACTGGTGATAGAAAGGTGAACAGCAGGTTGTACAGTCTCTATTGCTGAAGATCTCTAGGAATAGATCAGATAAATGTCTCTCAGGACCAACACAGGTGATGTTAGGACAGCAAAATGAAGTAGATTGCCTCTTACTATCTTTTCTAACTATTTTTTTTTTTGCTATATGTGATTCCATCACTCATAGACCTTGAGTATGCATGGGGCTTTGAGCAACTTGATTTATAGTGAAAGGGGATGTTGTACTGATATGGCAGGGTGGTTGGAACTAGATGAAGTTTAAGGTTCTTTTCAACCCAAACCATGCTATGATTCTGTGACATGAGAGAAAATCCGTAAAGAATAGTTTGTGAACTAGGATGCCCAGACTATCAGGTTTGAGTCCCTTTGTTTGGAACAGAACAGGGACTATCAGTGCCATTCGTCTTAAGAGTAAATCATGACTCAACCATTGCCAGTTTCCCTTAAATTACCACAGGACTATCTACACAAGAGCTTAGTTATTAGCCTATAGCTCCCTCAAATACCATTCCCTTGGAATTTCAAAGAATGTCTTGATTTGGAAATAATCCTGAACAGTATGAGAGATGGAAATGCCTGGAGATGGTAAGAATAGAGAGAGAGAATGAAATGGGGAATTAAACGTCAGAGAGTCTAAATTTACTTCTTTCAAAGATACTGAAACAAATAATCAATGAACATTTTAGTAAGCAGAAAGGAAAAAGAAGCCAGATTTTACATGAATGTGTTTCTTTAAGTTGATCCGTTATTCAGATTCTCCATTGTTGGTGATGGGTAAACTCTTATACTGATATTTACATAAAAGGGGGAACTTTTATTCCTACCTCTCTATTAATTTTTTCAGTTTTCATTAAATTTGTAGGGATTTACTTGCCATTCAAATAATTAATTTGAATTTGGTGGAAATCTGTAGGATGTTACAGGTACACACACACAGGCTGATAATTTGGTTACTCCCTGAAGAATTGAGGATGAAAAAAAAAGAACAAATTAGGAAATATAGAGTGTATGACTATATTATTAAGTGTAATATTAAATGTAATATGCTAGCAGCCTTTTCCTGAGATGAACCAACAGGTAATGGCCCATGTTCAACCCAATAAACTATCCAAAAGACGGTACTCTTTTGTGTTTGTCCACAAACAAAATGCCTGAAATTATGTGATAATTCTCTAAACATGCTTGGGCATTTTTTGGGACAGTTTAGGCCAACACAATGGCAGGAACTATTTTAGCAACTTAAATGATTGGGTTCCTATGTATAGAAAAAGCCTCATCATAATTTAATTTGTTATTATAGATATAGGCAGTGTTTACCTGATACACATCCAAATGTTTTTAAGGCTAAGACAAGAATTTCTTTGAAAAATTGTACTTATTACAAAGCTCTCCTACTGTGTCATGCGACTTATTCCACTGTAAAGTTTTTAAGATGCACATAAAGCCACAGTTTTTCATTCTTTCTCTTTAATTTTCTCACCCTGCTGATGATGGAACCAGTGATGCCTTCTGTATGAAGCTGTAGAGCATAATCTGTGATTGTCATCATCTTGTCCAATTCTCTTTGTTGGTGTTCTGTATTAGAAACATCTCCTGACACATAAGTAAATATCAGTTCAGCTGAAAATTTTCTCATTCACTGGGATTGCCAGAACATGGAATGCATTTTTGATGTGTCATATTTTGGGCCATTTTTTCAACATGATGATCATGACACAAGTGTACCACTATTTAAAAAGAAAAAATAAAATAAGTCTTTGAGAAAAGCTGATGTGTGAGATTAAGAAAATCAAGGACAATTGAACTCAAAATTGCCCAAGCAGAAATGAAAGGGCATAAATAATACATCTTAAGCAGCATTTTTAACAATTTATAGAAATTGAGAATATTTCCCTAAAAGACAGATTAGATAGAAAGGATTTTTATTTCTTTAACATGAACAAGCAATGGTTGTTACATTGCCTTTTCATTAGTTTTACCTAAGAATATTTGTGAGGTGTAGTAATCATCTGAAACCATTTCAGAATAGATAGATATATTTTGGCAGTAGTTTAGATATGGAAAGCAATAACTTGAATGATGTGTACCATGTTCCTAGCTAGTAGAAATTGTCACTGGTCCATTGACTTCCAGAAGTGCAGATTAAACAAGGTGCTATTAGTCCAGTAGCACTAAGGTTCTCAAAAAAGTTGTAAAGATTCATTAATGTTGCTTTGGGATCCGTATGTATGAGTTTGATGCACTTATTTTCTGAATCATGGTGACATTCTATGCTTTATCCTTTCCTTAATGGGAAAATAATCCTAATTAAATAGGAACGTAATCACATGCTGTATCCACTCCTTGAAATGTCAAGCCACTTTTGTTACTAAAAAACATATTAGAAACTTATTTTTCTTCCAATTAACTAGAAAGAAGCCAAATTCAATGAGTAACTATGGGAGATATTTCCCTGAGGCTACACAACAGTGATGATAATTATTTTTTTAACATTTTTTTCCTGAAGGAAATAGGAAAAATTTGAATGACACTTATTTTGTACAAACATGTAGCCCAGTCAAGGCTTTTTAATAAAAAACTCTGTATCTCTGTAAAATGAGGGGAAGTCAGATTTAAGGCTAGCTAGTGGGAACTTTGAGAAGCAGTAAAGATGAACAGTGGAGATATCTGGGCATGACCCTGTAATTGACTGTTTATATGTAGGTTTTCTGACATGCATGGGGCCCACAGGAGGGGTGATGTGTCATAGCAGGGTCCCTGTATTCTCTGAAATGTTCTGTCATTGGAATGCCGCTGCCTTGTTGGAAAGCCTAGAAGGCTCCAGAGGCGCGAAAGAGAGATTTCATTAAACACTTGGGAACTACTTCCTCTCTGTTACCTTTTGGTACTCTTCATAAGTGGGACCTGTTTTAAAAAAAAGGTAGCCAAGGACATGACAGTGTGGTGATGACTTGCATATGATACTTTGAAAAGTACATGCTAAAGAGCTTCTGTCACTCTTGAATGCTCTGGGTGAAGCTTTAGCTCTTTTGGACCTGGCAGACTTTCCCTGAAGGTGTCAATGGAGTCAGGATTACATTCTTTATGTCTCACCTACATTGTGCAGTGCTATTGCTTTAAATGTTTCCTCATACTTTATAGTATGAAATGTGTGAACACACATGGATTGTTTAAAATATAAGAACAAGACACCAATCACATATTTTAGTGTTATATGAACTTTTAATTTTTTAATATTTTTTCCTGGTTTACTAGGAATTTTTAATTCCTGTTATGGAATAATCACATGATTAAATGAAAATTTTAAAATTTGTTTGCATTAGGTATTAGCTAAGCTACATAAGACTCTGGATTTTCTCTGAGTCTTGGTAGTGCAAATGATACATGAAAGGCATTTGTCTTTGTCCTTAAATATTCTAAAGCTTAATCAATGGCAGACCTCTCCTTGCAAGAGCCTCGTCCCTCAAGATAAGGTACATAAGAAGCTTTGCAAATGATATTTCATTTGACTAGAACAGGACATTCATCCTCCTGAATTATATTCTGGTGGAAAGAAGATGATGAATTAAACAGAATATATGCATACTTGCTACCTTTGTTATTAAAGCATCACTGGGATAGTATATCATCTCCACTTTTTTGCAGGAGATAAGAATGGGTGGAGACCCTCACAGCTTAATTCTGAGTTGCAAAGACAACCCGATAAGATTTTCTGCCTTTTTTCCCTTCTGAATCTGTTACTGAAACAGTGCTATTCCTTGTACTATTATGTAATGCACAAGAGAAATATTGTCTTAAACATTTCAGTTGTTTATTGAAGAAGATTAGCATATGCATGTCCAAGTGTATTTCTGTATGAAATTCAATGTATTACACTGGTTTTAGGTAAAGAGTGTATCTGGTGTTTCCACGGTATCTCCACATCTCCTACCAAGTGTGACTAAAGCTAGTGGTAACAAAAGATAGCAGCTTTGTTAAACAGCTTGGAGACACAGGCAACATGATAAATTCTGTAAAATGATTATAGGATTATGACTTGTCTTAGTCTGGACTTGCTAAACCATCACTATAGTCACAAATCTGTATTTTTTAAGTTTAGAAAGTGTCTTTATGTGATTTAAGGTACATCCTGATACAGAAAGGAGCACAGAGGCACAGTGACAAGTGGGAGATCCCCAATAAGAAACATGAGCCCTAGATCCTCTTAGGTTTGTCCTAGGAGAGCCTCAGCAATAGTGTGTTGCCTTAAGAGACCGCAGAAAAAGAGACTCCGGGCCAATTTTAGTGTATAAGATAAGATAAAGAGAGTAGGTCCTTTAATTTCAGGCCTGAGGTCCACAGGAATACATGTGATGCGCCTCCTGTGTCCACGGGGTTCCACAATTTAAGGTATTATTCCAACCAATCGCAGATCTATCCACCCCCCCAGATCCTCCCCCGGCACGCCCCTCTGGAAATTGAGGCAGGAGGCTCTGGGACCCCCTCTTCCCCATCTTCCTCTTCATCACAGCACATCCAGTCCTTGGAGCTTCTCCAAAGTTCTGGGTTTGAAGGTTGCTTTGTCTGTGGGGTATTTGGTTGTTCAAGCCAGGGTGCAAATGTTCTTAAGCAGAATGAAGGTCTACCTTGAGGGAAATCTAAACAAGCTAATGGAATTTTGAGGGAGTGATATGGAATGGGGTAACAGTGTTGGCTAAATATGTAAACTCCTGTGCTAAGGGTAAGGGATATAATACAGCTACTTCTAAAATCTACAAAAAGCTAGGAACAAGCATGGGGCAAAGGCATAAAATTACGAAAGAGGCTGGTGATATGTAAACAGGTGAGCAGTATCTTGGTCTGGATGTGCTCTATGCCTGATAAACATAGTCCACCCTGTTTTCTTTTTAATTGCCATTTCTAGCTGTTTTCCTGACTGTGGGACTCTCTATTGCTGTGCATGTGTGTGTACGGGTGTATGAATGCTGACAACAGTCATGGGACCAGTGCTCAGAAGCCCAGGGCATATCTGTCTGTGGTGTCAGTGGCTGCAGTGACCAAGTATGAGCGCATTATGTGTGTTATGCATGACAGCACATGACCACCAGTCAGGATCAAGTTGGGATACTCAGAGAGAAGGACGAGTCACTTGGGAGCCAGTTATTAGAGTGGCCATAAATCTGTGCTGAATAGCAGGTACAGTGATGTGGTCTGAGAGTCAGCTGCTAGAAGAAGTAACTGCTAGACAAGTTGAGTTGTTTGGGACAGCTACTCTTCTTAGTAGGTAGGACATATATAAATATGTAATATGGATACGCATTATAAATATATATGTTTCTTATTAATGGACCTTCATCCTGAATGGCCACAGAAGGAGATTAGTTGGTTTTTGCCTTCTGTATTTGTATGATGTTTTTTTTCTGTCTTAATTTTTGCAGCCAGCTCTGTATATTTGTGCATATTGGGTACAGTGTGCCTGCATCTATCAAGTTTTGCACTCAGCCTTACTTCTGACTATACCTGGGGACATGAAGCAGCCTCCCCTCTTTCTGCCTACTCAGTTCAGAAACCTCTCAAAAAGCTTGATGTTAGTTGGATGTGTTGCTTAAATGTGTTTGATGTCCATAATATATTGGGTGAGCAATTGGTTGATGGATGCAGACTCAAAGAAAGATACTAAATGGCATTACATCAGGCTGGCAGCCAGATACAAGTGGCATTCCTCAAAGCTCAGTTTTGGGGCCAATGTTCTTTGATATTTTTATCAATTATCTGGGTACATGTACCTTAAGTAAGTTCACTGATGATACTAAAATAAGAGGAGCTGTAGACTCTATTCAGGGTAGAAGGGTGTTACAGAGAGATTTGGATAGACTGGAGAGCAGGGCATTCACCAACTGTATGAAATTTAACAAGAGCGAGTTCTGGCTTTTCCGCCTGGGATAGGAAAACCCCTGTTATACATACAAACTGAGGGACAAGAGGATAGAAACCAGCCCTGCAGAAAGAGATCGGGGGGTCCTGGTAAATGGCAAGATGAATACAAGTCAAAAGTGGGCCTTGGTAGCCAAAACAGCTAACTGTGTCCTGGGATGCATCAAGCACAGCATCATTGGCTGACTGAGGGAGGTGATTGTCCCACTCTACACTGCACTGGTGGGGCCTCACCTCGAATTCTGTATGCAGTTTCGGGTCCCAAAATGTAAGAAGGACATCATGCTATTAGGTTGTATCTAGAGGAGAGGGATCAAGATGGAAAAAGATTTAGGAGGAGCAGCTGAGGACACTTGGCTTGTTCAGCTTGGAGAAGAGAAGGCTGAGGGGTGACTCATCACAGTCAACACCTTCCTCGAGGAGGGCAGTGAAAAGGGAGGTGTTGATCTCTGTCTGGTGACCAGTGATAGGACATAGGGAAATGGAATTAAGCTGTGTCAGGGGAAGCTCAGATTGGATACTGGGAAAAGTTCTTCATGGAGAGAGAGGATATTCACTGGAGCAGGCTCTCTAGGAAAATGGTCATGACCCCAAACCTGCCAGAGTTGAAGGAGTGTATGGATGGTGCTCTTAGTTCTATGGTTTAAGGTAGTCTTGTAAGGAATATGGATTCAATGTTCCTTATGAGTCCCTTCCAACTTGAATATTCTATGATTCTAATAAACAAACACAAAAGTAAAGAATCATTTCAAGTCTCACGGCTGATGCTTCTATTTGGCACTCAGTATTTTTTCTCCCTTTATCTTCTCTACCCTCATTGTGCTTTTCCCACAAGATCTCCTAACAGCAATCTACAATAGGACATCAATGGGGTTCTGTGAAGAAGACAAGAAAAGAACAAGGAAAAGCTAAAGTTCCTCAGAAATTTTCAGGATGGACTTCATATTGCAGATAAATGGGAGCTCACTGTGCTGGTGTTTATCACTGGTCAAGAACTATGTAGTTACATAGCACAACAACCTGACTCTCAGATAAGTGACTTTTTATTTTTGTTTCTATTAAAGAGAAATAATCTGTTATCCTCACAGATCATGGAATTAAGAACCATGAGAACACAAAAAGGGCGAAAGAAACATTTCATTTCAACTTATTTGCACGTAAGTAGATGAGGCAAAAGAGCCTTAAAAGGATTTAGGTAACTTCAGTGCCATGTTCTTGAAGAAAATGCTCACAAGATCGTAGGTGGGCTCACCATGAAGTGGTTTTAATCTTTCTTTTGGCCCTTAGTTTTGGGGAAAAGCCGGCTCTCTCAGTGGTCAATGTAATTTCTTTTCTGTTTGAGTGAAGACACAATTTCATATTAGCAGCTGCCTAATGAATGCTAAAGTAATTTCAACATGGTGTTGATATTCATTACCATGTAGAGCAATGCCTATGCTGAGGCTAATTTTTGATCGCAGATGTCATGGTTTAAGCCCAGCCGGCAACTAAGCCCCACATAGCCTCGCATTCACTCACTCCCCCCATGTCAGGATGGGAGAGAGAATCAAAAAAGTAAAAGTGAGAAAACTTGTGGATTGAGATAAAGACAGTTTAACAGGTAAAGCAAAACCACACAACCAAGCAAAGCAAAACAAGGAATTCACTCAGCAATTCCCACAGGCAATAGGTGTCCAACCATCTCTAGGAAAGAAGGGTTCCATCATGAGTAGCAATGGGAAAACAAACACCACCACTCTGAACATGTCGCCTCCTTCCTTCTTGTTCCTCCAGCTTTGTATGATAATATGATGCTACATGGTATGGAATATCCCTTTGGTAAGTTGGGATCAGCTGTCCCAGCTGTGTCCCCTCCCAACTCCTTGTATACCCACTGTCTGTGTAAACACAGATCAGAGATAATCAAAATATCCCTGTGTTATCAGCAATCTTTTGGTCACAAATACAAAACACACCCTATACCAGCTACTAACTCAGTCAAAACCAGCAGAGCAGATTACAACTTTTATCTACTCCAAAAATGTTGTGCTTTGCACTGGTCCAAATAATCTTCTTTCTTACCTTCATCAGGCATGTGTACTACCAGTCATGCTACAGTTTTGGCAGTGTGTATTTACTGTGTCTACACGTGAGGAGCATCTGCTCACCCAGACATATTGAACATGGATCGTATTACTGCATAGTCCTGATTGCTGAAACAGGGCTGGCAGGAAGTTCTAGACCTGGCCTGAATCTCTTCAGCCATCTGGTGCTTGCTGGCTTTGTAATCCCATATCATGCCAAGATTTATAACAAAAGCATTGGTTTTACAGATATAAACAATTGAAAATAGTGGCTTTTTGCACAGGAATGCAAAAATCAGAGAGCATAGTTTCCTTCTGCTGACAGCTTCCCCCAGTCCCATCTGGCATCCTATGTGCTCTGATTAAGCCCATATACTATGAGGCAGCAACACATGCTAACAGTTGCTATAGTTGTGATCCAAATACAACTAGCAAAATATTTCCTGAATTGTAACTTTGTGCTGCTTGAATGACTTCTATTTATCTGCCTGAATCTGAAAGTCTCTTCTCCTTCTGTATTTCAAATACTTTCTTTATTTTTTTTTCAACAATTGCATGATGAGTTTAATTACAGCAGACAGATAAGTAGGAGTTTCAGTACGATTTCAATTTGTAGACTTTGTACGTGAGTTACTTCAAACATCATTTCATTACATTATAGAAGGTTCTGCTTCTAGGAAGTACACAATTAAAGTGGTTGTCCTTTGAGTTGAAGAAAAAATCTCTCACCTTCTCTTTTCTTTTTTTGTCCACTTAGATTACAATTCTACAAAAAAATCTGATATCTTCATATATGCTTCTTCAGCTTAATCATTGCTGAGTACATGACCCAGCAATATTTATTAAATCCTAGGTAGAAGTCAGATGTAATACAAATTCTTTTCAGGATAATCTATTATTCTGCAAACTTCCTGATATCAATGAAAAAGGATTTTTATATTGCTACTTGTATGCCACTTCCTGATGAGCCTCAGATACACTGAAGATCCTGACGTGTGACTCCTACTTAAGATTAGCCCATTTGTTTCATATGAAAAAGGGCTGAAATTGCCTGATCTATTTTTATTAACTTTCTTTCTCACTTAACTGTAAGAAACTTTTCTTTTTTTCCCTTTCCCTTCCTATTCCTCCACATCTAGCTATCGATTTACAACCGCTGCAGGACCACCATTTCTCAGAATATATAACAATCAAAAAGCAAATAATAAAGGGAACAAAGGCTTCAAAATCAAGCTTTTGTGACAAAAGCCAGGTGAAAAAATCTGTCATGGCACACTATAAAATGCAACTGTTCTACACTGTAGATGTTCAATCAACATTACATGACGTCTCTTGCAGAGAGGACGGTTTCTCCTGCAGTGGTGTTGCTAACCCCAGGGCCTGGAAGACCTGCATTCACACATCTGTTTTGACCTTCCCTTCTGTGACTGATGGGAATTCATTCTGTTCATGTGCTCTCTGTGAGTCTTTTTGACATTTTGTGGTAAGATTGGTGTGGTTTGGGTTATTTTTTTGTTTGGTTGGTTGCTTGGTTGGTGTTTTTTAATGTAGAGGGAATAAGCTGGAAAGTTATGCCTTGGCCCTCCAATGACAGCTTTTGCTGTTACTCTGCACTGTTCTAAACACAATCATGGGGACAAGGGATACTGCTTTTCTCTGGACTCTAACATTTCATTTCTTTAACTATGATGGACTTGATAGAAATCCTGTGTTTTCCAAAATCCCTTAAAGACAGAAAATTACAATAATTTAAAATCTAGTTAAATCAAAACATTCTTTAGTCAGCTAGAGCAAGATACCACAGGAAAAAAAAAAAAAGATTTTAAACCAGAAATGTGTCTGCTTCACACCACAATCTCTCCTGTCAGTCTTCTGTAAAAGCACCTTTGCTCAACTATCTCTGTTTCTGGGTTGGAGAAGAAATCTTACTTCATACTGTTGCTTTAACGTGGTCTCTGTGTGTATCTCTCAGTGCCTCAGAAAAAGAAGGAGTAAATTTTGGAGTTTTGCAGGAACCTTATTTTAGAGGAATGAATACAATGAAGTGTCTGTGTTAATATTAACGTGTAGGGATTGTAAGTACATGTTCATTACCAACGAAAGCAAAACATATTAGTCTTTTTCTTGGAAGGTGACATGTCAGGTGAATTTAATTACTCCAGCAGGGGTTTTTTTTAAGTAGATGTCTGTAAGGCTAAGTAGCACCAAGATGAAGAAGGTAAGTCATCTTGACATTTTATAAGGTCTGTGATGGGACAACACTGTGTAAAATGAGGCTTTTCATCTATGCTTTCTTTAAGCTTTACATTTGTATTTGTATTCAATGCAATTATATATTGCTCAGAATCAGTCACTGTATTTACTGCCCAGAATAGAAGGATATTCAAGACAGATTGTTAGTATTTGTTGCTAAATTTGCATCAGTTTTGAACATAAGTAGTAAAACTTGAAGTGCTAGAAGAATTGTTCATGTGATGTTCACTACTAATGTTCCAGGATACATGGGATGAATCATTTTACTCTGACTGAGAGTGCTGCAGCGATAACGTTATCCCTTAGTAAAGTAAGAATGTGTTTTAACTTATTGTCACTTGACAAAGTTGATATCATAGACTTTTTCCTCTGCAGTTTTTAGAAGAAAGTTATTTGATTTTTTTTTTCCACAGATAACTTCCGTGGAGAGATGTGTATGTAGAAGAATAGCTTATTTGTCCTTCAATGATAATTTTGTTCGGCTCTCAAGATATGTGCAATAATACTATCTGTGAATGTGTAAAGGTGAAAATGCATAACTTCACTGGTTTCTATCTTTACCTTATGAAAATGTGGGATCTGAAATCCATTGTCTATTTTTCTATACATATATGTAGAAACTTATATATATATATATAAAATGTGTTAATTAATGTATGTTGCTACCATATACCATATTTCTGTAGTGAAAGACCTACTTGAACCTTTTATTTTCAAGTTATCCTTTCCGTTGTCTACATTATTAGTAACATAGAATGTAATTTACTCCTTAGACGTCCATAAATGAGGGAGACTTGAGAAGTACCGAAATATCCGTGTGTGCCCCAAGAAGAACACCAGCCATTGAAGTTCATTCATTTAACAATGTTTTCTATTATATGTGGTAAATTGAAGAGTTAGTGATTTCTTTTAAATCTTTGATGACTTGCTACAGCCCTATCAGCCCTATCCAGACTTTGGATCTTAAAATAAGCTCAACTAAAATTAGTATTCTGCTTTGCTTAAAACAGAAGTGTTTCTATCATTTTTTACCAGATGGTGGTTACTCCAAGGGGAAGAAATAAAAACATGGTATATAATCTTTTTATCTACCACACTCTACAGAATCAAAAATGAGCAGTTGGTTTGCAGCATCTGAAACACAAAAACCTGTTCTTTTCAATTCCATTGCAGCATGTGTTATTTCAAAGGTGAAACACTATACAAAGTTTGAGAAACAGGTTGGTAGGGTTAGGGGAAAATGACCATACAGGAATGCCATTTCACTGAAAAACCATAAGTTATGCTGCAGAGGACCCTATATGTTAAGAATAGTGGCTGAGAGGGGGGAGCTGAAGTGTAAGATATGTATCGCTTGATAGATAGAATTTCCAACAGTACAGTTCAGTATGTGATCTTAAAGTCTAGTGCTTTCCACACAAAGTTTCATTTAGGGTTTTGTTTTTCAATGCATGAGTAGTAGACAGGCAATTGCATGGCACTGATAAAGTCAAATAAAACCAAACGACCCTTTGGAGTTTCACAGAGGCAATGACAATGTTCACCTAGAAAACCCTACTGTACATTGAAACTTCATCTTTCCAAGCAACCTATTTTAAACCAATAGTGATTTTTAGGACCAAAATGCTCAAAGAGTTTGAAATCTGTAAGCCAAATCCTCTGCTTTGGCTAAGATGCCCTCAAACATTCTTCCGCTCAGAGAATGAAGAAGTTAGAAAATGTCACTTTTTAATATGATCTTTATGAAATACTAGGCTGTTTCAGACAACTAACATGACCTAAGGCATTATAAGACACCCTTTGAATGTGGATTTTCTGAGAGAGCATCCAAAGGTGCAGAAAGCTGGATAGCATAGAAATACCTGAGACACAATTATATAATCCAAGACTTTACTGATAGGGGATTTCCCTAAATCTGCCAGCACTCAGGTTAGAGAGAAGGGGAATGGCAGGCTGAAGATATTTTTTTACTTTTTGACATTGACAATTCAGACATGCAAAATGATTTGGATTAAAATTAACCCAACATCAAATATTTGTGCTTAATTACCCAGCATAACAGAATGGACTTGAAGGTGATTGCGTGTCTTTAGTGAAGTTAGAAGTAGTCTTACATGAGACATCTAAATGTCTTTGAATGTAGACAAACTTAGATTAAAACTATTAATGCTTATAATAAATATCTTTATTAAGATTAAAAAAGTCCCACATCCCAATACTGTCATAAGCACAACTATATGATTATTTCAAAAGCTGTCAAATCAAGCGCAAGCAGAAAGATTTTCAAAAATCATTATGGTTTGGCAAAACTTGAAAGTGCTATTTTTCTTATGATTTGTGTGAGGCAATCTCACTGTTCCTTGACCTACAGTTTTTAGAGAACGTCAGGATAAAATTACTATATTTTTACACTGAATCAGAATTTCAATATCTAAGAGGTTTTTGTTGCTTTGAGACTTTTATGGGGAGTTGTGTTTTATTTTTCCCCACTCTGTACTTTAAATACCACATTTATGAGGACCTGAACTTTAATTTAAATAATTTAGGAATTATCCAACTCTGTGTAAAGGGAAATTTTTTGAAAAATGGAAGCAGGAGGCATTCTAAGCTGAAGACAAATAGAACAATACCTATTTAACCTTTTATATCATGTTTTCCACTTTATAATTCGGATCACTGCAAAATTAAAAATGAAAAGTTAATATTATTTTTAATGCAGGAGAAAACAGGAGAAAATGTATCTATAGAATACCTTCTATTTGATCCATTTTTGCTTTCCAAGAGCAAATTTGTGCTATAGTGGAAAGAGAGAGAGGATGAACTATTCAGTCCTGATTTGGAACCCCTATCTTTGTCTTCAGTTGTAGGATCACTGAATTCACAGCTCAAAAAGTAAGTTTGATGTACACAGAGAAGAGTTCAGCTGCAGAATGATCATACATGGAAGTTAAATATCTTCCTTTCTTACTGTATGAAAGTTATATACTCATATAAGATATTATTTCATATATATTTTACATGCATTTACTTAATTATCTGCTTCTGGTACAACTGCGATTCATTCCAGGACAAGAAAATGAAGCAGAATGACACTGCTAGGATGATCCATCCAATGAGCAGAAAAAGGTAAATATCTGCTCTCCTTTCATGATCCTCTTCATAGTGTTTGATCTGACTGATTAGCGTATCCTACCACCTCCATTTAAAGGTCAAGTATGCTAAAAATGGGCGCACGCCGTGTGGGACCCCGCTCGGTTCGGGGGCTACTGCACGCGCTGTGCAGGGCGCCGCGCCGGCCCGGGGGCCTCGCGCTGGCAGGAAACTTCCGCGCCACGCGGTTTTGGACCCCAGACGAGGCCGTGGCAGGAGAGAGGAGAGAGAGTGGGAGCCTTGACGGCGAGTACTGCGCCCCCGTGGAAGATGTGAGCGCAGCTTCGAAGCATACAGAGGTTTGCTGTTCCAGGTTTGGGGGGGAAGGGAGAGGGGGAGGGGGAGGGAGCAGAGGGAAGGGTGTTGAGCTGGCCGTGGGGGTCCTTCGACTGGTGGGTGGGAGAGCAGGGCTGTCCCATATGAAACATCACATCACATGTGATCAGTGCGCCTGGAATTTGTGGTAACACAGTGGGGGAAGGATAAGGTCTGGGTGGATAGCAGGTTCTTTTAGATTGATGGGGGTCCCGGCCAGGCTGGGACCTTGTAAGGTACCCCAGCCTTGGATAGGTACGGGGGCCAGAACGGTTGGTCGGTTTGTTTGTTTGTTTGTCTATTTATTTCTTTAGTTTTGACTCTCCTGCGGCTACCGCCCAGGTTCGGCATGTTCTGGATATATTTGCTTTGCTCTGTTACACCCTGAAAGAGTGGGCAGGACAAAGGGTTGTTACTGGAAATGAAAGACTTGCCCAAATCGTTCTAACAGGAACGTAGCCTATGTACCCCTATGCTGGCGAGGGTTCATGCCTTCGGTAGGGTCGCCCATGCCAGACAGGTCAAAACCATAGGACCGGATAAACTACATCCCTGGGCAGGATGAGCTCACTAGCCTTCTGGCAGTCATCCTAGGAGAAGGACAACTCTCATCCCAAACCCGGGCAGATGGAGCTCGCTTAGCCCTGGAAGGCCATCCATCTAAGAGAAGGTCACTCTAATCAAACCTACGTCCTGAGGACCTCGCTGCCACCGTCCAAGCTTGCTCGGCCCTGGCAGATGAACCTCAGGATTAAAGGGTGGGCTCAGTTCCGGGCATACTGCATCTCACCTAAAAAATCCATTGCGCAGGCTTGAAGGCTTTACCCACATGCAAAAAGTCCTGTAGCGACGGGCGAGGGTCGAAATGGCAGGTGAATAATGCACTGGGAGCCGCAGACTCAACCCTGCATGCAGGCGGTTCAGGATATTGGTCATTTGAGACTGACGGAGATGAGAGTCTCTTGGGGCAGCACCCTGAACGACCAAGCAGCCTTTTCAAGGACAGCACTGCTTGCTCCACTTGGAGAGGGGCCTAGAAAAGGTGGCCTAAACAAAGCTCATCTCCACCTTCACCTGGTTGGTTAACCGCAGACCAATGGGCATCTTCTTCCAATGCAGTCGCACAAAGAGCAAAAGTCAAAGGCATGCACCTGCCTCCAAAGGTGTACCCAAATTAACTCTAGCATGTTGGAACATCAGAACCATGCTCAATTCTGCAAATAGCGGACGTCCTGAGAGACGTTCTGCCCTAATTGCCCATGAACTGGCTCGTCTTAACATCGACATTGCTGCTCTCAGCGAAGTTCGCCTTCACGAGGAAGGTAGCCTCAGAGAACATGGTGCCGGTTACACACTCTTTTGGTCAGGTAAGCCCAGAACCGAAAAACATCTCTCAGGTGTCGGCTTCATGATCAAAAACTCTATTGTCCCTAAACTCGAAAATCTGCCGACAGGTCACTCTGACCACATTATCTCCCTACGCCTTCCACTAAACAACAAGCATCACGTTGTCATCTTCAGTATATATCCCCCAACTCTCCAAGCTGACCCTGCTGAAAAAGATAAATTTTACACTGACCTGCGCTACCTTACCCAAAAGGTGCCCGCAGATGATAAGATCATTATCCTTGGTGATTTCAACGCCAGAGTAGGTAAGAATTTTGAAGCCTGGAAAGGAGTATTAGGCAAGCATGGTGTTGGAAACTGCAATGATAATAGTCGACTTCTGCTAGAATTCTGTGCGGAGCAACAGTTTACCATCTCCAATACTATCTTTCAGCAGAAAAATAGTCTGAAGACAACCTGGATGCACCCCAGGTCTAAGCACTGGCACCTCATTGATTATGTCTTGGTGCGTCGGAGAGATGTCCGCGATGTCCTCCATACCCGCGTGATGCCCAGTGCAGAATGCCAAACAGACCATCGGCTTGTGCGCTGTAAACTCAACTTCACTTTCAAATTCAAACCCAAAAGGGGCAGTATCCCAAGGAGAAGACTCCAAGTTAACGATCTCCAATCAGCCACAGTAAGAGAAAGATTCCAGGCAAACCTTCAAACTAGGCTCGAAAACCATTCCACAGATTCTGCAGTTTCCTCCCCTGAAACAATTTGGCATCATATTAAAAGCTGCATCCTGCAATCCTCTGAAGAATCCTTAGGGTTCTCCCTCAAGAAGAACAAGGACTGGTTTGATGAAAACAATCAAGAAATCCAGGACTTGTTGAGGAAGAAGAGGACTGCCCACCAAGCACACCTTGCACTGCCATCCTGTCACGCAAGAAAAACAGCCTTTCGTCTTGCATGCAGCAAGCTCCAACAGAAACTCCGTGACATCCAGAACAAGTGGTGGACCGATCTAGCTGCAAAAACTCAACTCTGTGCAGATACAGGGGATCACAAAGGATTCTATGAGGCCCTGAAAACAGCACACGGGCCTACATACCAAGTCCAAAGCCCATTACTCAGTGCAGATGGTCAAACACTTCTGACAGATAAAACCTCCATTCTGAATCGATGGTCTGAACACTTTCAGACTATTTTCAGTACCAACCGTGTAGTACAAGACTCAGCAATTCAGTCCATCACACAACAACCAGTGAAACACGAATTGGATACTGCCCCCACTTTAGGAGAAACCCTCAAGGTCATTCAGCAGGTGAAAATCGGCAAGGAAGTTGGGGTTGATGGAATTCCACCCGAAGTCTGGAAACATGGGGGCCTTGCACTCCTTGCTAAATTTCATGTTTGTGGTGCGCTGTTGGGAACTAGGCGAACTACCTTCAGACCTTCGTGATGCAGTCATCATCACCTTGTATAAGAAGAAAGGTACCAAATCAGACTGTTCAAATTACCGTGGTATTACTCTGCTCTCCATTGCTGGCAAAATCCTGGCAAGAATACTCCTAAACAGACTAATACCTGCTATAGCAGAAGGAATTCTACCTGAAAGTCAGTGTGGTTTCAGAGCCAACAGGAGCACCACAGACATGATATTTGCTCTCAGACAACTGCAAGAGAAGTGTAGGGAACAGAACAGAGGTCTCTATGTAACCTTTGTCGACCTCACCAAGGCTTTCGATACTGTGAGCAGAAAAGGTCTCTGGCAGATTTTGGAACATTTAGGTTGTCCCCCCAAGTTCCTTAAAATGATCATCTCACTTCATGAGGATCAGCACGGCCAAGTCAGATATGGCAACACACTTTCTGAGCCCTTTCTAATAAAGAATGGTGTGAAACAAGGCTGCGTTCTCGCTCCTACCCTATTCACAGTTTTTTTCAGCATGATGCTCCAAAGGGCCACGGCAGACCTCGATGATCAGGACGGTATCTACATACGATATCGTACTGACAGAAGCCTATTCAACCTAAGGCGACTGAAGGCCCATACTAAGACCCTAAACCATCTTGTCCGGGAGCTGCTTTATGCTGATGACGCTGCCCTTATTGCCCACACATAAGCAGCTCTGCAGCATTTAACATCCTGCTTTGCAGACGCTGCTGAGCTCTTTGAGCTGGAAGTCAGCTTAAAGAAGACTGAAGTTCTCCATCAACCTGCACCTCAGGAAGTCCCCCATCATCCCCACATCACCATCGGCCAATCAGAACTCAAATCAGTCCAACAGTTTAATTACCTAGGCAGCCTCATCTCCTCGGACGGTAAGATTGACGGGGAGATAGATAACAGGTTAGCAAAGGCATATAGTGCTTTTGGAAAGCTTCATAAAAGAGTCTGGCGAAATAAACACTTGAAGAAAAGTACCAAGATCAGTGTTTACAGAGCCATAGTGCTGTCTACTCTTTTATATGGCTCCGAATCACTGGTCATCTACTGCCACCACCTGCGTCTTCTAGAACGCTTCCATCAACGCTGCCTCCGCACAATCCTAAACATCCACTGGTCAGACTATGTGACCAATACATCTGTTCTCGAACAGGCAGCAATCACAAGTATTGAGGCCATGTTGCTGAGAACACAGCTGTGTTGGGCTGGGCACGTCTCTAGGATGAAGGACCACCGCCTCCCCAAGATCCTGCTTTACGGTGAACTTGCCACTGGCTGCCGCAAGAGAGGAGCCCCAAAGAAAAGATACAAGGACTCCCTGAAGCAACAACTCAGCCTTGGACATATTGATCACCATAACTGGTCTACTCTGGCCTCCAATCGGGAGGCCTGGAGACAAACCATTTATAACGCTGCTGATGCTTTTGAGAAAGCGCGCAGGATCACCCTTGAGGAGAAAAGACAACGCAGAAAGAATCATGTCTTGCAGAATATATAACCTAAGGAGTCCTTCTGCTGTGTCTTTTGCAACCGGACATGCCTTTCTCGTATTGGCCTTTTTAGCCACCAACGCGCTTGCAACAAACGTGGGTAGAGCCCTTCCCAAATCTTCGTTCGCGAAGCCTAGCCATGATGATGCTAAAAATGGTTTCAGTCCCCCCATAAAAGTAGATCCTCTGTATCAGGATCCTGTATATCCTATTATTAGGCTACTCACAAGGAGCAAATACTGAACAATTTTTAAAATTTATATGTAACCTTCAGGAGACCTGGGGATGTGCCATGTAAGCCTGCCTCCATACTGCAGTGTGCAGCCATGTTATTTACTTCAAGGTTGACTCAGTGTTTCTACAAGATCAGCTCTTGAATAAAAGAAACCAGTGCAAGGTGGTAAGACAGAAGAAGAGCACAGAAATCTAAAAAATGACTGTTACCATGTAGTCTCTTTGGAATTGAATTAATGGTCTTGCTTTTATCACCACCAATTGGCACATCTGGTACTCAGGAGAGTGAAAAACACTACCTCCAGGCCAGAGATCACAATTGGCGCGACCTCATTTTGTGCAAGGATGAAATAGTCATCTTATGAAGGAATTGAAACTTACCAGTATGAAGGGGTTAATAGAGGGTCTATTAGCTCCCAGGATGAAGATATTGACTGGGCAAACTTTCGGGTGTATCCTCGATGATAAGTACGCAGCCCTAATGGAGAAAACAAAGGCAGACTGTAAAGTTGGTAGGCCTGGGATGTGGGAACTGCAATAAGGCCTTGAGCTTTGCCAAATGTACCACCCATAGATCGTAGCCAATGAAAACACTGTTGTTTGCTTACCTAAAATAAAGATACTGCTTGCTGCTAGCAAGGGGTATAAAAAAACAGATGAGAAAAATACAGAGAGAGACATCTTTTCTGAACATAACTGACTCCTTGTATCTTTATCGGCCATCACGACTCAACACTGACACCAGTAATCACACTGCCCTAGAAGCTAAGAGTTGTTACATATTTTAGCACTTTCTCCTCAGATGAGATGTATGACTGTGGTTATTTTCTAACTTTACCCATTTAGCTAAACAAATGGATATCTAGATACGAATTTGAATGAAAACACCATATGACAAGAATACAAAAGCTACGCCCCCAAAGAAATAAATAAATAAGCCCCCCCAAAAAAACACACAAAAAATCACAAATCAGAAAAGTTTACCAAGAAACTGTTTCAGTAAAGAAATTACATGTCTTCCTTCACTTGGGGAGTTGATTCATGTACAAAATATATCCCATAGTACATGCCTTCAAGGAACACGGTCACTGTGGATAGTACCTAAAAACCTGAGGTGCTAAGAGAGAGGGCTTAAAATTTTCCTCATATTTTTTAATGCAATATTTTTCATTTAGTTGTACTCTTTAAGAAACAAATGAGCTTTCAATAAGCATATAATTTAATTTCATAGCATGCAATCAGACAGGATTGTTACGACATTTCCAGCAAAAAGCTACTACATAAGAAGGCTTTAAGGGTGAAAGAGACCTTTAGCTAATCTAGTCTGACCTTCTCAGTATCATAGGCTATGAAAATTGTTATTGTTTTATGTTAGGGCAAAAGTATGGTCCATTCAAAAGACAATAAAAAGTTCCATGTTAATGAACTATGAAGAAGGTTGGTCACTTAAATTGGAGAAGAATGACTGTAAAGATTAAAAATTAAAAAATTAATATCCTTTCTAAAAATAAGAAGACTGAATATCGGCTAAGTCAGCTTCTATTCATAGTGATATATATTCCAATTTTAAACATCTTCAATGACAACAGCTTTTGATTTCACTTATTTCTTCAGCCTTTTTCTACATCCCATAAATTAATTCCATAAGACATTGAACTCTGCAAATTTGTCTTATACTTTCTTCGGTTAGTTCTGACATTGTGTGCAGCAACATTAATCTTAAATCAACACTATGGTCAAATGAATGATAATTTATATCTATAAATATAAAGTTTTAGTATTAAATGTAATTATTCTTAAGTTACATTTGGAATCTCTTTAACAACATGTATAAGGTCATAATACAGTTTACATTTTTATTTCATTTTCCCCTCCATCTTCCCCCCTCCCCAAATTTTTTCAATTATATTAATAACGATTGACTAATGGTGTTAATATGACTGGCTTACAGAGAAATATGAGTCTAATTGCTTCAGTTTGTAATTTCCTCAGTGACACATTAATGGACAATGTTCCATCAGAACTCTTGAAGTGGCTAGAGAGCAAGAAAAAATATATTTTAAATATATATTGAATTTGGTATATGTTAAGGGAATTATGCTGCGTATATGGACATTCAGGTAACCACCGAAATACATGTGAATGAACTCACACTTTCCTACAGATAAATCATGGCAGATCTAATAGCTCAGAACATCTACATAGGTATCTGTAAAATCATGAATATCAGGCCAGTGTTCAAAGATACTTGTTCCTCCCTTTCCCTCTCAAAAATGAAAAAGAATCACAGAGAAGGTTCCAAAATCATGAAGCTTGATATTATTTATGTTGATTTTTTCTTTTGTTCAGAAATTTATGTTTAGTTGTTGTTTCATTGTTAGCCAGAATATTGTGAAAATTGCTAAATCAGGACCAAAATTCTCTTATGAACACTTACTGATGGTGATATTCCCACTACTGGTATTTTTCCTAACTATTTGTTAGTGCATAGCTTATTTTTTCTGCCACAGTTTATCTCCCTCTGACTTTCAGTCAGAAACTACATGGCCTCAGAGGGCTTTTATCATAGTTGATACAATATGAATGAGCATGAACAAAGCCACTCTCAGTTTAATCATTATAAATTTGTACTTTTTGTCCTAAGGGAAAAAACCTATCCTGAGTACAAAGCACACAAACAACCTCCCTAATATTCATGGCTTTTGGAGGTTCTCTGTGCTTGAAACGGTATGTGGATGTAAAGCAACGAAGTACATCTTTTTGTATTAACCAGAACAAATTATGTCCCTTATTGGTCACTGCTGTCAGCACTGCGGTAGATATGTTCAAAGTGCCGTGCTGCTGAGATTGTGATTAATGGCAGTTATCAACTTGGACTCTCAAAGTGACATAAAACTGATGACAATCAGAGTGTTTATCTAACCACTGATGTATGACACATAAAAAATGGGGAAAATGTTAATGCATGCTGAGTGTCATTAGTAGATTAAACTTCAAAAAGCATTTTTGGTGTATTATATTTTGTGATGGGTTAATTATAGTGCTTTAAGCTCCTTTAGCAAGCCATTTGAATATTTTACCCCCATGTAAATAAGTGGCATTTCATAGCTTAACCTATTACTATGTCAGGGGTTGAAAGGGTACAGAGTGAATAGAAAAAAAAAGCCAAAGCTGCTAACCATGGGAAATGCTGAGGACACCATCACAGAACTTCTCTTTCTTCACCTCCAATTCTGTTATTTAACTCACTGTAGTCACAAACTCAGAAGCATTTATTTCTTCTCTAATTTCACTTCTACTCAGATGTCTGAGATGCTTTCAGGCAAACCTATCTGATTTCAAATTTAATCAAGGATAAGAAAGTTTAGCAAGCAAGGCAAAGGGATTTTTTTTTCTATTGATTTTCAAGATTAATTAAAGGCTTTGTAAAATAAAATGGGTCCCAACATAAATATAGTGAAAATATCATCTGTAACTTTTTGAATAAATGATTGGAAGATGAATCCACAAACCCAGAGATACAATTCTATGCGAAGTCTATCATCATTCAACTAAAATGATCAAATACACTAAATAGCAGATGTGCTCTTGCTTTCCTCTGTTAGAGTAACGAAATTTGCATTTATTTTTCTGGAAAGAGATATGTCACGAGCTTCACAGACAAAAATGTGGTTATATGAGTTCAAAGGCCAGCAAAATAGTTAACTCCTAATTCTGGATAGAAATTGAAGTGCAACAAAACCACCAGCTAGTACAATAATAGCCCAGGAAGCAAGCCAAATATCTCTGTCCTTGACTACATACAATATACATGATATATGTAAGAATAAAATTCCTGTATATTCAATTGCAGGATCCAGATCCAAGGAAATTCTGCCAGGAAACAATTTTCAGAATAAATGGAGATTTCCATATCTGAGGGATCAGTCTTATTGTTGCCATGGAAACAAAAAGAATAAATCCCATGCAAGCTTTTAAAATGCATGTTGGTGACAGCAGGGATAAAGAAAAAGTTAGAACAAACCGAAGTATTAAGTACAAAGGACTTGAGTATTATATGAAAAATGTCATCGGGCCTCTATTCTTCTCACTTACTCTTCAATTTATTATGACTTAATTAGTAAATTATTAAAAGATTTTTAAGCTTAAACACAACAAATACAATGCCCCAGCTGCTTTGCTTCAGATATTTGGTGTTTCACAAAAGCATATACCAATGTTGAATAAGAGATTTTCAGACATACCACATAACAGAAGAAACAGTGGTAACAGTTAACATTGTAGCACTTATAACACTTTCAGCTCTGTTAACTGTTAGTATGTACCCATGAACTCCTGTCCTTATGCAATCATTTTTTCTTTTTTTTTAGCAAAGCTGCTTCTGGAGCAGGGTGTTCCCATGTCGCCAATTGCAGCAGCTGGATCCAGGTTTAGGACCACTTTACAGATTTTCCCTCTATCCATGGTCTGTCTCTTCCCATTTAAGAGCAGTGAATCTCCTTTTTTCTGCACCAACAATTATCCTTTTTCAATGTCACTCACTTTCCTTCTCTCTTCTTCAAGTGTCAGGAAAATGGAGGACCTATTACCTATTGAAACCATTAGTAGCAGACCTTGACTGCTCAGAGTCCTTAAAGGTCTGTTAGAAGCTCAGTGAGTACATTTTAGACACATACAGCCATATCAGTTACCTTCAAACAGCATAATTGGGTCAGAAAGGAGCAAACTCAAACCATCCTCTCTGTGGAAAAGCTATCACTTCTACAGCTGATGGAACCAACTCCATGGCTCCTGCATAGGGAATGTTTCAAAAGCAGGGCATAGGAGAGGGATGGAATATTGCAGTTTGAATGGGCAGGTCATAAGTTTCTGATGTACCTTAGCACTTCTGTGACACCTTGCCTCCCCCTAAGGTGAATAGTAACTGATCAACAGAACAGGGAGATGATTCACAGCTCCCTGATAGCTAATCAGTACTCTTTGTGTCAAGCAGATCACAGGAGTAAGAAAGAAACTGTTTATTGCTTTTGTGCATTCCCAAGGCAACACATCATCAGAACAAATAGTAGAGGAAGTCAGGGCACTTCAAACCCCTTAGTGTTTTTGAAGTCACATTTTCTTCCCTGACTGCTCTCTTGTTCACTGATGCAAGGAACCAGTGACTGCACATAGTGATAGCAAATTATGGCTTCCACTGTAGCAAAAATGAAGACTCAGTCACAGCCAACGAGTCAGTGCACGATGGGATCTGTAGGTGTTAGAAAAGCTTCCAAACAGCAATTCCATCTTTAAACCTGTTTAAAGCTGCAGAGGCCGTGTAATTCAATAATCCTGAGCAGCATGATTCCCTTTCTATGCAGGTATAGTTTACTCTAGAGGAGACTCTCTGTCTCATAAGTTTATTATGTTTTTCTACAATCGAAATATTCATTGGTTGCATTCCCAAAATTGCCTCTATTTCTTGGTTGTCTTCTGATTCAGCCAAGCTATTTGAACTACATGCACCTTGTAGATCTATAGTGGTGATACAATCATTTGGAAAATCGTGGGATTTTGTTCGGTGAGATTTGCTATATCTATTAAGATTTTATGTATATAGTAGTTAGTTTTATTCCATTTGAAATCGCTGTTAATCCATAAAAGTCACAAAAATACAGATCTGAGAATAACTTCAATAGTAACACTGTCCATCCCCTGCACCAGCTAACCCCAAATATATCTCTGTCATTTTAGATATGTTCGTCTAACATGGTCGTTATATTTCTGGGAAATCCATACTGGTGGTTTGTTGCTGTGAAGGTTTTGTTTGATCTTACCTGACTGACCTTTGCTGTGATTGAATCCCAAGTCTAATTCTACTCATCACAGACATGGAATCACTCATTTATAAAGGGCTGTTCAGGAAGGTCACAGAGGACACCCTTGTTTGCAGGAGCCTATAATGTATATGAAAACTGTTATGATGGCTTTTCCTCATGCTCTTCAGTCTACTATTTTGAGATCAAATAGTTGTGGCTTTTCCTCCCTTTCTACCTATGTCACACTTTCTAAGCATGTGTTTATTCTTATTCCTCTTCTAATACTCTAGGTCATCTTCTCTCCCAAAGCTGAGTGTAGTGATCAATATCTTACAAACTTGTAGATGAATTACTTTCTGGATTTCTTGGGTAATAACCCCTTTGCTTGTGTATTTAACTATTACTTTTTCTGCCTTTTGTTATAGCGCCACTTTCTTGATGCCTTCTCAATTTTGTGACATACTGTAGCATCAAGCTCCTCTTCAGCAGTATGACCAGTTGTCCCACACTCTTTACATTTCCAGATTATTATTTTCAACTATGTTCTCTTATATTTCCACCCCTATCCAAAGGACTCTTCCTTCTCCATCTTCCTTCTCATCTTTATCTTCTTGGCTAGTGTCTTCCAACTGATTGCTGACAATCACACCTAGATTGGTTTATCTGAGTTTTGTATCAAAAAGTCATCACTGATGAGTAACAAGAACTTGTTAGATAACATTTCTCTTTTATTTTGTTTTTCCACAGACATCTCTGTAGCTACATTTCCTTTAACAAGAGTAGAATGACTCAGGCAGTTTTAAGCTTTTTGATCTGTCTGAGACTTCTTGTCAAGCTGTCATTGTTTAGGAATGATATTGTCTAATTCAGTGCACCCACTGAGACTCTCCAAAAGCACACAATGCTCTCTCTCATTCCCTCCCTTTTCCTGTCCACCTTACCACTGTGGTGGGATTGACTTGAGAATTGGAGGCACAAAAGGCAAAGATCACAGGTTGAAATAAGAACAATTTACCTGAAACAGCAATGAGATAAGAAAACAGTAACAGCAACAATACTAGCGACAGAGTGTACAAGAAAAGAAATTATTCACACAGAAAAAAAACCCCAATCAAACTAATAATAGACAATACTGGATGGCTCCCTCTGCCATGTTTTCTTGACCAGAAGGAATCCCTTCTCCCCAGAAGAGAGTTCTTTTTTGCCACCCCCACCAATGATGTGAGCTGGTATGGAACAACCTCCATGTCCTAGCCATGGCCCCTCATGGCTACTGCAAAAAATTAGCCCTGTCCTGGGTGGAAACAGGACATTGTCCACTCCTTATTCTATACCATTTACATCATGCCCAGACCCTATACATTTCAACTATATACATTTACATACATATAAAAATATACACAAGAACAGGTATCATTTCCATAGCCAATGACCATCCCTCTAAGATATCTGTTGAGTTCATTTAGTCCATGGCTCTGGGTTCTATCTTCTATAGCAGGAGGGCTAGTGTGCTATAGACTGGTTGCAAGCTGCATCAGGAACTCACAACTGGTGTACCTGAAGTAATCTGTACTTATTGCCCATGGTAGTCATGCCATACAGTGGTAGTGTCATTCAGCAACCAGTATTATAGAATTCAACATTACAGACTGTTCTCAGCCAAAAATCAAATCCCCTTGAGGTACATGTTGTGTTTCCTCATGCCTCTGCATCATCCACCAAGTGTACCCAGCTCCTTGAGCAAAAATAATCCCACAGATGTGTTTGCCTTTGCTCGAGGGAGCACTAATCCAAACTGTCTTCCCTTAGACATTCCTCATATGCACTATGGGGACTTTATCCCCTTCTACAGTATGTGGAGGTTTTGATTGGGCAGGGCCAGCTTGATTGGTAGAGCCTCTAGTGTTAACTGGTTGGTGGGGACATAGCTGCTGTTTCATTGACCACATCTATTGGAATCTGACAACGTCCATCTTGCCATTTAACTCCTAAAAACTGAGTTTCCTGGGCAGGTCCCTTGACCTTACTTTGTTTTATGGTAAAACAGGCCTTCAGGGGGATTATCTTCTCCCCTTTCTCAAAAACTTCCTCTGCTCTGTTGCCCCATACAATGATGTCATTAATGTATTACAAGTATTCTGGAGCCTCACCCTTTTCCAGTGCAGTCCAGATCAGCCCATGGCAAATAGCTGGTCTGTGTTTCACTCCTGGGGCAGTTGGTTCCAGGTGTACTCAACGTCCGCCCAGGTGAAAGCATGCTGTGGCATGAAGTCTGCTCCTAAAGGAATGGACAAAAACACATTAGCAATATCAACAGTGGCACCACTTTTCTGCCTTGGACTCCAGTTGGTACTGAATTTCCAACATATCTGCAACAGCAGCACTCAGTGGTGGTGTGATTTTATTCAGGTCACGATAACCTGCTGTCAGGCTCCACTCTACATTGGACTTAGACACAGGCCATATAGGATTATTAAAGGCCGAACAAGTCTTGCTGACCACCCCCTGGCTCTCTAGTTCATGAATCAGCTCATGGATGGGTTGTTGATGGTGCACCGATGCAGTAGCAATCAGTACCAATTGTTCTTCAATTCTCAGCAGTCCAACAGCAGAAGGGTCCTCCATATTCACAAACACAATAACAGGACAAGGGGCAATGGTTATAACTGAAAGAGGACACGTTTAGATTAGATGTTAGGAAGAAATTCCTTACTCAGAAGGCGGTTAAGCACTGGAACAGGTTACCCAGAGAAGCTGGGATGTCCCATCCTGTGGAAACAAGCTGAGTTACTCTGCACCTGCATTTAGTTATTCAGAATCCAAAGGGAGGATCAACCGCGGCTAAGTGTTTTGAGAGAGAGAACATTACTCCTCAAAGTGGAAAACCGCTGTAACCAGCCTTCATAATAAGCGTGTGTTTTTCTCTCATGGCTGAACACGGCCACCACATGATGGGAGTGTGAATGTGTGGGATCAGGGCACTGGTTTGGGACAATCCTGGGAATTCTGGTTGACCAAAAGAAAAACACCAGCTGCTGTTTATGAGAGAATATGAATAAAAGGGGAACACCGAGAAGTGTCAGTGGACAAGTCCCGAAATCAAACTCTGTGTGTGCAGCCTCATTTAATCCTTCAGGGCCCATACCATCCCTGGAAGAGTTCAAGGCCAGGTTGAATGAGGCCCTGAGTAACCTGGTCTAATGAAAGGTGTCCCTGCCCATGGCAGGGAGGTTGGAACTAGGATGATCTTTAAGGTCCCTTCCAACCCAAACCATTCTATGTGTCTATGATTCTATGACTGTATTATCCTGTACTGGAAATCATTTGTAAGCCTTGTTCAGCTGATTCCAGTTTCAAGGTTTACAGTACATCTCCAGCATATTGATAGCTCTCTTTCTAATATTAGCCAGGCTTTCTTCAGTTCTAACTTCCTCTGCGTATTGGACTTCAGAGTGAACAGTTACATCCTTGATATACAAAGGAATAGCTTCTCTTTTACAACACTATCCTTTCCAAACAACTCACATCATTTAATATGAAATCACTTTAACTTGAATAATTTCTCTAAGTGTATGTTACGCTTATTAAATCATACTCTTATTTTATAATTTATCTTAAATCTTTTAACACCTTTTTATTAGATATATAAGGCATAAATGTACATAGTAGACAGATAACCAGAGCTGTTGCTAACAGTCTTCCTTCTTGTTCCTCTGAAGATCTTATTGCTCAAAGTGTTTGGTTATTTTCCTGTTTGAGTGACTGTTGCAAATACTTGCCTGTGGCCTTTTGCCAACAGTCACCAGGTGCAAAGTTAAACTTGTCTTTACTAGAATACTGAGTGAATCTACAGAGAAGGTGGTAAAGAGAAATGAGAGCTTTCCTTTTCCCTTCCTCTGATCTTCATAGAAGAACAAAGATGGCAATAAATTGAGATGGTAATGTATCATATAACACAGTCAACATAAAAAAGCCCCAAACCAAACTAAACCAAGGTGCATATTATCAAAGTAATACAGGAATCTAGGATTAATACATTCTCTTTTTGTCTTTATATTATTGTTCCCACCATTTATCAACTAAAAAAAAATAAAACCAAAACAATTAAAACCCCGATAGGTTCTAATTGATTAAGAACTTTAGTTCTACGCTGATATTTTCATTATGAGAATTTTCAGGTGGAAGAAGGCTTTTTCTTCCCTGAAAATTCTTATGATTACCTTTCAATGGAGCAAAGGAGAAAATTAAACTGATTGAAATGTTAAAAAAAAATATTATTAGAAAAAGTAAAATTTAATGCAATTAAAAAATTCATATCATTCCATACCAAAAAATATCTGATTTTCACACAGCACTACTAAAAATGTAAGTGTTCTGCTGGATGTCTGGACCTCAGAAGATAAAGTAGCACCATTTCATCTCTCTTACACTTGAAACATTGGAAAACCTTGGCTTAATAAAACAAAGTAAATTAAAATTAATTCTGTTACAAAATACCTCAGGATACAAAAAGGTATATAAAATGGTCAAAGAGGGGGCAAAATGAATGAGCAGAATCAAAATGGTTTGTTGGAAAATTAGTCTTGCTACATGTAATGAAATAAAATTAAATGTTAGGGACAGAAACACAGAAGAATAGTTGAAAGAGAATGAGAGAATATGACTTCAAGGGATTTTGTTTTGTTTCGCTTTCTTTGTGCCCTTTTATAGAGATTAGTGACTGAATCTTGAAACCTGGGCTTTAATTTTTGGTATTGAATGCAATTTTTCCTAAAGGTCAGGGTATTATTTAATAGTTAGTGCTCTTATCAAAACAAATACTTGAATCATGTGAATTTTAATGTTAATTTGTGAGTAATGTCCAAAATTGGCAAGTTTGGACAAATCAATTATTTCATGCACATATATTATTTGTACTGTAAACTGTTCTGCAATTTTAGCAACCAGTTTCAAAAAAGCAGCTAATTATGGATTGTGAAATTTCCAGATGAGTTTTAATGCTATTAAGGAGATTTAATTGATTAAAGATAGAGTAATAGGGTGAAATTCTTTTCAGATTTATCTAAACGAAAGTGTGTCAGTGTTAGAAGAAGTGCATTTTCAAATATATATTAAGCCTATCTGCTTATCAATCTATCTAAGAAACAATACCTAAACCTGTGTGCATAAACTATTACTTAAAATATTTAATAAAATCTAATATTTTTACACATATATGAAAACGTGTCCATATGAGTACATACTCAAACATATGCAATTTAATAACTAAATAATATTTACTCTTTTAAGTTTATTGATTGGAGTATATATATAAATTTGTATTTCCTGTATACGTAAAATCACATAAATAATAAGCATAAATGAACTTACATTTCTTTCTTTTTACTTATCATAGTATATATTTATTTTAAATTTTGTTATCACACCACAGTTTCATAGAATCGTATATATTGCTGTGGCTGAGAAAACACTTTCCTAAATATCTTTTTTTGTGTGTGTGTTTCATATTTTAATAAAGTTATTTTAATAAAATATTCTTTGCCATGAAGTATCTTACGCTTCTTGTCTAACCAGAAATTTACTTTAAAGTCATTAGTGTTCCTATCTGGTTATCCCCATTTTTTAAAAAGAAGATTTCCTGTACAGATGAGTTTTCTTGCCAAATAGAAAGCAATACTGCTAAAAAAAAATAAAAAGGGTCCATATTAGATGTTTTCTTGTGCTTCCAGAACAAATTCCAGTTAACAAGTAAAAGGATATTTTGGTTCCCTCTGTGCTCTGTTTCTGCTCATCCCCAGTCTCTTTTCTTGCTACCGTATATATTTTCCTCTCTTTTCTTCCTAGGATACTTTTCTTTTTTAACTTTTGAGTATGAGATGTGATATCTTAAAATTTTTTAAATGTTATCCAATGAATTTTGAACTGAAATGTAGGTCTTTCAAGTCTGAATCTCTTATGAGGTATGGTTTCTGACTGCTAGTGGCTGGAGGCATATAATTTTTAGGCATGTGTGTTTGTTTTTGTTCATGTATACCTTGAGATATGTGTTAAGTCAGCATTATTCCAAAGAAGAAAGATGAAGCAACATAAATGTTAATAAGCCCCCTATATTTTCATTGTGGTTCATTTTCTTCTGATGCATATTTCATCAGAATTGAATTAAAAATTTTTGAATCTTCTGGCTATTCTTTTATTTGTTCTAGATCAAAAATGAGCCTTGAATTGAACTCTACAGGGTGAGAGGGAGAGAAAAGTTGTAAAGAACAAGCTGTGCAGACCTCTAAATATTGCCTAAGATTGCTTTTCAGTGTCAAGATTTTATGACCAAATATCTTCCAGGTTGCCAGACTAGGAAGGATTACCATCTCTCACAGCAAGGGAAGGCTCTCCTCTTTCTAATGTGATAAAGTATCCATTTGAAGTCACGTGGCTCATGAAATACTAAAACTTAAACCTGTCACTAATCCAGGATTAAATATTGACAGTCCTGCATATCAGGCCAGCGTAGGTTTATCTTGCCCATTCCTTTTCTTCTTACTCTTAAACCCTCAACTCTGTGGAAGGGAGAAAGAGAGGAATATTCATATTTGGAGAGAAAGGAAAAACTACCTTTATACTGGCCTCTGAAACTACTTTTGAAAAATTTTGAATTTCATTTTAAACAGTGACTCAATTCTTATTATCAGGGATGAACAGTACTTAGCCTTTTTTAAAATGATCTTCTAAAACAATGTAGGAATTTTGGAGATTTCTTTTTCTCTACAGGATGGAGCTATACTTTAAAAAGGGAAGGATAAGAGAAACTTAAAAGTCAAGCATTCAGCTGAGAGACAGTTTATGTATTTAACAGGTTTATGCAAATCTCAAGAAGACCAGTTAGAGGCTTAATTTTTTTTTAATTGTTACATTTAAATTATAAGTAAATTAAAATGTTCTGAAAGTAGCCCTGATAATTTATGCATTACAGGCTTTAAACGTTTTTCTGTAAAAAAAAATAAATTTCCATTCAAGACAGAAAAATAATTTAACTCTATTCTCCTAGAGTGATACAGCTGATAAGCAATCAAAAGGCTTAATTTCTCCAGATGGTTCTTTGGTGACCTACATAGAATGTTTTATGTCCATCCTGCTAACACTGAATTCATGTCTACATCATGAACTTAATCAAGTAGTCATTCTTTACCAGTGTTAGCCATTCACTGGGTAAACACATCAGAGTTTAATAGGTGGCAAGTCTACATTACACTTAAAGATGTAGGTAGATGTGACAGGATAAAACTGAATCACCTGGAAAAAACAGGACAAGGAAAACATTGTCTCTTCCACTTCTGAAGAACAACAGTCTATTTAACAAGGTATCACTGCAATAGTACTACAGAATTTCTAGATTGCAAGCAAAGAAGAAAAAATGTGATTAAGCCTCATCCTCAAGGGACTTTTGCAGGTGCAAGTTGCCTACACAAATTCTCTGCTCTAAAAGTGTGTGATTCTAGACTGCTTGTGTATAGACCTAAAGATACAGATTTACCTTCAATTTAAGCATAATTAAGTTTTATTACAAGATCAGGAAGACAGGGAGGAGAAGGGTCCATAGCCATACAGATCAGGGAAAGGACTTTAGGAAGCCAAGCACAGAATATGTTTGGGAAGGGATGGCTTGGTCAGCATATGGGGATGCAGAAAGTAGTTGAGATGAGATGGGGAATGGCAAAACGTTAAACAGAAGAGGCGACAGAAGAAAAGTGAACTTGAATTCTTCTCTGTAACACCTCAGCCTTTGTTTACTCAGCTCTGGTAGGAAGAGATTCCTCTAAAGATGCTGACTATGATCTGATTCTTTCGGCTGCTTTCAGCAGCTCCATAGCTCCCCTCCTTTCCCTCCACAGATAAAATATTTATCATTGTCACTATGTAGTAGGTTGGCTTTTGGATTTATTAGGCCTTCCTTAGCAATGGGGGTCAGAAATCTAAGGAAGTATTCCATATCATCCTTTAGCGTAACACAACATATAAAAAAGACATAGATAGAGAGCTCGCTCTTTTCTCTCTTCTGGTGGCTGAAGACGACAGGTCTCTCCGCAGACGGTCTTTGCTCGTATGGGCCGAGGCCTGTCTGCTTAGACCTGCCGTTATCTCCGGTCCCTCCTTGGGACGTGGGGAGTTGGTTGGTGCTTCATGCAGTTCTGCTGTCTCATTCAGGGAAGTATTTAATTCGGTTTTTTTGTTTGTTCGCTAGCTCTCCATTAACAGTGTATATTTGAAGGATATTTGTTTTGGGTTTTTTTGTCCCTGGTTTTCCCCCTCCCTTTTCCTTTTTTTCCCCTCAAGAGCTACCCGTTGTGTGTACAATATATTCAAATTGTATATATAATTGTAAATATATGTAAATATATATATTTTTGATATAATTTGGTTAATTTTGATTTCTCTTATTGTCTATAGTTTTTTTCCTTGCCTAAAGGGGGAGGGAGGGAAAAGGCTTTCACTGAGTTTTGGAGATTTGGCGGGAAGCCAGCTCTAAACTTGCTCACAGTTCACTAAAACAGAGAAAAATTTATGTAAACCGTATCTTTCATTTTTCATCTCCAAATTTAATGCTCCAACTCATCTCAAGTATACCTAATACTTCTAGCACGGGAAGAAAAGTTATGGAAGTATTTGTTCTGCAAGTGATGGCTCTGATTATTTGTATTGCTGTACCTTAGCTAGGTTTAGCTTTATTAAGGCTTTTTAGTTTGTTTATCATGACATGGGCATTTGAGGATACCAGTCAGGTGGGTTTCTTAGCACACGAATACATGTAAAAGATTAAATAAATGATGCATATATGTTCCTTGGCCCACTAGGAATCTGCTCTAGCACAAAGGTCTGTTGTGTGGCAAAGGTATGAGAAAGATTAGCATGCAGCATGCAGTTAAAAGAAGGCATGTTTGTGCTTAAAGAAGCCATTGCATAGGGTTTTCCTTTTTCCACTGAAGCAGAAACAGAATTAAAAAAAAAATCTCCCCCCAATATAAAATAATGCCAAAGCCCAAACCAAAAAATACCCCTCTCCCACACAGTATTTTTATTAAACCACACAGTTATTCTGTGAGGGTTGCTGTTTGTGTAGGAATCCAGTACTCCTAAAACCTTTGCAGGTTTGGGAGGATATCTACATACTAGATTATATTAATACAAAACACAGTGTTTGTATTTCTGTGTATGGGGGGACAACTCACAGTCCCCTCAGCTGTTGCTTTAGCAAATCCATATATTTTTAATTCAGTGTAGCCTTCTTCTCTTAGTAAAGCTCCAGGAAGAATCTGTCCTCTAGGCATATATATGAAAGAAAATATGCTTTCACTGGCTAATAAAGTTTAGCAAGTCTAATTGACTGGTGTGCTAATGTATTAAGACTAATTCATTTACTTTTTTTTTTTTTAGAATTAATTTCTTCTCTGCATCACAGTAGTTGTGTCCTACTTCAGAAGTGTTGGGACAATTTCTGCACTGCATTCCAGGGTTCTCCAACCCTGTGTGACTGTGCACTCATACAGTAAACCATGCCATGTCTCACTTCTAACCTTCTGAAAAGATTGCATTCCTTTCTGTTGCCTTGTTTTTCAGCACATTTATCCACCTTCTTTCCAGTCATTTAACCTTTAACTAGTGCAAAGATACGCTGCATAATTATGATCATGGTAGCCTCAGCGAGTGACCTGAGGTTTTTCTCTGGTTAACAGGACTGACCTTTACTTGATTTGCCTTCACCTTACTGTTTTTGACTAACAGTGCCGTAGGGGAAGGGAAGTATCTTGTTTTGTTAAAGCAGAGAGGAAAGAAGTAATAAATACAGTAATAATAACGAAAAATATCAGCTTGGTAAAAGGATTTCCATCTACTTTCACAACCTTTGTCAGTTGTACTCACCCTGAATTACTCTCTGCAGGTTGACTGAGTGAACAGCAGTAGTGTGAGAAACAGCCTACATAGTGGAGTGAGGTTGGTGTTTTTGTTTACCAACCATCCAACATGTTATGGCTTGGGAGCCCTTTCAGCTCTGACAAGGTGATGCTGCTTAGTAACATCCAATCTGCTCAAAATCTGGGGAGTATACTGACAAATACTGTTTACAAAGACTAAAGAAAGAACTGTAAAAAGGAAAAGGAAATAGCAAATGGAAAGAAAAAAAAAGTGCAAGAATGGTTTTCCCAAGTCATTTAACTTTTATACAAAAAACAAAATGCTTGTAAAAAGCAAGAAAAAAAAAGAACTCTGTCAGATTGGAGTCCTGTTTTAGATTTTATTGTATCAGATGCCACAGGTTGGATATTGCACTTAAGAAATTAAAAAAGAAGAGTTAGCTTTTCAGTGTACCTGGGCTAGTCTCCTAATTTAGGAGTTTATCAGTACTTTGTCATGGTACATATAATTATTAATCCCTAATGGAATGATCTGAATTTCTGTGATTTGGATTATGTTTCCTGAGCTTAGAATGCCTTGCCTGCATTACGACAGGAAGTATTTGCATATACCTATGTAAAATGTTTAGCTGGCCTACATCCCTAACTGAAGACAGAGGCTCTCTAAAGAAAAAACAAAACAACAAAACCAAACAGGTGTCTTAAAAAGTCCCTGGAAACTTTAGAGCTATACACTGTACTTTCTTGGTTTGAAAAGCTTTATTGAAGGAGCAGTTGAATTAGCATGGAAGTTTTTACAAAAAACAGGAGATATTCACAGATACAAAATTGTATGTAACTTCAGAGGACATCCTTTGAAGCAGGTCTTTTATAAATACTGAGAATGCTACCAGGCTCTTAAACAGGAAGGCTGAATACCAGGGGATAGTGTTGTACATTAAATGTTTTCTGCACCAGAACATATGGTAAAATGGAGATTTTAGAGTGGTAGAAATGTAATCACGTTAACAGTATCATGTCTCAGTGTGAATTGTATAAGGACCTTCAAGTTAAAATAATAACTTTTTAATTAATGTATTTGGAATGTGTGTTGACACTCGAAGAAGAAAGAGTAACCAGATAAGGGGCAAAATGAATGTTCAAGGATTCCTATGAGAAGCTGAAGGAGCACTTTTTTCTCTAGGTAACTCCCCTGTAAATCTGAACCAGAGTGAGGGACCTGCCATCAGAAGTGCCAAGACACTGGCATAAGATTGAATTATATCTAATCTTGGTTCATAAATAGTAACTGCAGGAGTTATCTTTTGTTAAAAGCTATTCACTCCTCTTGCAGTGGTTCTAGTTCAAAATTGTTTGATTCATTTATCTCTGTCTCGTACAAATTCTGCTTAACTTTAGAGAACTGAAATAGTGCCATTAGCATCAATCACAGGTTATCCAAAATGGAAACCTAAACTATTGTGAGCCTTGTAGTTAGTCAAAAATCATGAAATTTTCTAAAATAATTACTTTGAGAGCCTTTATCTTCTGCAGGTTTTCTTTTAAGAAAAACTTCTGAATCTAAACACATATGAAATATCTTAAAGGAGAAGTCTTATCTTAAACATGGATGCAAAAAAATCCCAATATTTCTTTCTCTAGAAATTCTATTGGCAATGCTTACCATCCTTCATGTTTTGGATATCATCCCTCCTCATCTTACGCACTCACCTGCAGCATCAGCAGTGCTTGTCTCTAACTCTTAGAGAACTAGTGTCTAGTCTGTATTCTCCTCTCCCTCTTGCCTTGGGTCAAAGAGGAAGAATAATTTTGCATATGGTCATGAATTGTGTTAGTACAATGGAAAATAAAAGCAGGTAGTAGCACTTGTTTTAATTAGTGGGGGATGGTATCCATTATGAAGAAAATTTGACGGCTTGTATCAGCCTTTCATAATACAGACACTAAAATACTCCATGATACTTATATTTACGATAATAAGAATAACAACAGTTGGCAGCACTGCAGAAGCATAAATTCAGATAAGTAGGGAAAGCAATCTGCCAAGAATAAGGAGAGGAAGGAACCGTAATACAAGTGACTACAACAGTTAGAAAGACTAAAATAAAATTAAAAAAAAAAAAACAAAACTCAACAAGCCAGAGGTCAGATATTAGACTACACTAACCTCTTCCAGCACTTCTGACAGCATAACAAAGCTTGGTTTCACTGAAGACCTTGAGAAAAATAAAAGACTGCCCAAGTGTCCCAAGTTTTCCAGAATGATCTACATAGAGGGCAGGCTGGGACCAGAGGGAAAAAGAGAACAAGCTCTATTCATCTTTTAGATATGCAGTTGTCAGAGCATGAATTAATATTGCTTGCACTTAGCTGTTACTTTAGCACATTTTTATTTGCAAATAATAAATTTGTTTTGACTAGTTGATGCTTCTAATACTTGGAACCATTTCTGACAGTCCTTAAACATGTGACTGCTGGGAAAAGAGAAACCTCTAAATAATCCCTAAGCAATTTAATTTGATGTTATTGATCTGCATTTTTTAATTGATTTCAACAGCATTGCAGGAGAAGCATTCTGTATTTTGCCATTTGAATTACTGTCTTGTTACTGTGCTGAAGTCTAGACACTGTCTCAGTTTCCAAAGGGCATGGATGTCTCTGATAATGTCTCCCCACAGTACCAATAGTTTCAGGATGGGATATTTTTACCTGTTTATTACTGCTTCTTTGATAACTTCATCTGCACAGACACCAACCAAAATTTACCTACTTTATAATGTTATAGATGTACTTCTGTTTTCATGCTACTGTATCCTTGGAGGTGGTTCAGATGCATGGAAAAATAGGATGCCTGTAGAAGGGGCTCTGGAGTGTGGACAGCCCTTGTTTTTCTAGCTAGTCCAAATTCATGAAAGCCTCTGTGCACCATTAGTGGGGTGATTGCCTGCCCCAGGGAGCCCCATCACCATCCGTTTGTCTGAGTGTGTTGTAACCCTGTGACTGTCCTCAAAACCTGCCTCACCTGATCAGCTAGAAGTCAGTCTTCAGACCAGTTCTGCCCACATCTAGCACTCAGGAGCGCTCATGGAGGGAAAAAAATCCCAAACACAGAAGTATTGTCTTTACAAGGATATAGACCATATGGTGGAATCACACCTTGGGACCAAAGTATAACACACCTGTCATTGTTTGGACAGTTTGATATTATTGCCCTTCATTCCTTTTTTCATGAAGTCCCTGTGGACTTTAGAGCTGTGTGATAATGTTTGGTGGTAGAAATATTGCCATTACCTCCTGCAATGTTAATTCTTCCATGAGATATCACTATAGGTTTATAGGCAGGTATCATTCATATACAAATTTAAAGTTATATTATCTGTCTATTACAAATTTAACGAAATGGGCAACTTACTTCTAGAGGTGTCTTTGTCATAAACAAAGGTTTAAAATCTGTGAATAATATTTTGAAAATAAGACTGCAACAAAAAGATTTTTTATGCTTTTTTTTTTTTCTCCTCCTTTTCTTTTGAAAGTCCAAACCACTGTGCAGGATTCTAGCAACCAAAATGAACAAGCCACTGGAAGTATCAAAATAAAACGAATTTTTTCAGAATATGTCCCCTTCATTATATTTTAAGTTTCTATTTTTCCACCTTTTCCTCTATGTTTTCTTTCTAGATATTAAGAAGATTTTTTCTTTGATTTTAATGCCTAATGAATTTAAAAAAAAAAAAGAAAAAAAAGGATTTCCAGTCTTTCTGTGAGATAACTAGCAATTTTCTGGTTAACATGGTTATAGAAGTGACCACATTGCTAAGATATGTTTATATTACTCCAAATGCAATTATTATTGATTGTATTGGTACAGATGAAATGATGGAATAAGCAGTAAGGATTTTAGAACAACTTTTTACAAGTGTTAGTGGGCATATATTGCTTGCAACTTTTTTTTTCCTATCTTATAAAAAGTTTTATAATTTCCTGGTCAATATTTGTTAATATAACCATATTTTTCCCAGACGTATTTTATTGTCATTTTTCTTTTTCTCTGGACACCATAAAAAGTTCCTTTAAATGAATGGAAAGATTATCCTTGCCTTCAGTGAGCATTGCCAGTGAACCAGCTTCTGAATCAGCTATTATTGATGTTTCATTATCTTCCTGTCATTCCTTATTGTCATCTTTTCATATATCTCTTTTTTGGTCCAAGTTCATGTCTTCCTCAGTTCTTCTGATCAAGAAGGCTGTCACACTTGAGAACTGTAAGTGTTATGCATATTATAAAAGGTACATTTTAAACAAAAACTAAGAAGTCTGTGACTGAGCCACATGTCATTAGGCTTTCAAGTGGTACTAGGAAGAAAATACAGTAATAGTATGCAACGGTAGAGGAGGTTTTCAAATCTACACATTCTCTGATGTGGTCAAATGGTTATTTTAAATTGATTTATTTCCATGAAAAAAACACTGTTAGATGTATTTATCAGATTACAGAGGTTGCTAACTTTATAATGAGAATAGAGATTCCTTGCTTAAGGAATTAATTTTTGTTTGCCTTAAATCATCATCATCCTTCCTGTTTGCATTCCCTTACCCTTTTCACTTTCCTTATCCATTTTGTCTTCCTCCTTTTCCCCTTCCCTTCCCCTGCCCCTTGTGTCTTCCTTATCTGATTCATGTATTCAAACCACAATTTTCTGATTAAAAAAAAAAAGGAAAAAAATACCTGCTTGAAGGCAAATAAAAAAAAAAAGAAACATAACAAAACAAAAACTGAAGACAGCATGAGAACGCATGGGAAGGGTAGAATCTACCATAATACTACAAGCAAGAAGAGTTAGTGCCTCATTTATTGTCAAAATAGAGCATAAGGACAGCATGGTGTGTTGTCATCAGAACATGGGTTAATTAAAGGAAACAGAATCTATTTGTAAGATGCTAATGTTTTTAGAATTAACATATCTACAGTTTGGTAAATCTTTTTTCTTTTCTTTTTTGTTTTGAGAATCAAGGACTTTTCAGTGACAAATTTAGAGTTCTTTGTGTAGTCTTTAATTACATAGGTTAATTAGCAGCTTCGCATTTTCCATGAATGAATATTTTCAGTTCTTTATTTTCTATCTTTACCTGAAAAACTTTTCATGCAAATTTGGCCTTACCCTGTAAACTTCCCATTAGATAAGTACTTAGTAAAAGAGTGATTCTTAATAACATAAATGGTTGCATATATTTTAATAGGGTTTTTTCTCATGGAGTTCTTCAGGATCACACCCCAGTGAATGACATCAATAAAGCAGACACAAACAATATTTCTGTGAAGATCTTGCCAACATTAAGAAAAAATAAATTAGTGCTACTAACTATAAAATTTATAAACCAAATATATGACTAATATATTCATGTGAAGCTTACTGGGGGTAGCAGAAGGAAATTCAAGACCCATTCTTGTTCATTCAAAACAACACCAATATAACCTCTAGAAAACCTTCAACCCCAATAATCTCTGAGGTAGTGTTTGAAATAGTGAGGAAGAGAATTGCAGATATATTTCAATAAATGTAATAAGAAATTCATTAAATTTGATATGAATACTAGATGTTCATATAAGATGATTAATTTCTACTGGGGAGAGATGGCAAAAAGATTTTATTAGTACATTATAGGTTGTGACGCACAATTTTTTTTAGAGTATTGAAAAGCAAGCAGCCCCTGTGGGTCCTCACTGTCCATAACCTTAAGAGCTGCTGAGTTCAACATAAAACTGAGCGTAGCAATCAACTTTTTATCATTCCAAGTTTTCAGAATTCCCCTTATTTTCCTCTCATAGAAGTTTTCTTTATACTTCATTGTAGCACCTATCTGGTTCAATATACCTGCTGTACCACCATACTTAGCTGGGCAAACTCTTCTGACATTACCATCATATTTGGGAAATGTATTTCTAGAGTATGTGTAGAACATCCAACGGGTGTCATTCGGGGCTCTGACATTCAGTTTTTCTACGTTCTATAGAGAGTTTTGCATTCAGCTGACACTATTCCTCAGGAAACCGAGAACCTCCTTTTTAATTTCCAGAATATCTGTTTGCTTTTTTTTATTTGCCTTTAAGAAGGAAACCGAATACTATTTCAGAAGTAGATTACTGTGTATCTTTGTATAAGCCTTAAATCTACTTTCCTGAGAACTCTGATATATTCTGTAAAAGGTATATTATATGCCCTATTTACGCTCGTAACTTTAACTCACACTGTATAAATTAGAAGACAGACCGCAAAAGACTGAGTGCAAACTGCAGAATGCTTTTTTCCTTCCCCCACCCCCAAAGCTGAGCTCATCTTTAAAGTGTCTTTTTTTCATCTTTATCTTGGGGCAGTAGTGCTTATTAGAATATTAGGTCAATCTTCTTAAAAACATGCCTTGTCATTTAAACCTTTCTTATTTTTTTCCTTGTTGGAAATCTTACTGTTATCGTTTTCTGTTGAGTAATTATTATAGATGGATTAGTAAAGACCAATCCTGAATTTTCCATTTAATAAGAAACCTGGTCAAACACAAAAGGAATGGTGTTTGTGTTCTCCTTCCCCCACCCCTCCACACCCTCATCCTCCAGTATGAGAAATAACCCCTTAGAAGTAGTGAAGGAAAGAATGACTAGAAAGCAGTCTTCACAGTTTATCACATAAAATTGTTTTAATAAACAATTTATAATTTTATTAAGATTGTAACATTTAGGGCGATAACTTGGTTCAAAGATAAGTAATTTCTTTTAGCAACCATATCTCACTTTTTCCCCATCATCTAGTTTTTCTTATAGTCTTATTCTTTTCCAAATATTGTCTAGTCTATGACTATTTTCTTAAAAAAATTGCTAAGCTTTCTGACACAGATCAGAGAAACACAAGCCTTTGTTCTTGCCCCTGCAGTCTCCTCACATCTCGTGTGGCTGAGATTTCTTTCTCAGTGATGGGCAGGTTTTTGTTTCTCTTGGCTTTTCCAGTAATCTTTACTCTAAAATATGGAAACTTTTGATCAATCCATTTAATCTGAAATTCCATAGAAAAACATCCCAGAAAAAAGCAGACATCTTCATCCAATTGCACTATTTGTATACATCTGTTATTTATTAAGCATTTGTATGTCTTAAAAAAAAAGCCCTACCCTTGATTCTATTGTGTTTTCATAAAAGATTTGAACAAGGATGGCATGAAGTTGCTTTTCTCAGAAAAACTCTATTTTCATCTAACACTCTTATTTACAAACTTGTACAGCATAAGGGAATATAATGACAGACAAGTGATCTAAATAAATAATGTTAAACCTCCTACATTAGATGATTCAACATCTGGTACATTTACAAGAAGGAAATATCAGAATTTTTATGAGAAAAATTCCTGTTTAGTCACTGTAACTAATGTTTGTAATTTAAACAGACTGACCTTGTGCCCTTCAAGGGATTGCACTGCAAAGGGAATATGACTGCATGCTCGGTTTATCACTGCAAGGGAAACTTGACCATGTGTCTTTACTTGTCAGATATGCGAGTTCTCATTGACATATACCATATGGAAATTTATGTATATTTTGGACCCAACACTGTCAAATCAGTCTCATTATAAAATAAAATCTTATTCTCTACATTAAATAACTGATTAAGAGAAAATATAATGGGAGATGATCAGGAAATACTTTCAATTTCATTCTGCACAGATTATGATTTCTTAAAAGTGTTGTAATAAATATTTAAACAATATAACCCTCACAAAATGAAGAGATTGAAAATGCTCAATCAGGTGCTGATGGAACCATTTGCAATTCTTTTCAACAAATATGGAAATATACCTATGGAGAGAAGCTCAAAGCAGGGCCTAAAATTAAAAATTAAAAAGAAGTCTGTAGCAAAAATATATTTTTTAATGAAAAATCATAACTTCTAACATATCATTGTTTCTCAGGGATTTGCTGATAAACCATAAATAAATTTGCTGTAAACTGTACTGTATATGGGTCATTATATACCATTAACTGAATATACCTTTGCCTTGCTCTTCTCTGATGTGTATTCTAAAGATAATTTTATATATTATAAAATATATAGAGCAGACAGCTAAAGGAAACCTCAGATAGTTTTGTTAAAGTCAGATTGCTGTTTTATTCTCAAACATAAACACAAAAAAAGAGGCAAGCAGGTCAGCTGTTACAGACACAAATGAAGAACAAAAGTAGGAATCAGAAGGGCAGAGTAGAGATAAATTTTATCAGACGACTGTCCGCCCCTGACAAAATGCTGACATTCACAGCAACTGATTTCCAAGAACCTTTTCCCTCTCTTGCACACAAGATACTTCCAGATCCAAGGTATGTTTTTGTTTTGATATGAGCTTAATGGAGGGGGGAATGGATGATGATGAAAACAGTACACCACACCTCTTCCAAAATTTATAAAGGCATTTACAAATTATAGAAAATAACTGTTTCTTTCAGAGCACATTTTTGTCTTACCATTCCTCTGATGCTCACACCAGCAATCATATAGCCTCCCCTTAATATTTCTTGTAGCCCATGTACATCACTACTCATATCGGAGGCATTCAGAGCATTACTGGGCTGTTAAGGACATAATCCACAAATCTATTTGATATAGCTGAATCCAAGCCTAGATCATAAATACCCCACTGTGTATCTTAAAAATATAGGCAAGTTTGTATTGGCAAAATTACAGATTTTAACAGATACCTTAATACAAGTCCTCATAGATGATGCAGAATTAACATACAATGCTTTCTGAATCTTTTTTTTTTTACTTTAATAAAGCATAATTTAATGGTCTGAATGTGTTTCTCTGTTAGCCCTGAAATATTGCAGGTCTTAGAATTTTGTAATTTTCTTCATCATTTAGTGTTTACCCACATAATTTTTCTTAATTGTACTAATTTGATTACTGCTTTCACACTCAGTTACCAAAAGAGACTAAAATGCTAAGAGGAATATGTTAATTTTTGAAAACTGTTGAGAAAGGAAAACTCAGTGTATATCATGTAAAAAAAGGAAAAAAAAAGAAGTATTTGCAACATTTATAATCTACTCCATTTCCTGGTATTACCACCAAGTTAAATAGATTTTTATCAATTTGCATTCTGTTAAAGCAATTCCAAAACATAAAATTCTGAATGTATTCTTAAAGGAAAATGTAATTTTTTTTCCCTAGAATCTTGAAAAATCAAAGAAGACTAATAGGAAAATTTGTGCAGTGAGTTCTCCAGTTCTTATATATAGGTAAAATCTTGTCATGGATTGATAAGGAACACATTTTTCGCTGCAGTTTCTCTTTACTTAGCAATAATTTTATATGTTAGTGGATAGAAAAATACCCATTTTACACCAAAAATACAGTACTTCCTTTCCTTGTCTTCCTTTCATATTGGTAGTCAATTGAAAATCTGTAATAAACCTACTTAGCTTTGTATTCTTTGGCAGAAGAGTTTTAAGAAATTATATTATTTTATAATATTAACAGGACATTTAAGGTTTTGTGGGTTTAATTTTTTCTCCTGACCTTGTGGAAACACCTGTGTTACAAAATTGTTATTTAGCTAAGGGTGAGTATTTACAGTTTAGCTACATTTATACTTCACTTTGTCAAATTACGGGGAGTTGCTATTCAGATGGGAAATGATCACAGAATTAAAGACATGTTTCTTTAATTTCCATGACCAACAATGGACCAAGCCATTCCATTTGCACAACATATGAGAGCTATAAGCTTTCATAAAAGAGGAAATTACAGAGTACTGTAACTTTTTTCTGCGCAAGAATTGCTCTTATTTCAATAATTTCAAATAGAATAATGTAATTTTTCTTTCTCAATTCCAAATATGCCCACAGACAAAGAAAACAGCCCCACAGAAATGCAAATCCACTACAACATGTAATGAAAAAAACTATCTCGACTATTGAATGAGACCAAGTTATTGCAGATGTAGAAACGGGTCAAGTTAAATGTGCACAGACCTAGTGGAATTAATATGTATATGCTGTTTTATAACATCTGACATTTCTAGCCATGAATCTTTCTTATCTTTTGCAGATTCCCTTTCTATATCAAAGAAATACATTCAGTTCTTTTCTGAAGTAGACTAAATAAGGGACAGAGACCAAAAGAAAATAATTGTTGTAAACCATTTAGAGTTAGAATTGCAGAAATAGTGTGAAAATAATGAATACTCAGAAAATATTCCATCGAGGATGGGTACTCATACCAGTACCCATGGTAAGGTATTGTTCAGATTGACAGTGTTTTAGACAACAGGTTTACCTGACAAATTATGAAGAGGACCACTCGCAAAATAGTCAAGTATATGCTGACTACACAAAAGGAATTACTTCTGAAACATATATCCTTTTATATCTTATGGGACAAACATTAACATTGGGAAAGGGTATTGTAGATTACCATCCATTCTGCTCTTGTATCGATGCAATTATTAATACATTATTACTGGCACTTTCAGAAATAGAAATTATTTCAAATGTAAAAAAATCCTCTTCATTCTTTTGTCACAAGCTTTCTAAACTTCAAGAGAGGATAAGCACTAAGCTAAGTCTAGCTTTATATGTCCCTGGATCTTGTGGGATATGTAGGAGTGCAAATCTGTTTTGCAATGTACATTCTTCTTCTTGTAGAACCCTTGTTTCACAACCAACACTGGCAGATGGTGACTTGTCTCCCCATGGTCTCTGCAGAAAGCTTATTGTAGGTGGGTCCCTCAACAGACATGGGCAAAATTCCCGTGAGCACAGTATATCTGGGCTAATTTTGTAGTGGTTTCCCCAACTGCACTTTCACTAAAAAAAAACCAAACAAAAACAAAAAAACCCAAAAAAGTTCATCATAAGCCCAGAAGCCACTCAGGTGAAAAGAAACTAATTCTGCCTTTAATTATATTTGTGTATGTTCTTTGACCTCAGAGCAGTTTCTTATACAAGGATCAAGGGTGAAATTTGACAATATCAGAAACAGAATAAAGACTTAAGTCTTTCATTAAGTCTTTCAGTCACTTAATGTGCCTGGCAAACTCTATCTCTTAGTACCTTCAATCAAAAAAATAAGAAAGAAAGAAAATAAAGGAATTTATTTCAGAATCACTGGTGCCTGCAATCACCTGGCCTACTGTGGTGTCTTTAAACATAAGGAATAAAAGTGTTTTCATTTGTAACAAAAGCCCTGTTGATCTGAAGATCAACCCCCATCAAGATGTATGGGAGAATGACAATGCAGTGATATTTTTGCAGTCAGACTTCAGAGAATAACTTCTTGAAGCATGAGATTATGCCATGATCAAGGGCCTTCAGTCCAGTGAAAGATCAGGAGGATAGTATGAATGTTAAAAAGGTAAAAGTGAGATATTGAGTGAAAATGGAAGAAAAGTGGAGAAAAGAGAAGCAGCAATCAGAAGGAGGGAAAGAGGATGATTGGAACAACCTGGTGAAAGAAGGCTCAATATTAGCCGAGGGAGGAAAGAAAAAGGAGGAAGAAGCACAGAGTTAATCAGAGTTACTACTTTGAAGAGAAATAGGACCAGGAAATCTGCTAAAAGAAAAAAATTAGCACTGAATCTTCTTCCTATGAGATCAAACCAACTGTCAGACAACTATTATATACATATTCCTTACACAGGAGACTAGATAAAAAAGAAGGATTTGAACACATACTGTAAATTTAGTGACTGTTGAAAGGGGTTGGACAGAAAACAGTGTGCTTTATTTCCCTCAAAGAGCATGTTATCTATTCTCATGTATATCACATCTGCCTACTACAAGACTTTAGCATATTATTCAGAAAAGGTGACTTCTTCCTTACTATTTTTTAAGGTTATAACTATTTCCCAAGGCTATAACCTGGAAATACTTTAAAACTTCTTTTCCAGATTTATTTACACATTTTCAAGGTACGTTTTCTCAGTGGACTCTGATCTCTATGGGGGATTATCTTTAAGCAAACAGTTAAAACTCTGGTCCCTTCTGCAACATCAGTTTCCACTCATCTTGTTAGTAGGAGACTGGGGTTATAAACTTCCCATTACAGTGCATTGGTCAGGAAGAAAGGCACGGGAACATTACTGTTTATTAACAAGCTTTTTAGCAGAGTAGTAGCCAAAGTGGTCTAAGCTTTAAAACTCTCCACTGCCAGCTGGAGAATCAGAAAATGTGTATGAGGCTTTAATTAACTGTAAAATCTGAAGTGAACTGCATTGCACGATACCTGGGGATTTCAGTGAAGAACATACATATGTTCTCTCTGCTAATTGAAGATGAGCTGCATTTTAAGGGATTACATCCCCTGAGGTCACAGAGCCAGAGAGAGTGGAAGATAGGAGAAGAATTTTAAAGGCCTAAAGTAAACTTTCTGTTAATGGTCTGCCCTTTGCAAGCAAAGTATATTAACAGTTTATCTTTAAGCTGATTTACTGCATGCTGTGTAAGTTTTACATGGAAATGGGAATGTGGCATAAAAAGGAAGTTTATATTTTTTCTTCCTAGCCATAAAATACAAAATTTGATGGTTCTGTGTCAAAGTTCATACTTCACCTTTTTCATTACGCACTGAGATTTTTTTGTTTGTTTGTTTCTAAGAGATTATAAAAGTAGATTAAATGGAAATTAAATTAATACTGGTTGTATATTTGTCTAAAACATAGCGGACAATTACAAAGTTCCAAGGGCAGGGCAATACTGAATTGTCTCTTTGAAAGTTGCAGAAAAGCCAGCAGGTTGCATGGGGATTTCAGCTTGCAGTAGAGACAAATTACAGTGCCTAGTCCCAAAAAGGGTCTTAAAGCTCTGCGCTCGTTTTGGTTGGGTGTGGTGGTTTAAAAGTAAACCAGCTGGAGAAATGAACCCAACTCAAGAGAGATTACAAGTCAGAGTTACAATTCACTGAAAAGATTACAATAAATACAATGATACAGAGAAAAAGTGGTTTTAACCCACAAAAAAAGATGTGTAACCCAGGTGAGTTATACAGGGGACCCAGCCAGCATGGGTTTAGGAAGGGCAGGTCCTGTCTGACCAACCTGATCTCCTTTCATGATCAGGTGACCCTCCTGGTGGATGAGGGGAAGGCTGTGGATGTGATCTATTTGGACTTCAGCAAAGCCTTTAACACTGTCTCCCACAGCATATTCCCAAAATGCTGGCAGCCCATGGCTTGGACAGGGGCACTCTCTGCTGGCTTAGGAACTGTCTGGATGGCCAGGTCCAGAGAGTGGTGGTGAACGGCGCTGCATTCAGTTGGCGGCCAGTCACTAGTGGTGTCCCCCAGGGATCAGTGTTGGGCACAGTTCTGCTAAATATCTTTATCAATGATCTGGATGAGGGGATTGAGTGTACCAGGAGCAAATTTACAGATGGCACCAAGTTAGGGGGAGGAGTGATGATCTGTTGGAAGGCAGGAGGGCTCTTCAGAGGGACCTGGACCAACTGGAGAGATGGTCTGATTCCAATGGGATGAGGTTCAACAAGGCCAAATGCTGGGTCCTGCACTTTGACCACAACAACCCCATGCAGCACTACAGGCTGGGGACAGAGTGGCTGGAGAGCAGCAAGGCAGAAAGGGACCTGGGAGTTTGGATTGACAGGAAGCTGAACATGAGCCAACAGTGTGCCCAGGTGGCCAAGAAGGCCAAGGACATCCTGGCCTGGATCAGGAACAGCGTGGCCAGCAGGTCCAAGGATGTGATTCTTCCCCTGTACTCAGCACTGATGAGGCCACACCTCGAGTGCTGTGTCCAGTTCTGGGCCCCTCAGTTCAGGAAGGATATTGAGGTGCTGGGGCAGGTCCAGAGAAGAGCAACAAGGCTGGTGAAGGGCCTCGAGCACAAGTCCTATGAGGAGAGGCTGAGGGAGCTGGGGCTGTTCAGCCTGGAGGAGAGGAGGCTCAGGGGAGACCTCATCACTCTCTCCAACTCCCTGAAAGGAGGTTGTAGTCAGGTGGGGGTTGGTCTCTTCTCCCATGCAACCAGCAGAAGGACGAGAGGGCATGGTCTTAAGCTGTGCCAGGGGAGGTTTAGGTTGGATATTAGGAAGAAATTTTTTTTACAGAGAGAAATAAGACGTTGGAATGGGCTGCCCAGGGAAATGGTGGATTCACTATCCCTGGAGGTTTTTAAGATGAGACTGGATGAGGCACTTAGTGCCATGGTCTAGTAACCACAGCAGTAGTGGATCAAGGGTTGGACTTGATGATCTCAGACGTCTTTTCCAACCTGGTTGATTCTATGATTCTATGGTTCTATGATTTCTGAATTAAGTAAGGGTTTTTGGCTGCTCATTCCTTCACTCACTGCTGTCTCTCTATGGTCAGCAGGGGGTGTAAATAAAAAGTGAGAGTAACAGCTGTCTCCCATCTTTCCCTGAGGGTAAGACAGACAGTGAAGCTGCTGATCAGTCTGTCATCCTTCAGACCACACTATAAAGTGACATATTAAAAGTAGAGAAGCAGCTGAAGCATTACATAGAAATGCTTCATTTCACTAATTTTAGATTTGATGCAACATTATGACAATTGAAAAGTGTCGACAGGTTGATAAGGGCAGATTACAAGGGAAGTGAATATTTCTTTTAGATGTAACAGAGGAAGTAGAAGTTTTCAGACTGTCCATCATGATCAGCCCACAGAAATCTCTGACCCAAGAGGCTAGAGTAAATAAATGTTGGAAGAAAGATGTCACCCCAGTCTTCAAAAAGAACAAGGAGGACCTAGCCTCACTTCAGTCCCTGGAAAGGTAATGGAGTACTTCATTCTGGAGCTCATCTCTATCCACAGGGAGAAGGTGATCAGGAGTAGTCAGCATGGATTCACTAAAGGTAAATCATCCTTGACCAACCTGATTGCTTTCTACGATGAAAAAACTACCTGGATGGATGAGGGGAGGAGAGCAGTGGATATTGTTTACCTCAACTTCAGTAAGGCTTTCTATGCTGTCTCCCACAGTATCCTCATAGGAAAACTCAGGAAATGTGGACTGGATAGGTGGACAGTGAGGTGGATTGAGAACTGGCTGTCCATGAGCCAGCAGTGTGCCTTGGTGGCCAAGAAGGCCAATGGTATCCTGAGGTTCATTAGGAAGAGCATTGACAGCAGGTCAAGGGAGGTGATCCTGACCCTCTGCTCAGCCCTGGGGAGACCACATGTGGAATGCTGTGTCCGGTTCTGGGCTCCTCAGGACAAGAGAAACATGGAGTTCCTGGAGCAAGTCCAGCGGAGGGCTATGAAGATGATTAGGGACCTAGGGCATCTCCCTTACAAGGAAAGATTGAGAGAGTTGGGCCTGTTCAGTCTCAAGAAGAGACAACTGAGAGGGAACCTTATCAATGTCTATAAGTATCTGAAGGGAGAGTGTCAAGAGGATGGAGCCAGGCTCTTCTTGGTGGTGACAATCAATAGGACAAGAGGCAACAGCCAGAAACTGATGTACAGGAAGTTCCACCTGAAAATGAAGAAAAAATTCTTTCCTGTGTGAGTGACTATGCACTGGAACAGACTGCCCAGAGAGGTTGTGGAGCCTACCCCACCAGAGATGTTCAAGAACCATCTGGACACAATCCTGTGCAATGTGCTCTAGGATGACCCTGCTTGAACAGGGAAGTTGGACCAGATGACCCACTGTGGTCCCTTCCACCCTTACCATCCTGTGATTCTATGAATTCCACTGAGGAGCAAAACCAGTATTGTGGATAGCAAAGCACTAGTATATTAAGTTTACACAAAAAAAATGTATGAAGGGGCTAAGAAAATGTGGATAAACGGAGATTAAATTCAATTGAATCATTTTTCTTGATTAAATATATTGGGGCAGGGATACGAGGGAGAAAGAATTAGATGAAAGGTGGGGGGTGGGAGAGGGGGTGTCGTTTGTCTGTATCCATCTTTTTCCCAAAATCTGGTGTGCAACTGAGATGAATAACCACTGAATTTGGGTATGTAACTGGTTCATCTGAGTCTGTTATACAGAAATGGCCTGTGGATATACAATATTTTGCAAGCTGCAGACTGTTCTAGTGCACAGATTACACAAGACAAATGTGCATTTGACATAGTAAGTGGCTGCAGTAAGCAGGGCATTGCTCAGTGTGCAGCATTTTTGAAACACCTCTGTCAAATCACATGCATATTTGGAACCCAAAATCCTTGTAGTTTCTAAATAGAACTAACGAATGAGTAAAATAAATGAGTAAATATCTTTATTCACAGTTTGCTGTGAAAATAAGTAGCTAATAATTACTGCTCCTTCAGTGCAAAATAATTGCCTTTTGTCTTACCGTTGAAACAGAGTTTTGGAAATGACATAGAAAATATTTCCTACACAATCTAAAATAATATATGGTTGCTGGAAAAACAAGAAACCTATTAAGATATAGTCACTTCACATATTACCTGTAATGTCAAATGGTGCAATGTTAAAAAAAAGATTAAGGAAGGTGAAGAAAGTGAGTATCTCTGTTCAGCACATAAAATATTGAATATAATCTGAAAAAGAAACTGCTTACATTTCTTTTGTATGAAGTATGTGAGACATAGAAGATGAACACATAAAGCAGCTCATATAAAATTTAGCACAAGAACCTCTGAGGAGGTTAATGAGATGACTTCTATTAACTTTAGCAATGCTATACAAGCACAGGATCTGGTGCCTAAGCTACAAACTCATAACAGAATTAATTTGGGTCATAATTTTTGTACCCTCAACTCCAAGTGAAAAAGAGAAATATGGACACTCCCTGTGCATTACACATTACTTCTTTTATAAACATAGAAGAGTCACAACTATTCCTGCCCTCCTTTCTTCTAGACTTTTTATGGACATTGAACTTTTGATGTCATTAATGTTTGTTCAGAACTATACTTTGTTGTTTATTAGTGCTATCACTGCTACCTTTTGCCTGTATAATTGTGGTTTGAAAGACAAAACCTATGATAAGTATACCTGACTGTTAGATTTATGGGATCTTTTCTTTGTAAATTTTATTTTAAATAATAGCTGACACCTGCTGATTGGCTGGCCATGTAATTACCTCTTTCATTTAAGTATTACCTCTGGAGAAGGCTCAAGAGTGGTATGTTAGTTTAAGCTTTCTATGGCAGGGGTGCATAGCGTGCAGTAGAGTGCAGCACATGGGCTTCTACCTGATTGAAATCCTCAGCTATGTGGAGACACGAAGCTCTTTTGAAGTTGAAATCTAAAGGTCATTCAACGATCAAGGTGTGCGTCCATCCTCCCTCCGGTAATGGAACAGTGAGATCTCCCAGGGAGGTCTCCCTTACCTTTTGTTCTCTTCTACATTTGAACCATTCAGAGAGACCTATCTGCCTTTATAAGTTACAGGATAAATATCTTTTGCTTTTCAGAAGTATGGGGGGTTCGGTATGCAGCTTGCAGGGCCAGGAAAGTGAGACTCTGCTGTACTAGATGTGGAATTTGGTATTTGCTGAACTTGGGAGAATTTTTCATTCTTTGCATCTCATTTGGAGAAGGAAGAATATCCTTAAGCATCAGTGGTTCTGTCAGAAAATAAGGGCATATTTGCATATCATTTGCATACTGTAAATAGTCACACCCTCCTCATGGATCTTGCATAAAAACTGCATAAAATCTGACACAGTGTGCCAAACAGAAAAAAAGTTTGCTTAAGTTTCATTAAAAAACAGAATTTGGATTACATGGTGACATGCTAAACAGTGTTCTACAATCAAAAATGTATTAGAATAAGTATTTAGGTTATGGTAATACTGCAGTTACAATAAGCAGTTAAAGTTTACAGACAGTGAGGAGGTACAATCCTTGCTAACTTCCAAATTCTAGAACAAAGTTAACAAATAAAAAGTTCTACAAAGAGTTTTATAAAAAGAACACACAGGAATAGAAATTATAATCCATAAAATCAAGGCAAATCTCTTTTTGAAACCTAGTACTATTTTTATTAAGGACAGAAAGGAAAAATAAATTTCAGATACAAACAGATTTTGCATTATGCTGGTTTTATATTCTTATACAGAAGCAAATTACTGAATGGAAACTTAATTTATCATGATAGTTTTCATATTTGGAAAAGAATTATTAAATTGTGCCTATTTTGTAACAATTCTTTAAAAGTTTAACAAAATTTTTATATATTAAAAAATTGTTAATTTGTTTTTTTCTCATTTTTATCTTTTTTTTCTCTCTATGTATTCCAGTTTAATCGATCTATATGCATGTTCTCAAATGCGAGAAACTAAGTCTTGAAATAACATATACCACTCAAAAGCAGCATATCCAGGCACTGAATAAATAATAAAGTTAACATTTCCTATATAATATTTCAGCTTTCAACATCTGGAGCAAGTTCCTGACTGAATCTCTCAACAAAAAGTGACCTTCTAGATTTTCCTGTTGCATGCACAAATCCCTTGACTGTACCTGACCTCTGATTAACCTCACTGTGAGTAGTTGCACAGTATTTAGAAGAGTGTGTTTGCTATCATATCTTACCAACCATATCTTACCAACTTACTATATCTGTTTGTTGTAAAGACTCTGGGTGGAACTGCTGAAAGTGCGTAGACCCTTAGCAAGCTAAAAGGATCTAGGGTAACTTATGGCAATAGATTTACCCAGTTTGATGAAGCTGATAACATCAGTTTCTCTCTCCATTTCTCTGTCAGACACTATTGCTCCAGCAGAGGTATAGCTGATCTATTGCATTTATTGCAGGGCCAGGTGATAAAAGTATTTTCTGCTGTCCAACTCTAGTTGACCCCCAATATCTGTTAGCATGCTAAGCCTCACTGCAAATTAAAAAAACTGAGAAGATGGCCAAGAGTCTGAATGCATTTTATTGATTTCACATCTGTGTTAGGGTAACGTTAAGATGCTCCTGCCCAGATATGGAAATGGTGGGGGGGGGTTTCACAATCAATACTCTTATAAATTGTGCTTGCTGACTATCTGCATTTATTTCAGTCTTGTCTCATGTTGATGTCATGTAGTTTTGTAAGACAACAGAAGGAGAAGAACTGAAGAAAATATGGTAGATACAAAAAATTATTCCAGAAAAATGCAAGGACCAAATAGCAATGGAATGTGTAGGAAACTGAGGGAAATGAAACAAATGAAAGTTATAACAAACATGGGGAAAAAAGCAATATAAAATAAATAAAATGTGATATCCATTTTAGAAAAATCACATTAAAAATGAAATGAAACAATGACAACAAAATGAAAACATAGCTTTTGTGTTCTGCTCTTTTCCTACCCCCTTTATTTTTGACTGATACATTTTTTCTTTTTAGCTATTAGAAAGAAAATTTTAAATTAAAAAGAAAATACAGGTGAAAACTGAGGGTTTTAGACATGTCTGAAGCTTTAAAGGAGGTACAACTGCCTCAGAAATCACATATGTTAGCAATCCTAAAGGTCCAAGGAGAGAGACATATATGCTTTAGAAAACAAGAAGCAGGATCAGGACTGAGTGTTTTGAAGGCAAAAGAGAGTTGTGGACATGAACTTGGAAGGAAAAATAGATGAGGAACAGCAATATTTCAAAAGCGAACTCACAGTCCTGACATGAACAGGCAAGAGAGCCATTATTGGGAAGGGGAAAGCATATTCATACCGGATAAGACACTGAAGGTGTCTACCCTAGGTTGTAATAGCAGTAAGGTGAGCCCCCCTTTTAACTTAGAACTTGTTATCCTTAGTTTCTTGACAGCCACAGATGCTTGACATCCTTCTCTTCTATTTTCTGCTCTCTTTTAGCAGTTAAAATACAGTTAAAGTTTCTTCTCTCTTTTTTTCTTTTTTTTTGACCCAGGAACAACTCAAGTGCTTTCCTCTTTCTCTGAAAAGAATCTCTGTGCTCTTGCTTCAGTCCCACCCTATCTTCCTGCTGAGATTAGTAATTTTTCTGTAAGTCCACCTCTTTTCTTCACTTCTTTTCATCTTCTTTGCACCTTTCACCCATTTTCTTTGTATCTTTTAAGAACGAAAAGGAAGGGGCTGAGTAAAGAAGCTAGATGAAATGTTCTCATGACACTAACTCTTCTTCAAAAGACTGTGATTTAAATTCCATGAGTTTTGGAAAGAACAGAGACATCCACTGTAAGTTTTTTATGACAATATTATTGTCCAAATATTTTCAAAAAATCAAGGAGAAACATCTGTGGTTCTCTGAGAAAGCATAGTGAGAGGCAATTGATTTTCAGGCTAATATGTATAATCTACCCCATTCTGTACTGCTCTTGAAGGCATTCCATGACCATATCAAACAAAGGCAATTGCTAATTGCTTTTAGCTTTTTTTTTATCTTTGTGTGTGTGTGTATGTATGTGTGTATACGCATTTTTAATTCTACAGTCTTGTATTATTCTTACTCATTGAGCAGTAACAAACGCAGGTAATATGGGTTTGTTCTAGAAAGGAGATATACTTTGGAATCTACCGTGTGTAACTCTAGTGCTGAGCTCCCTCTTGTACTGCCCACAGGAAGGGCATAATGCTCATTTCTTACAGCATTCCTTTTCCTGAGATTTGTCATCAGCTCTAACTTACACTATTGCCTAAACACATCTTTGGAAAACAAGATTTTTTTTTCCTGCTCATACTGGTTTGATGGATTTCAATGATTCTCTATATCCTAGAGATTGTGACAGCACACTTTGTTTCCTGTGTTTGTTGAGCTCTTAAGCACAATCTACTCTTCACTAAGTAGAAAAAGGAAGTTTTCACACAGTTCGGATTGACTCACTAAAAAAGCATTGAGATAAATTTGAGGGAGAACAAAGCTTCTCCACTGTCACTACAAACCAGTTTATTTGCTTCAAAATACACTATAATGTATGCTTATGACAGGCTAAATTTTAATTTACTCTCAAAACAAAGAAGAAAAAAGGAACACTCAAAAAAAATCAGTAGGGTATGTTATCTGCTATCACTGTGAGGCCCTCGCACTGAACAAGCGAAAAATATACCCTTGATTATAGAGGTTGATTGAAGCATTTTCCAGCTGCTTTGTTTGCATGCAAAACACATCCTGGTTTTTCAAAGTGACTGAAAAAAGAGTGAAGACAAATTCAAAAGTACAAAATCTCATGGGATTTTTTGAGAAAACTTCTGTATATGACATACAATGATAATGGATAAAGCAACAATAAAGGAGATGGTTATGAACAGAAAGTAGCTGGTTTTGTATCTGTGATATATGGATGACGATATGCATGTCTGAAGAGTTGATTAGACTTCATAAAATAGCAGTTGCACAAGCAGCTAGAATTTAAATATATGATTATATAAATCTGAAAGTGAACAAATTAAAAAAAACATCTCTGTGATGAGGTCATTAAAATGAAATGTGTATGTTGATTTGCAAGAACCAAACCAAGCCCGGAGTACCAGTATTTGCACTCCATGAAGTCTCCTTTTCCTTGTCCTTGAGGCCTGGCTAGCAGCCACTCCCTTCCTTCTGCTCTTTCACGTGTCCTCTGTGATATGCTGATCTTTCTCTGTGTCATGTCTTTTGCCCTTGACATCCTACAGTTCCTACAAGCTCATCTTCATGAGCAGACCTCCTTGCTTCCCAGGAAAATTGCAATTTCCTCCAAAGCAGAGGTCCTTCCACAATAGTCACCGGATCAGTGATGAGGCTGGTGGGGAGTTCTGAAGACTGTCTAATCGAGCTCAGAACTGGGTCCAGCTGAATGTCTCCAAGGATGGCGACTTCACAGCCACTCTAACCCATGTTTGACCTCTACAAAACAGTTTTCTCATATTTAAATTAATTTCTTGTGTTTCAATTTGTGATTACAGTCTCTTGTACTGTCACTCAATGCCACTGCAGCAAAGAGTCTGGTTGCTTATGCTTTAATCAAATACTTTTACATATTGATAAAGTCTCCATGCCATAAAAACCCACCACTCTAAATAAAGTATAACACCAATGGGAACCGGTAGGAACAATTGAGAATCAAATATAGAGGATATAAAACAGACTTTGTTGTTGTGGTGGTTTGCTTTTTTTTCCCCCAGGTCCTTTAAAACACCATGATGAAAGATCTTATCTGAAAATTTCAAATATAAAGAATTAATTCCTTCTCTTGTTTTTTCTGTGTTCCTTTTGTGTTTCCTTTCCAAAGCAGCCATGTGTCTGTCCTCTCAGAGAGATCCTTTCCACAAAGCTTTTTACTTCCTGATAAATATCTGTTATGAAGTACAACTGTGGTGTAACCTTGTATTAGAATTTCTAGAAAGACTCCTTCATGTTCAGAAGACACATGCTTAATGTTTATTTAACAAGGGAGATTATACATAGTATATGATAGCATATACTACAGTAACCTGTGTTTAAACCATAAGATAATGTAGTATCAAAAATGTCATTTAGCCATTCCCTTGGTCATAAACTCTTTGGATAACTGAAGATCACAGAATTCCCTTGTTGTAGGCCTCTCCTTCCTTCACTTCAGGCATCTCCAAAGGTCTTTGTTGTTGTATCACAGAGTGGGGCATATATACTGATCTTTAACTAATTGTGGATGTTGTTTGCTACCTCTCCTAAATATGTGACTAGACATAAGCTGCAGCACTAGAACTACTGACACTGAGCAATGGTCTCAGAAAATGAAAAGCTTGTTATTTCACTTGTCATTTGACATGTCAAGAAGCAAAATCAGCTACTCATGTCTCCATTTTTTGTGTATAATCCTTATGAAAATGTATTCAATGTGAGCATTTTTGTGGCTAAGACACAAACATTTATACCAATATCACCAAGATTTATAGTTATGGGGAACATGGTGAGAGAGGATCAAAAAATCCTAAAAGCAGAAGATTGGATTGGTGACCCAAGGCTACAAGAGCTTTTTTATTTGAATGTAGTGACATTAATCTCTGATGATAACTATCTTAATTTTACTTTGGTCTGATGAAACATATTCTAAACAACAAAATCTGTGGGTGTCAAAGAATGCTTAAATTTACAGAACTGGAGAAGAGTTTCCCATACATGTACAGATAAACTCAGCTATGCAAATCCAGCTGGAAATAATCAATTTTGCAAAAGCTAATAATGAACAGAGATGTGATGATATTGTATCAGTTCTTGACGCCTCCATAACTATTTCAAATGTAATCGAAATGTGATTTTAAGTTGGTTCTAGGTGCATGGTTCTGTTTTCAGACATGATCAGCTGATTACTCATCATCATCTGTTGCAAGCCAGCTGTCAGCTCACAGAGAGAGCATTAAAGTCAGTTTGGCTGAGCAAACAGAGTTATTTCTGAACTGAATGTCAATTTGTTTCCAAAGCAGTGAAAGTAATAAAAGTTGTGATGTCAGTAGCAGCAATCAAACTGCACAAAGAAGGTTTATTTCCTTGACCTAAATCATAATAAACCATGGTTTTGATTAACAGTGAGACAATTACAGCTCCACAGGCTCAGGCTTCTGGTTACATATTAAGACAAAACTGTGTTATTAGTATATCAGAATGAGAGGGGAACTGATTTCAAGGAAACCAGTATAATGACTTCATTTGTCCACTTTTATTGAAAACAGGAAAATGCATTACTGCATTAAATTCAATGTTTCCTTTGCTTTCCCCCTCTTCTTCCCCCTTGCAACGATTTTCACAGTAAAGACACAAGAGTGATAAAATATATCTATTTTGGAACACCTCAGCAGATAGAGGTGCATGTGTGTAATGGTGCATATGTTCTGTAAATTCTGATTTATTTAGACACACATGCCTGTAGATCCTATTCATGAGTGTCAGCTCTAGTACTTTGTTCGGGATATGATGATAATATTGCAAATGTACAGTGCAATTGTATGTTGTTTGTATAATAGGTAATTACATGAATCAGATTCATATTTGTCATTTCCAAAGAAGTTGCTTGTCATCGGGAGTTGCTGTTAGTTTCTCAGCTGCATTTTTGGAAATGCCAGATACAGCTGAAGAGTTCTCAAAATCTGACTGGACAAAGGAATGTGTCAGGAAACTTGACCAGCCCTTTTGAATCTTGAGTAACCACAAGCAACACTGCAAGAACTACAAAAGCAGCGAGTCCACAGGTAAAGAAAGAGTAAATTAAGTAATGAAAACAGTGCTGAAAACTTGTGTAATATGCGACTATTTAAGGATGAATTTCAGATTGCCATATAGCCATATATGGCCATATAGAATTAATGCCTCCATAAAAAAAAAACACACACAAAAAACCTAAACCAAACAAAAAACCCCCACCATATCAAATTGAAAAACCCTTGACAAATATTTGAAAAATTTTTTTAACTTCCTAATTTTGAGGCAAGCCTCATGATGCTACATACAATATGAATAATGGCTTTTTTCAACCTCTAGGACTGGTAGCTCTGCAATGTTCTTCTGAAAAATAAGCTTCTTTGCCATTGAGAAAAAGAATATTTATTACTCTCAAATGCTCAAGGAGATGAACCTTGCTCGTTATCTTTTAAAATAATGTATCAATGTACTAATTTTTCTTAGGGCTGTTCTTTTCCACCACCATTTCAAGAGTCAAAAAGGAAAAAAAAAGAAAAAAAATCATATCAAAGAGGAGCTACTTCAGATAAATTATCATTAACCCTCTCCTGGTGCACTGAAAATCCATCAAGAGGATGAAGTCAGTCTTTGAAATAGCATAATACACAAAAAACTAGAAGCATTACTAAACATGCTTTTAAAATAATTCTTCTAACATTATTCATTTAGATTAAACAACCATCTGGCTGTATTCTTAATCATTTGACCTAATTGCAAGGTGGTCATTTAGCATATGTTTCAAAGTGATATCCAGGTAGAGGAGGTTACCAAGAAAAGCATCTGTTTCATATAACAAATAATAATTAAACAATTAAAGCACTGAGGTACCTCTGGGATTTGTACAGAGTCCCCTATTAAAATTCCACAAAATAAATCAAGGTATGATTATACTTAATTTTCATGCCTGTGAAGAAGCTTATTTGCTTTCTGGCTACTGTTGAATCATTCTTGTAGAATCCCTACAGGCTGCTTAGCCAAAGCAAATATTTCTCACTAGTCTATTGCCATAGACATAAGAAGAAATGGCTTCCTATAGGGACTAGAAGGTAAAAAAAGCTGCACAGATATCTAAATGTCCTTCTGGCAAAAGTATATGAGAAGTTCCTTGATTGGTGTTTATCCTACAGTGCAGCTGAGTAAGTGTGCAGTGAGAAATGGCAACAAATATGTACTAAAAATGTGTCATGTTAAATGTCAGATAATTGTTCTGGAAATTTAAAAAAATGTCATTTAGGTCTGGTTTTTGTGGGGTTTTTGTTTGGGTTTGGGTTTTTTTTCCAGACAAGAAGAGAGATCTTACATATTTGAATCAAACAGTTGTAACATTGTTATAATAACAGTAAAATGAAATTAATGCTGGAAAACAAAGTCAATTGATTTCTGTTTTATCTTGATTCTTGTTTTGTCTAAATGCACAACACAGCAAGATTTAGCTAATTTTATGTAGCATCTGGATGTCAACGAAAGTCCATTTTTAAATTAAAAATGAAATTTTAATGGACCTAGATATAATAATTAAGAAAATAAAAATCAGACATAGTAGCAATTGCCATTTTGGAGGAAGTGTTGGCTTTCATGGTTCTATGTCTTTTTAAAGCCTGCAGGACTTACTTTTGGAAAAGGCAGAGGAAAATTCACAATAGGCAGCTATAGCTGAAGTTATACTTAGTTGATGTTGCTTCTGTGACAATCAGAAGGCAAGGCACAACTTGAATCATAGGAATTCAGGGAATTTAGATTTCATTCAGTATTGTTGAACTATGGAAATTTTTAAAAACCCACAGCACGTGTTTCAGTGGTACAGGTATACCTTTAAATTTTGTTGATCTAATGAAATATTGTGGTAGAAAGTTCCACAAATAATTATATGCCACAGGCACACATTTTTGAAAAAAAGTTCTAAAGGATAAACTTGACTGAAATGTTTTATTATGCATATATTCCATTTATATTCTTGAAATAGTCTGTTTCTTTGCTTGTCTCTTCCCTGTCCTGTTTCCAATCAAATTATTCAGTCATCTTATTTGCTTTTTGTATGGCAGTCCTTATCAAGCCTCTGATACAATCATGCTTATTTCTATTATTTGAATACATATATTTAAAGGTCCACAACAAAACGCAGTATTCCAAATGGCAATATGCTATTGTTTTCTATGTTATACATTATGTAAACTATATTCAGGACTATTTATTTATTTATTCTTCATTTTAAATTTTATCTATTATTCGTTAATCCTTCTGTGGTTCATTTCTGCGACTGCAGAGTGAGAAAATATTTTTTGCTGAACAATATAGACAGGAACACTGATAATTCTTTTGATGTATTTCAAATTCAATATGTGAATGTCAATTTTTTCTCTGCACTGAATGCTTTCTTGCATTTATGAACAGAAAAATTCACATGCCAGCATTTTTCCTAGTTCTCCAGCTTTACTGGATCCAGTAATATCTTCTGGTTTCTATTAAATGGATGCATACCAGGAAATTATGTTTAGAGAAGTCAATTTCATGATAATTTCCTGATGAGGATACTGAATTATAGCATACAAGTGTTTTCATATTGTGCCTGAATTTATATGTACTCTTTCATCTCAGTGAAAGAATTTCACTCAGCTGCATCATTTTAGGACCCCAAGTAAGCTCAAGGACTCAGGATCTTTCCTCTAGCTGATGGGGTTTTGTTGTATACTTTACTAAGTGGTTTTGAAATCAGAGGTTTTTTTCTTTTTATTATTGGCAGAAGTAAACATGAGGTAGAGAACAAAGAATGATTTTGGAATGGTAAAAATAAATTCTTCCAGCTTATTAACTCTCTTGCCAAGGATGAAATGTCATGTTTGTTTTCAACTTTCCCACTGAGCTTGGGAATGTTTAACAAGCTAAGTACATAATTTCGGATACCATTGCCCAAGGAAAAAAACTTTAGGTGCCAACCATGTAATCAAAATGATTTTTTTTCTGTAGTTTTCTTCCTTTTTTTAAAACATATTAAAATGACCAGTGAGTCCATGAGTCACAAATGTAAAAAGCAGATACTCCTGAAATTGCTAAGGCATGGGAAACTGTGTCAAAATTTCGGAAATCAAGATGGTTTTAGAACTAAAGGTACATGAGAGAATTTATATGTTTTTTAAAAGTTACTGTACTGAGAATTTTTTTTTTTTTAACACTTATTATTTACAACTTAGGTGGTAGGCATATCAAAAAGCTAACTTATAAAAGCTAACTGAGAAAGTAACATATATCTTAAGAAGATCCATGGTTCCAGGCTATGCAGGATAAAAAGTGTATATGCTATCTTCAGCCTTGAAAAACTTTACATTGCCAGGAAATGAATAAAGTTTATCTGTTGGGAATAAAGTGAAGATTCTATCTTATCTAGGTTTCCATTTCACCTGTCATGTTTCAGACTTGTCATCTTTTTCTCATCCAGTACCTATCACTCACTCCCCTGGAGCGTGCTGGGAAAAAGGAGAAGGTGAGTCATTGGTGTTTGGACTGTGTATCCCCCTGACAGCAAAAGCATGTGTCTTCTCATTCCATACTGCAGGTGTGAGATACCAGACAACTGTTGCCATGGTTACAGTAATCACTCATTGGCTCCATTTTTCTGAATATTGTCTACCCAAGATTTGCAGTAGTAAGTGGACCATTACTGGTATGGTGCTTATGCAAGATAACTAATAACACATAGCATTATGCTGCTATGTGAAGTATATTTCAAGTCCGTCTCCTGCTTTAAAGAAAACATCTGAGTCATTTAATGCAGAAGGAGCTCTTTTATCCATCCTCAGAGACATCTCACTAGGTAGATCATACTTTTCCTCTCACTGTCCAGAACAACACATAGAAAGTAGATCTCCGTGAATCTTCCAGAGCAGAAAAAATCAATACAACATGGATTTGGATACATTATGGTTTGAACACGAAAAACATCCAGTTTTGTGAACTTCTGCAATTTTTATTGAAATTTATTGTATCTGGGTTGACGTGGAGCAGGCTTGACCTAGATCTAACAAATCAAAGAGAAAACTTTTGTGAATATCATCAGACCCTGGAACAAGGTTCAAGACCAGAGAAATCAGAGTTTGCTTATTGTAATTTGGATGAGTAGAGAGTTTTCCGTGTCGAGGCACGTAGCCTGCAAGAACAGCTAAAAGCCCTGGGAGCCATGAGTGAAGTATGTATGGACTGACTACAGTCCTACTTATCAAGAGAAACCCTTTATAATTTTTCCTGCTATTATTTCTCCAACTATGGACATATATAGCAGATAGCCCCACATCTTAGACACCACTCAGTGAAGGGCAAAGTCTTAACATGTTATCATAAACCTAAAGAACAGAATTTTTGCATCAGTAACTCTGTTGAATATATATAAATTTATAGTGGAACTGTACAAGCGAAAAAATGTATTTGTTGTTCAAACTATCATACAAAGTCATATTTTCTAATGTATTTAATTTAATCTAGATGTAATCCTCTTATTAGTTCTCCCTGTGGATGCTTCCCTTTTATTATTTTTGTTCTTATGCCTGGAATAAACTAAATTCTCATGCCTATTTCTTCTTTCAGTTGGACTGAGAAAAGGAACCATCTTCTTTCAGAGACAGACTATTGCATTTTAAAACATATATTTCCTTCTCTGAGTGCTTTATGCAGAAAAGCTGAGCCTGCGGGATAAGAACCAGATGGAAAAAAAGTTTGGTAAGCTGTTCCTGCCTAAACATTCAGTAGATATTCAGACAATTTTGATGAATTTGCACAGCTATAGGGAACAACATATATTATGATGTAAATGCCATCAATATGACATATGCTTAAAGTTCTGTGTATAAATAAATAAAACATATTGAAAAGCCTGCTGCTTACCCCAGCTGTTTAAATGTATAAATGCCAGAGAAAAAAAGCAAAAAAAAACCAACCCCAAACCAAACCAAAAATCCTTGCTTTTGCAGGGTTTTCATACTGAGTTTGAGTCATAAAGCAATTAGTAAACCTAAATCAAGATTTGTAACTGCAGGTCAAGTCCTATGCATTTCTGCAATTGTGTTGAAAAAAATGCAGAATTTTTACACCAAACTGACAGGAAATGTCATTTTCTTTCAAGATTGTATCCTGACTGAGAGAAAATATATTTTGTCAGAATTTTTTAAGGAACTTTTGATAATTCATTGCTCAATACTTACAGTTATTCGGTATCTTATTGGGGTCAGTGGAAAAAACTTTGGGTGACATCCCTGAGGTCTCTATTGGTTCTCAAAGTCAATTTTTTTTATAGGTGATTCAACGACCAATGGGAAAAAAAAAGAGCAACTGAAAGTAAGGTTGTGTTATAATTTAATTTTTTTTTTACTTAACATTTGACAAAGCATACCCTTTAGAAGAGTCACCTAGAGTTACTAAAAAAGGGGTAGTTGAGGACTAGCAACATCGGGGTCTGTGGTGCAGAACCTGGAGACTGGTAGAGGCAGTGGCTTGCCTTGACATTCAGCTTGCATTTCACTGCCAGTGACCATAGGAAGAAAATAATCTGATCTGTGATCAATGTATTGTGGTCAAGCATTCAGTGTGATTGTGTGTTCTCATAACTGTAACTGTTTACTGGAAGAGAAATGTGCTAAAATCATGAAAAAGTAGAAAATGTACATATCTAGAAAAAAATGTTCCACTTTGCCACAGAATTCAAACTTTTGCATGTTATACAGTCCTGTTTACTTCTAAAAAATCTTTATTTTCACAGAGATTCAAATAATCATATTTATTTTGGAAAACTGAGAGTTGACATCTGACTTAATTCCTCAAGCAAAATTTTCCTTGCACTGAAACAGAGTCTTTCTAGATGAAAACATGCAGGGCCTAGCTTTTGTGATTTTTGGTAATGCATCTAAATCACACAGATAACAAAAATGTTGAATTAACTGTATTTTATAGCATTTCCCAAAGCATTCAATGTTCAATTTCCTCTGTTTCAGTGCCAAAGATTACCGTATATGTCCTATTGATACGAGTAGCAGAAGACCTATATCTGCAATAGACTTTGAAAATCCAAACAAATTCCTAATCCTCAGTCTATGACTATTAATTTTACTCTCTGAAAAATCAGGATGAGCAAAATTAGATCAAACTCCTGTTAAAATTCGTAACCTAATGGTTTGGCTAGGTTTTGGAACATTTGCATCTATGGAAACTCTTCATCATAACCAATCCCCTTGAAAATTACTCCAAAAGTTAAACTAAAAAGCATAGAAACAAATATGGCTAGGATGGTATGTTCTGCAGTGGCTGATGCTAAAATTCCAGTGATGGAGTGGTGGTTCTCATTGCCTTTTAAAAATATATTCATCATACAGAATAATGCAGCACAGTTGAAGAGTAAGTCATGGCTTACCGCTTCTTGGGGCCATGTGCATTCACCTAGAATTAATAAGCATGAATCTTTACATTTCCAAAAGTTTTAATAATAAGTGAAGCTAATACTTTCATTATTACAAGCTTTCTTTGGTGAATTAAAGTTCTTTTCCATATTCCACATATTTCAGAAAACATCAAATGGAGAAGCAAAAACCCCTCACTTTATAAAGGAACTACAATTTTGCTAGTTTTAATATTAGCATTGGATTATTGATAACTTTTTTCATTCTTTGGCTTGCTGTCACCTGATCTCAAAACAGAGCCATAGGTTTCTGTACATAATATAAAGAAAGAATTAATTTTCATTAAATATTTCATTTGTGTTTACATCTCTAGAACAAACATTGTTCTAGGCAATAGGCCCGTTAACATGGGGAATGTATATTTGGTGTTTGTTTCATGATACATAGGGTTGGGAGGGCTGGTTTTGGGTCTTGCTTTATTATTAAAGTTAGAATTTGCACGGTGAAAAGGAGTTTTATCTTGTAAGTCACTTATATTGAAAAGGATTTGCTTTCCTCCTCATCAGGTTCCTATTTTTCTGTCACCACTTCCTTCTAGCAAACTGTGCTTAAAATTTAAGAAGCAGATGAAAAAGTTCTAGTTCTTCTATTTTGAAATGCAGTTACTATAATCTATAACCACAATATGAATAGGAAAATCATTATTCTAACATCCTATTCCTCAAGCAATTAGAGCTCCATATAAAGTTCATGGAGACAATTGTGAGCTGTTTATACCAAAACTGGAGGCTTAATATGCTTCAGCGAAGGAGAGAGAAACAGTGTGTTACCCAAAATCTGGGTTTATGCCTAAGTTCTTCATTGCTGATTGGTTTTATAAAAAGGTTTGAAGTGAGTCACTGAACCATTTTTTTCCAGAAAAATACACTAGTAGTTCTTAATTACAACCAGATTCATGTGCCTTGATCGCTTTGCTTATTTATAAGTTTTCTCTTTCTTCTTTGATCATCTTTGCTTTTACAGCAATATACTCATTAGTGCTATACTTCTGAGATGGTTAGGGGATTGGAGTATGTGATAGAGCAGGAGAGGAAAAGGCAAATGGATTTTTTTAGTGCAGAAGAGATGTGACTTGGCAGGGGCGGATTGGATTGCTATTTAAGCATCATACCTTAATGAGTTGCTATAAAGAAGAAAGCAACAGACTTCAGACATTAGTTGTAAAAGGCAAATTCCAACTAGATATACGTGTTGGGTTTGCATGGTGAGTTTTGGGTGTACTACAGGGGTCACTTCTGTGGGGGGTTGCCTGAGGTGTTCCCTGTGTACAATGGAGGTAATGCCAGTGGCTCTGGGTTGGACCTGCTACTGACCAAGGTTAAATCTGTCATTGTCAGTGGTGGTGCCTCTGTGTCGGCACATTTAAGAAGGGGAAAAATCTGTGCAACAAGCTGCATCTGCAGAGAGAAGTGAGAGAAACAGCTTTGCAGACACCAAGGTCAGCGCAGGAAGGGGAGGAGATGCTCCAGGCGCCAGAGCACAAATTCCACTGTAGCCTGTGGTGCTGACCACGGTGAAGTAGTATGTCCCACCACAGCCCATGGAGTTTCAGGGTGGAGCAGATACCCACCTGCAGCCTGTGGAGGACTCCCGTGGTGCAGCAGATTGATGCCCAAAGAAGGCTTCAACCCTATGGAAAGCCCACACTGGAGTAGACTCCTGGCAGGCCCTTTGGCCCCATGGAGATAGAAGGCCATGCTGCAGATGGTTTGCTGACAGGTCCTATGACCCTGTGGGAAACCTACTCTGAACTGATCTGTTCCTGAAGGACTGGACATCATGAAGGGATGCATGCTGGAGTAGTTTGTGAAGGACTGCAGCCCCTGGGAAGGACATATATTGGAAAAATCCATGAGGGACTCCCTCCAATGGAAGGAACCCCATGCTGAAGCAGGGGAAGACTGTGAGGAGTCCCCCCTGTAAGAAGGAAGGAGCAGCAGAGACAATGTGCAATGAACTGATCACATTGGTGATCACACTGGTCCCCCGTGCCTCTCAGAGGTAGGAGGTAAAGAATTGGGAATAAAGTTGAGCCTGTGACAAAGGGAGGTGTGGGATGAAGGTGTTATAAGATTTGGATTTATTGCTCATTGTCTTACTCTGGTTTGATTAGTATTAAACTAAAATATTTTTTCCCCGAGTCATATGCTCATAGACTCATAGAATTGTTCAGGTTGGAAAGGACTTGATGATCTTAAAGGCCAATCGTTAAGCGAGCATTTCCAAGTCCATCACTAAACCATGTCCTTAAGTGACCCATGTAGATGTCTTTTAGATACTTCCAGAGATGGTGACTCCAGGACTTCCTCTGGCTGTCTGCTCCAATGCTAGGAAACCCTTTTGGCTACTATCTTTCCTAATATTCAATCTAAACCTCCCTTGGAACAACCTGAGGCCATTTCCTCTTGTACCATCCCTTGCTACTAGAAAGACATGACCAACTCGCATCTCACTACAAACTCCTTTCAGGTAGTTTCAGAAAACAAATCTGTTTTGCCCATGACAGAAACTGGTGAGTGATCTCACCCTACCCTTATCTTGACCCATAAGCCTTTCATTATACTTTTTCTCCCCTGTTCAGCTGAGAAGGGGGAGTGACTGAGTGGCTTTCTTAGGCACTTGACATCTAGCCAGGGTCAACCCACCAAAATAAGCCAAAAAATAAACACCATGAGAGTGGTTCAGGACTGGGACAGGAGCCCAGAAAGACTGTAAAATCTCAATCCTTGAACTTTTTAATAATTCAACTGGGAACTATCCAAGCTAACTTTGAAGTTAGCATTGCTTTGAATAGGGGATAGACTAGGTGATCCAGAGGGAACTTCTGACATAGTTTATGCTATATTTCTTACAGTCACATTTGCAGAGTTCATCATAAGTTGGATTTCTGAGCATTATCATCATACTAGCAAATAACAATTCTACCAATCCCTGTGGTAAATATATATATGTATGTGTGTATATATAAATATAGATGTATATCAAATCAAAGAAATCTTCACAAAGAAAGATAAATTTAATTATTTTAGGTCAAATGGGCAGCAGAGACATGACTTTGAAGAATGCAGTTTCAATGTTTCTGTAAATAAAGGACAAAAGAGCAACATTCCAGTGTGGATCTCAGTGAAGGTGACTGCTACATGACTTTTTTATACAGACTCAAGGGCTTTAGAACCAGCTTGTCATTCACACTTGTGAACCCTTGTTCTGGTGTAAGGAAGGAAGCAAGTGCAAGAGGCAGAGATTACCCCTTTTGGCAGCAGTGCTAATTTATGCAAGATAAAAGTGGGCTGTAGTCATGACCTGTTTTCAAACTCTGGTGATACTTCATATTAGAGTCTCAGAGTAGCTTGTATTATTTTCTCTCAAATGATGATTTAAAGAACGCATTTTTCACAAAAACAATCTACATAATATAGGGTTGATGCCAATTGCATTCAAGTATCAACTGTTGAATCTTCCTATTAAAAATTTGTACCACTTGGGACCACACATGAGCTATATCAAATGCAGAATTGAAGCTGGCATGGGTTCATATTTAAGAGATTGCAATTACAATTTTACAATCCTTTCCTTCCTGCCCTCTTGATATTATAGGTATCAATTTATATTCATGTCAGCCTAGAACTAAACCCTTACAGCCCTAAAACCCACGGTGGATTCTGTCAGCACATCTCCTGAAAGGGTGAAAAGAAACTGAGTACTTTGATATCTCAGACGAGACATGTCAAGTTCTCCTAGCTTCTTATAAACATTTCCGTGTTTCTTGTATCTGTTTTACAAGCAGCTACCATGTCAATTGATGACAATGTTTTAATTCTCTTCTACTGAAGAAAAAATGTTTAGAGATACACAACTCCCAAACTAGGTAGTTCAAGAGAGAATAATAAAATGTTAGCCTTATTCAGAGAAGAATCAAAAGCACAGAATGTTTGCTTTTAGAAATCTTTGACAAATGCCTTGTAACCATAGAAATGATTTTGGAGACAGCAGGAGTAGCTAAAATAGATTAAATTAATGCGCTAGGCTCACTTTCTCACAGTATGTTTCACTGTAATTGATTACACTATAGCCAAACTTAAATTACTAATATCAATGCAGATAGAAGAAAATTAATATTTAATAAACTCTCTTTGTGCTGTTGCAATAAATTAACCTAGTTGAATAAGCTATATTTGTGATAAGCATTTAAAGAATTTTTTCTACCTGGAACACTTTCTTGTGGTACCTGTAAGTATGAAAAGAATAAGAAAACATTATTTAACAGAAGAGAAAAGAATAATTTATTATGCAAACTTGTATTCATTATATACTCATAAGGATTAAATAATGTATTTGATTTGAAAATTAGATGTCACCTGACTAATACTTTAAGCTTGATTTTTCAGCTATATAGGTTCCTAAATAGGTTAGTTTTAGAAGAAACAAATCCACAAACCAATATGCATTTGGTTTCACCTCTAAAATGAGAATTAGTCGATAGAAACCTGTAATTGTGACTAATACCTATAGCTGATCAAAAATCTATGATTCTAGGGAATGCAGAAGATATTATTTGCAGGTAGTCTTAATAGAATAAATCTATATGTGTCCCATGCTATAATTAGAGTTAGAATAATCAATAAAAGAAATAGTTTTGACAGGGTAGATCTAGTGTCCAATCATGAAAGGAAAATTGGAACACAATACAGGAAAACATGAGTAGCTGTCAAATGTCAAAAAGCATTCCAGCAACAGCGATATTACTACGAACATGGTATAAACAACAGAGGAAAGAAAGCAGCTTAATACTAGCAAAAAATCAGGTTCTACTTCTCAGAAGACTATTTCTTATATTCTACCTTACATTCTTCTGAGTAATGATTCATCAATTTAAGTTTTTTTCAGTTTCTAAGAGATACTGTTCTCTGCTTGATTTGTCAGTGAAATATCAAGGGAGCCTTAAAATAAGACAGAGAGGAGCAAACAGGTGATCAACAAACACGTGCTCTACCAGGTTCTTTGAACTTCTTACCCTTTCTGTTTGTTTAACAATGACCACCACCATCACCTCCCACACCCCCACACATGTCAGGGTGAAAATACAAAAGAATTCTAATTCTTTGGAAATATATAAAAGGAATTTACTTGCAACTATTCTAGTTTCACACAATCAAGTATAGCCAGTAAGAGTTTTTACTGAGAGTGTCCACTGAGAAATATTGAAACAACACCCAGATGATTAACTGAACACCACCTATAAAAGGTGACATCATTTCACTAAATTAACTGTTTCGGTTGCTCCAGTTTTACCTGTTTCATCATTAATGTCAATGCATCACTCTAGTTTATTTCCCATAACATTTCCTTTTTAATACTTAGTTATGAGTTCTTTTTTTCTTTCTCCTTGAAGTATTTCTTTAGCATGTCACAAATTTTTGATTTTTCTTTCTATTTTGTTGAAAAAATAAAAATAGATGGAGCTTATTTGAAAATATTGCTTTTGATTTGTTTTACCTGAAAAATAAGAAATTAATTATATCATGTACAATATATGCCCTGTAAATCTGTAGAAAAGATGATCTCCATGGCGGAAATATTTTACTGCATACAGAATTCTCCTGTGCAGAATTCTCTGCAGACATATTCTATCTCTGTTCTATGTTCTTCCAGTACCTCTGGCTTATCTCTAGATCAGGACATCCAGAATATTTTTTCCCTGTCTAAGCTGGGTTTGCACATTGGTTTGCCCATACTAAGACACTGTGTTCTAGGCAATGTGTAAAGCAGACACACTTAAAGAAATTGCATGCTTGATCTGAGAGTATATCAGCTAGTACAGTCAATCGGAATAAAAACAGCCATAAAGAGTGAAGAGAAACCACATCTTTTCAATTAAGTGCTTCAAACACAGGTTTGCAGAATTTGCTGCAGTGTTCATGAGAGCTTTTTTTAAAATAACAGATGCTTTAGAGGTACTGAAAAGTAATTATGACTCAGAAAAGTTAGTAATTTTAATTGAAGATTTTCTACTGAACTTCAGTGAGGACCGCAATATACTCACATAAAGTAAAAAAGAACTTGTTCAACTAAATAAAGAAAATAGGCCCTTCATGGAGATGGAAACTATGTCAGATATAAGTTGAAAAAAATAGGAGTTTTGTGATGGGAAAAGGATGTGCTGTAAAAGTCACCAGAGTCCTAGAATTTTACAATCAATTATTTCAGAGATTAGATGAACAAAGATAGTTGCGAAATGTTGAAGAAAAATATTATTTGACCGCGGAAGTGCTGCTTTTGTTTGACTGAAACAGATTACAAATTAGGGAGGCAATTCATCCCTTACATTGCAATTTAAATATTTTATGATATAAAGACCTAAGATGGCAACAAGATGAGGATCCCATATCTTTGGATGGACAAATGAGTTGTTGAAAATATTGGAATTCAGCTTGAGATGTCTTGTGCTGGCAGTAGTACTAAGAAAGACCTGAACAATCAGTATTATAACCACTCAACAGTCTCAGTATGCAAAGAGGATATAAAATGTTGAAGAAAATAGAAACTACATTATGAAATGTAGTCATGAAATACAATAGTCCTAACATTATAGGACTGTAAATGAAAGAAAAGAGTGGGAGATGAGACAACGAGTCTTAAGAACCTGCTCCTACATATTTGCTGTTTTCAAAAAGGATGTGCTTCACTTATAGAAGTTAATTATATAATGAGGAAAAGCAAAGCAGAGTTATTGATGTTTACAGCATACGAGCATGGAATAATTATATGGATGTCTTGCCTTTCTGGTGCTGATGAAACCAAGTATCCACTCAGACTCCAGATAACTTTATCAGTAAAAATCTCACTGAATACTTATTACAGTACATTTGGGAAAAAAAAATCAGCTACAGAGAAAAAAGAAGATAACAGTACATCCCATGGATTCACCCGCCAGCAGCCACCATAGTAACCTAAACATATAAAGGAAAATTGCAGGGCTAACCAGGCAATAGACCAAATTATCACAGTTGTAGAACTGAGGGCAGGTATTGAACTGTCTTTCATAATGATCCTGCTCAGTTCCTTATAAAATTTTTGTAACCGCATATGTCTTTACTGGTACCATTAGCCCTTAGTGGAAAAGCCTAGATTTGTATATCTATGAGGTAAGACAAACTTTCAAGAGAAATATTCTTCAAAGATTTGAAATATTGACAAAGAAGCTGACACAATTTAGAGTTATGAAAGAGCTTATAAGGTTTCCAGTGAGTTGAATGGCAGTACCTTGTACAAAGACTTCTTTTGATTTAGCTGGGTCTGTTTTATTTATTTAAAAGGTTGGGGTTTAAAAAAATAATAAAATCAGAGGTCTTCTGGGAAATAGAGTTGCATGCAGAGAAGAACCCCTGTAGTACAAATTAAATTGACTCCCACTATCCAAATAAGCTGGATAATTTAGAAATTTGTATCTGCATGAAATTGCAAGGAGGTAATTATAAGGCAGAAACTGAGGAAAATAGAGATAATTTATTTATGGTGAGAAAATAATATTCTATTTTATTAAGTAAAAACCAAAATAATAGGGGACAGATTTTTTCTTTGTCCTCCTTGAACAATGCTGTTCTATTAATTCATATCTATTGTTCTTCAAAGGGAGATTATTTTTTTTCAAGTTGCTTCTCAAAGTTAGGTAATAAATATTTAAATAAAACATTAAAAAGAGGGGGGGAAAGCAGGAAAATCCTATGTAGCAAAATAAACCCAGGCAAACACCTGAACTGGAAGTGACTGATTAAGTGAGAAGTATTTAAACTATAAATGAACTGAGATGCACTAATTTCATTTTCAAGGGAGACTATTTCTTGCTTTAGAATCAACAGTTTAGGTCCAAACATTTCATCTTTTGCCTACATAAAAATGGTGGGTTTCATTTGCACCTTGTGTCTTGTGGTGGTTTGAAAAACCTTTTCTCTGGGGCAGTAATGGTTTGCCCCACTGATAATACTAGACCAATCAAAGGTTCATACGCACCCTATGGAAATTACATACCCACAGCAACGGAAGAGAAGGTGGTGAGGTAGTTTTTTAGTAGGTTGGTAGCCATGATCTGAACCACGAGGAAGCAGGGGGCCAGTGAGCCCCCTCTGGGGGCCAAGAGCCCCCGGCCCCAGCTGAGGCTACGAGACACCTGGTGTAGTGTCAAAGCTGGACCGGGTCCCATAATCAAGAGGTGGGAGAATTTCCTTACTGTCAGCAGCAACAGAAAACATTGAAAGCGGCAGCGGAGCAGCCCTGAACAGAGACAGCGATGGCTGAAAGCCAAAAAGATAGCCAGCAGCAACAAGATAACATGAAGCCGGCTGAAAGACGCAGAGATGTTCCTGCAGGAGGGAGAGCTGGCAACGAAACAGAGGAAAACTCAACAGAGCTGGTTTGGGGTAAGACTGTATTAATTTCCCAAAACTCAGAGACCTGTTGAAGAGGAGGGGTGGACTTCCAAACCTTTAGGGAGTCCCAAAATGCAGCAGCAGCTAGAGTGAGACAGAGGAGCCGAGAAACCCGGAGTTGCCCTGAAAGCTGAGCCAGGATGGAACACGGGGGAGGTGGCCGGGCCCTCTGCTGCTGCTGCTGCTGCTTCTATCATGCTGGGAAGCTGAGACAGAGCAAAAGAGCTTTGGTAAGACTGAACTGAAAGCTGCCTTCAATGTTCTACCCCAAGAGGAGTGAAGATCTACAAGGAAATCCCCCGAAGGCTCGAGCTTGGGGTTGGAATTTCCACAAAGTAAGAACCAAAATCCTGACTGCCATACTTAAATCTGCTGCCTTAGGAAAATGAAGGACACTAACCAGTGCCACAAAAAAAAAAAACTGAAACGAAGGAACTGTGGCCTGTGCAGTGACAGAAAGACTTTTCTCTTTCCTTCTTGGACTTTTATTGAAGGAAAAGAGGAATTAAATTCAATGTAAATATATATATATATATATAGGTGTAAGTAAATAAACCTTTGTAAATATTTTTCCCTTCCCCCAATAATGAATGGTTGTGTTTTGTCTGAAAACTCTCCACATGAAGTGAAAAAGATATCAAGTCCATACCATCACTAAACCCTCTCACAGGGGTGGGGAGGGGGGCTTGAACTTAAAAATTGGATCCTTGGGAGTTTCAAACCACCACAGTCTCTTTTATATTAACAAATAGAATTGAAAAGCAATGTAATAAAGACTGGACTGACAAGTGGAGCAGAAGGAAATTGTAACTCTTCCTATGAAAATTGGAACAGAGAAGAGCTGTCTGATTTCTTATTTCACATTTATTTGCAAGGGTGGTGACAACTTGGGAGTTTTGGTGTGGTATTTCTGCCACCTGATAAGATTGCAGGTGTTAGAATTTGTCATTACTAGTCAGGTTCTGGCAGTCTTTAGACGTGTATTGAGAAGGCATGGTTCGTAACCTTATTCTGTCAGTCGTTGACCTGAAGTTTCAGGAAGTGTTAAGAAAACAGTGTTCTGTTATTAGTGGTGAACGCATCATTGTTTCAGGCAAACTTTTGTGGCATCAAAGATGGGGAAAAAAAGGACTGTCACTGTTTCTGGTACTAGAAGGTTTAGAATGCTAGTAGTTATGCACTTTGAAAAGTTCGTATTTCTCAGAGGAAATTCAAGAAAAATTAGTAGAAAATTCAGTGGACTGAAAGCAAGGGTTTGAGGTTTTTTTGCACTACTCAGGCGGTATGTTGAGTTTCAGTGAGAATGAAATATTTTAGCTTAAGCAAACCCATTCAAAACAATAGAGGTAAGTTTTCTATAAATGAAAAGTGGTCATATTTCCACTTAGAGATACAGGCCATAAACATCAGGTTGTCTGCTTCAGCTAATCAGACAGATACATCATTGTTTACGAGCAAATAAAAGTAAAAATTAATCTTGAAAAATGCTTTCCTCCTTGCAAAATTGCTGAAAATCTAGCATACTAGATAAAATGCTTGAAGTTGATGCCTAATTGGTGCTGAGAAAAAAAACTCCGGAGCAGTTAATGGCGGATGAGATAAGAAAAGGGTTTAATTTTTGCCTAGGCATAAAGATCACAAGACACGTGCACCTTCCGTGCCTGAGATGTTATGATTTATAATACTGCCCGACCAATCCGAAGTTTGTTCATCCTGTAGCTTTTGCCCTGGTCCACCCCCTGGCCCACCCCCTGGAAATTGGGTCTGGGGGCTTTTCTTCATCATCTTCATCTTCTTCAGAGCACAAAGGGTACACGGTCATCTGGTTTCTGACCGTGTTCTGTGGTTCAGGCCAAGATATGAGTGTTCTCTAAACAGCATAGTCCTTGCCTTGACAAGAGACTAAACATTTTCCACTGGAATTTAGGGGTAGAATTGATATGGGGAACATAAAATGGGGTGATGGGGTAGGGGAATGTGTGAACTACTGTGCTAAAGGGTGAGGGAATAAGGACTGCTGCTTCTAAAATCTACTTCTACTTATATAACTACTTATAAAGCTTATAAAATTAGAAAAATAAGAAAAAAACAGATGGACCTTAGGGTATCAAAGTCAATGAAAAAAATTTCTATTTTCACTCCTGGGGACAGGGTTTCACTCCTAAGCTTATAAGCTGCAATAGTACAGACTTAGCGAATCACTGATGTTGGAAGGGACCTTTAGAGATTGTCTAGTCCCTGAGTCCCTGAATCTGGAGCTGAAGTATGTGAGTGTTACAAATTTGTCAGGGCTTTACTGATTCTTTCTGATAGCTTTACTGATTCTTTCTTTCTTATTACTCTGTTGTCCTAATCATTCATTTGCAGTTCAGAAGACATCTCCCTAGACAGTCACATAGTAGAACATAAATTAAAGTACAATAGTTTATGTTTAGTTTTTTATTTAAAGTTTGTCATTCATTTTTAGTGAGACTTCTTGAACAATTAGGGATTTTTAGCAACTCATAAGAGTTACCTTTGCTATGACCTAAGCTGCCTTTGAGAATACTTCTGATTCACAATCTCTCCTTAACCTGTGTAAATAATTATGGTCCACCGAGATATTTCAAATTTATTATGATTTAAAATGCCTTTTAAAGCCTTTGGAGGATGAAAATTTTCAAAGTTATCATGTGCCAATAACTGTGTGTCATTTAGCTCAATGTAAACCTTTGATAATTTATAGTCAGCTGTAGTTTTTTCTGGGCGGAGTTAAGTAAAGTTAAGATGCTTTGGCTGTATCTAGTTGAAGAGTCATGGAGGTGGAGAGAAGGATGAGGGAAGAAAGGACTGTGGGGTTTCAGCTTGTTACAGGTTGTAACACAGCTGGACTGTGCAATAGTTGAAATTGGAGCTCTGAAGTATCTTGTGTTTCTTCTTTTAATACTTAATATTAATATACTGATTTAATATTCTTTAAATATTTTGAGAGTACTTTTGGACTATTTGTGGCAAATTGACTGTCTTTACAGTTTTTAAATATAGTTTTAATGTATGCTGTAAATGATCAAGGAACTCTTTAAAACTGATAGAAAACAGTAAAGGGCTTATAATGGAAAATTGCTTCTTCTTAAACAATTCAGTGAACATTTTTTTATCAAGAACACTTTCCATAATTAAAAAAAAAAAAAAATTCAGTAGTTTAACATATCTGGGTGATGATCTGCAACTAAGTGAGTGGCAAACATGTTATCATTAGAAAAATTTACTATAAGTATCCACTTTGAAGAGTAGATCGTGCTCTCTTTAATGAAGGGAAAATGAATAAAAACAAAGACAAAAGGCACCTCTATTATAGTGGTGCAGTGTGAAAGGTACAGGTTGTTTTCTGTAAACTCTTTCAGAAATAAGAAAGTGCATTACAAATGCTACCTTCTGCACCCAGCTCTTTCCAGCCTCTCATGAAAGTAAGGTTTCTACCTCCATACAAGGCTGACATAAAAAAGAAATGAGATATCATACAGATATATATAGTATACATTTAATCTTAGTTTACCTTGTGGGCTTTGTCTTATAGTAAATTACAACTCAAAGTGAAAATACAGTCTCCATATTCCATCTACTGTGTAGTTAACTATGAATATAAAAAAAAAAATTAAATAATTATAACTCCTCTGTAATATTTCAGTCTTCCTGAATTAACCATGAGATGTAAACAGAATGAATCATCTCCTATCTTACAAAAATGTAGCTCTTCTAAACTCTATGACATTAAAAATGCATGTTTCTGTTAATTTTAAGGAAAATAATGTTTTGGTTTTGTTTTCCTTCCTGGCACTCATAATCATTACACGTTTTCTGACTTCGCAACTGAGATAATAAATTATTCCATAAATACCAGGACTTTACTCTCTTGGCACAGATAGTCAAAAACGTATCATACAGAGTAGAACTAGCCATAACACCAGAATTACCTTTCCAAGGAAAATTTACCAGTTGGAAGGTTAGCTTGGCTCCAAGTTAGAGTGAAAAGCAAAATTTTGTAAGATATCTTCTGAAAAAGAAAATGAAAACATTAAAACAATTGCTTAACATATATAAAATATGGATACTTGTATAAAATAGTAGTATAATTTATTAAATTTTTATAACAAGGGTGAATTTGATGACAGAAATGAAATTATTAAAAGAACAATGGCATAATTTTTTAAAAAACCCTCTTGAATGGAAAACACTGTGCAAATGGAGTCATTAGTGAAAACCTGTTTCAACTTTCTCATGCAATATTATTTTCAAATGGGAAACTGGTCCATTCCTGTAACAGGAAAAATAAATGTTTAAAGAAAAGTTAGCCTTCTTTTCTGGTTATACATTTGGCTTCTGACCCAGCATTTCCTCAGAGGTCAGTCCCAACTGGCACCCTGCTCTTTCCCTTAAGCAAGAATTGACACTGCAGATTACCCCAACAGGTTATGATCTTCGGATCTGCTTCATTTCCACAACATACTGAAGACTTTTTCTGCAAGTCAGCAATGAAGATAGGAAGCTTTCTGCCCTAGAGTGTTCCCTTTTGGAGTCTCCGAGGTCCAAACTAGATTATTTCCCTTCCCACAAACATGACAGCGATTTATATCAGTTTAACCTGTCCTTTGTAGATATCCTCTTCAGGGAAAGAAAAGAATTTACCAGCATAAAAAAAAATAATTAAAAAAAAGACAACTGATGTGATGAAGCCTGTTTTTATTTCTGAACCAGAGGGAATTGTTTTTATAGGAAGAGTGTAGATATGTGTCTCAGCAGAGTTTTCATGTGGCCCACCTAAGAGTATCAGAATGAGAGGAGGGGCAAAATAAATCTGGCTAGATTTTCTCTTTGCTGAAAGAAAGAAGATACCCGCACTTTTATCTACATTATGGGTATATTTTCAAAGGGATGTTCAGGGATTTAGTTGAAAAACTTCCATTAACGTCACTGGGAGCTGAGAGGCCTTTTTTTTGTGCTTTACTTTGAAAACAGACCTCTTTGTGGTATGGGGCACAGACACATAAACATAGTCACTCTGTCTTTCTCAGTCACTCTTTTTTATTATGATAGTGATTGCTAAACAAAGAGGCTTTTGATTATGATCAGCAAGGAAAATTTAGCTGTTCCCTTCAGGCAGTGTAAATAATATACAATGTTATTTAGGGTCAGAGTGCCCAGCTTTCACAATAGTAGCTATTAAAAAGGTGTTATAAAAGAGGATCTCTTGGATTTTAAATTCAGTGTAAAAGAAAATATAATAATTAAGAAATAGAACAGTGCAAATAGTAGAAATTAAAATATTTTAAGTATACTTTCTACACAGATGAAAGCTCCTTTTATACTGCAAATATCTCAATTAAAAATCAACATTTAATAATCATGTTAGATGAACCTGCTCTTACTGGTGTTTGGCTAGGGATAATTAATACTAGCTTAAAAATGGATTCTTTTAGTCCTACTAATGAAAACATAATGTGTCTCAAGCATGAAGATGGACAGTTTAAATTTTGTTTGTCCCTCAGATGAATGTACAATATACATTTCTTTATTCCTGAAAATTATGCAGGCCTACAATGAGGAGATTTTAAAGGCAATAAACAACTCATTGATATTTCTTCAAAGTGATCCTAGTCAATTAGGTCACTGTGACTTGGAGAGAAGTAAAAAACTGGGATAATTCCACTTTCCTTGTGAGTGAATGATGACCTGAGGAAAGAGGCAAGGAATCAGCCACCACTGGTATCTGCCAGGGGCTGCTTTGTTCCTGGTGACATGGATCTCATAAGCAGCAAGAGCTTGTGACACTTCATGCAGCATATAAAACACCTGCCATGACAGAAATCCAGGTGACAGAAGGTGTTGGACTATTCCAGTACCTGGTAAGGACCTGTCATACTAAGAAGACACAACAGTCTAGCTAAGAGATTAAAAACTAGAATTGTCATATATAGGTTATCCTTTTCTTATACAGTGAGCTCTTAAAAAATTTCTGAACAATGTAATGGATGAATTTATTCTCCTCTCTGTCAAGGGAAGAACTGATTAACAAGAATGTAGAAAAAATATTAGCTAAATGGAAAATTAGAATTGCAGCTGTGCTTCAGACAAAAACATTTCAGAGCATTTCTGAGTTCTTTTCTTTAATGACATGAGGGATATTTTCAAAAATTTAACCATTCTAGAATGAAAAAATAAAAGTGTTTTAAAGGACAATTTTCTCAGAAATACTCTTCCATATATCTCTCACTAAAAGACGTCTACCCTGTAGTAAAACATGACACTGAAGTTTTTTACATTTTCCAGCATACCCAACCATGTTTTTCTGAATTAAATTATTCTACATGACAAAAATAGCCAAACAAAAAGATAATAAACATTCAAGAGTGAATACTTCAAAATCGAGAGACAAAATTATCTCATAAAAATTGCATCAGTGACGTGTGACAGGTGTAAATCACCTTCTATCACCAGCTTAGGGTTTAATTTCAAAATGTATTTATAGTCATCTGGAGATGCAATTGTAAGGCTGAAACATTTAATCACATGCTCCAGCTGGGATTTTTACTCAACAGTGCAGTGACCAGTTTCAATTAACATTCAGTACAGGCATTTCATCTTAATCCCACAAGGGTTTCAAAGCTCCTTTAAACAAACAAACAAGAACACAAATACAAATGTTGGATCCTAAGAATAAGACTTGTCAGCATTTTTCAAGTTTAAAACTCAAATTTTTCATTTGAAGTGTGTGTGTGGGGAATGGTTCATAGCACTTTCTGATTAGAATATCGGAAAACTTACTTACTGTTTCCCACTCTTTATAACTAATATATTCTCATCACTGGAGACTTAAGGACTTTGGTTTCACTTCAGAGAAAAGACAGTTAATGTGCCCTTGAAAACCTTAAACCAAATTCTGTTGAAGGAGGAAGGCAGAAAGGCAACTTCATAAGAAGGGTGAATTCAGGAAACTTGGGAACTTTTCATAGTATTCAGAGGAAGCACTAAGGTTTGCAATGAAATCAAACAAATCATTCAGAGTAAACTTCTTTTACATATTAGTTTTACCACCAGGAAGCTTAATGGATTTGATTCTATTTAGCTCAAACTCTGTTGAAGCTCACAGCATTCTCATTCTGTATAGGAAAACCAGTTCCTAATGGAAGCCTTCCCTAAATTAGATATTGAATTCTGAACATAATTAAAAAGAAAATCAGTTTTGAAAATATTATCTTCCCCTTCCCTAGGTTTTTACTCCTATTGTATACTTAAGGCTTTAGGTACTAGTCTCTGTCAGAAAAATCCTTCCTCCAGTCCTCTGTTGCATGAGAGAAGCAAGTATGCTGTGTAATTTCGTAAATGTGAAGTGTGTTGCATGAGACAACCAAAGGATCTGCAGGGAGAAGAGGGATGTGTTGCAGGTATGGAGAGACTTTCTAAGTCTTACCTATTTCTGTCCTGTGACCATTGAGAAACTGGATTTTCTCTAGTTCAAGAGTAAATAGGTGATTTGAGAATTGTCATGTATTTGGTAGGATTTTTTGTGACATTTGTGTAAATAAGAGATCTCTACTTTATTTGATTTCTATAGGGAACAGTAACACATCCCATCACATCTACTTGGTTAAAAAACAGATCAAATGAAAACCAAAAAAAGTTACAAGCAATGTTTTGAAGACCTATATTCTGCTAGGAATTCTGACATCAGATAATTACAAATTATTCTAATGACTTCTTATTACCTTAGAAATGCCAGTAGAAACACTTTACTGGAGCATGGTAGTTCTTTTTAGTTCAATATCTGGGTTTGATGGCAAAAACCCAGATACTGCAAAGAACATTCTAGAAAACAGATTTAGATAATCACCTCACTCTAAATCAAAGGATAGAGAAATTTTATTTTAGAAAGCTAAGCTTTAGAGTTCCTTGTTGGCATTGCCACAGAATGTTCAGTGCTGCACATGAGAATAAAGGGGAAAATTAAATCACAGTTGCACAGCTCTAGCATTAACTATAAGGAAAGGAAACAGGAGGTGATTTTCCCACTCTGCGCTGGTGCAACCTCATCTTGAGGACTGTGTGCTGGTTTGAACACCACAATATAAGATCTAAAGCTCTTGGAGAGTGTCCAAAGGAGGGCAACAAAGATGGTGAAGGGCCTTGAGGGCAAGCCATATGAGGAGTAGTTGAGGTCACTTGGTCTGTTCAGCCTGGAGAAGAGGAAACTGAGGGGACACCTCATTGCAGTCTACAGTTCCCTCACAAGGGGAAGAGGAGGGGCAGGTACTGATTTCTTCACTCTAGTGACCAGTGACAGGGAATGGCATGAAGCTGTATCAGAGGAGTTCTAGGTTAGATATTAGGGAAAGGTTCTTCACCCAGAGGAAACTGGAACAGGGTATTGAACAGGCTCCTCAGGGGAGTGGACACAGCACCTATCCTGACAGAGTTTGGGTAAGGTTCTCAGGTACATGATCTGATTCTTGGGGCTGTTGCAGGGCCAGGAGTTGGACTTAATGATCTTTGTGGGGCCCTTCCAATTCAGGATATTCTATGATTCTATGAAAAATTTGCATGTTTTGATGCATTCTTACGTATCCTTATGCTTGATTTCACTAATTTGAATGCAGTACTTTTCTATTTCTTTATCAAAATCATCTGTGTTATAAAAAAAGCTATCATCTTTACAGTTCAGTGACCCACAGATTAGCATGCATGGGTGCAATTCATGCTTTTACATATGGAAAATCAAACTTAGTATTTACAAATATCTGAGCTGACCCCAGAAACAATGACTACAACACTTTTGAAAGACATTTGCAACCACATGCTTAAAAACTTTTGAGGGGTCGTGTGCAGAGTGTATGGATAAGCCTTTAAAATTCTTTGGTTAAAAATCATACTTGACCACACTAAATGCCCCACAGAAAGCTGGATGTACAGATTGCCCTGGTTTCTCAAGTGATGCATTTTTGTATGTTCCTTCCTTTTTTATGGCAAGAAAAGTTTATATATCTCATTTTGACTCAGAGTTCTCAACCACCAGCAAAGAATACAAAATTCCCTAACTGCTTCTAACATAAGTGTTATCCCCTAATTCTAGAATGTTCCCATGGGTCGTTCCTGAACTACACGGAGAGTAAAGTTATATATATTAGCTTCTGCTGCTGGGATAGCACTAGGATATAACTGGAACATATTTCCAGCACATAGGTTCATTGCTCATTAAAGGTACAGGTATGATGGAGTAGTCAACATCTCACAGGGGAAGGAACATCCACAATCAAATAATTCCAGACTCTTGAGGAAATTTAACTTATCCATGAAACAGAGGATCAAACAAGACCATAGAAACAAAGTCTTTAAGATACATGAACATGTCACAAAATTTTACCAAAGCTAGTGCAGAGACAAGACTATCATAGATAGTTCTTAGCTAATAATTGCAAAGTTTTATGACCTGAAATACCTGGTTTATCCACATTATACAACTCCAATATGAGCAGTTTGAAGCAAAAACCATAAATATTTAAATGCTTCTTTTTTTTAGCCCATGTTTCTTTTGCAGAGTTGTAGTATTTATTCGAGGTGGAAAGAAAGACTTACAAATGATAGTTTCTGTTGCATCAAAAGTGTTTTACCTTAAAAGGAAAATTATTGATTATGTTGGAGATGTGTGGAGGGGTATTTACATCATATTTAGCAATACATGTGACAGCCAATTTTAAAATACCAGTGGTGAACTTATTGCAAATGTATAAATGACTAAAGGTCAGCCTCTTTGGTTAGATTTTCCCCTAGGTAAAAAATGTCACATTTACATTCTAATAACTGTATTAGTCAAGCAATTGTAAGGAGTAAACCCCACTTGTTCTTTATTGGGTATTTTCAAATTCTCTTCTGAAAAAGAAAGTAACATCACTCAAATATTTGTCATAAGGGGAAAAAAGTAAAAAAGAAAATCCTTGGAACAAGAAAACACACCCAAGAAATACTCTCTGTGTTGCAGGGTTTCTGGTTGGTTGGTTTGCCAATTGGTTGTTTTCGAGGACTTTTGTTTTTAGTATCTTAATATTTACACCAACTAGACTGTGTCTTAAAAGAGGTAAGCACAGAATAAAAAAAAAACTAACCAAATAAATAAAACAAATAAAAACCCCAAACTGTTTTTTTTTTTTTAATAAACAACTAGAGTATAAAAGTTTCATGTATAACTTTAAATTGCTTTCTCCTTCACTCTTTTGCAGCTGGTGTGTGTTAGTATTCTGCAGGTTGGTAACTTTAACTTCACACAATATATCCAGCTAATGAGATTACAAGAACATTGTGCTCCTCCATCATTTTCTTATCAGTGACAGTCAGTCCATTAAAAGCTGTAACCCTGAGAAGAAAACTCCAGTCTCAAACTTTTGCATTCTGGAAATGGTCTTCCCTAGGCTGTTAATAGATAAGATGGATGCAACATTTTGTGACAGTTCAAGACACTCAGCCTCCAAGAACTGTTCTAAAACCAACAACAGATCCATTATCTCCTTTTAGAAAAGGTTTCTTTATCCACTACAATTAAGCCAAGGCTTTCAATACAGTTTCCCACAGCCTCCCACTGGTGAAACTGATGCATTTTGGTTTGGACAAGGGGTCCATGTGGTGGGTGGGGAACAGGACAGCCACACCAGCGAGTGGTGGTAAACAGCCCCTTTTCAAATGGACAACCTGTAAGAAGTGGGGACCTCCAGGGACCGATACAGGCCCCGACACAGTTTGATATGTTCATAACTGATCAGCAAGACGGGATCAAGTGTGTCCTAAAAAAGAAGATAAAGATGGGCTGGTGGGGAACCAGGATTCAGCAGGACTGGCCTGGCTGAACAGAGAGCTTTGACTTGAGCTCAGGGAAAAAAATGGAGTTTATGACCTCCAGAAGAAGAGGTAGGCAATTCAGAACTACAAAGATGTTGTGAGGTTTTGCAGAGAGAGAATTAGAAGAGCCAAAGCTCAGCTAGAACCTAATATGGCTGCTGACAATAATGATTGCAAAAAATGTTATTACAAATACATCAGCAACCAAAGGAGGGCTAAGAAGACTCTTCACACTTTGTTTAATGAAGGGGGAAACAGTGTCAAAGGATGAGGAAAAGGCAGACGTCATTAATGGCTTCTTTTCTTCAGTATTTATTAGCAAGACCAATTGTTCTCAAAGTATCCAATTCCCTAGGCTGGAAGACAGAGACAGGGAGTATAATGAAACTCCCATAATTCAAGGGGAAATGATCAGTGACCTGCTACAACAAGAAAACACACTCAAGTCTATGGAGCCGCTAGGGATCCACCCAAAGTTTGCCAAAGGACACTTTGGAAGGGAGAGCCACCCTGGAGAAAGACCTGGATAGACTGGAAGGGTGAGCTAACACGAACCTTACAAAGTTCAGCAAGGACAAGTGCACCTAGGAATACATAATCCAGTGCAGCACTGGAGTGCAGCACATGCTAGGATCTACTTAGCTGGGGGGTGACTCTGTGGCAAGGGACCTGGGGGTCCTGGTGGCCAACAAGCTCGGTATGAGTGAACAGTATGCTGCTGTGGTAAAGCATTCCAATGGGATAACTTAGTTGCATTGCACCAATAAGGGCATCACCAGCAGAGATAAAGAAGTCATTATCCCATTCTACTCAGTGTTTGTCAGGCCACACCTGGAATAATGTGTTCAGTTTTGACCCATGCTATGGAAAAAAAAATATGGACAGGCTGTAGAGCATCCAGAGAAGGGCCACAAAGATGATCAAAGGACTGGGAAGCCTGCATGTAAGGAAATGCTGAGACAACTGGGTTTGTTCAGCCTTGAGAAAAGAAGTCTTAGGATAGACCTTATCATCATGTGCCACTATTTAAAGGGTGGCTGCAAAGAAGATGGAGACTCTCTTGTTACAAGAAGTCACATGGAAAAGACGAGGGGTAATGGGTTTAAGTTACATCACTTAGACACAAGAGGAATATTTTTCACAATGAAAACAATCAGCCATTGGAATAATCTCTCCAGGGAAGTGGTAGATTCCCTAACATTGGGCCCTTCTAAGATTTGGCTGGAAGGGTGCTGGGTCATCTTGTCTAGTCTGTGCTTTTGCCAAGCAAGGTTGAACTAGATGATCCTTGAAGTCCCTTTCCAACCTGGTATACTATGATCCTGTGATCCTATGAAGAGCATTATATGACATTGCTGGTAACTCTAGGCTCATCTTCCAAGATTTCATCTACCCTCATAGATACAATGCCCTTGTCTTCTAAGCTTTAATGAGTTTCTTTTCAGTGAATTCAAAGGTTTTAGAAATATTTTCTTCATTCATACAAAAATTACAGATAGTTGGAGCTGCTCAATGAGATCTTAATTTAAAAACTCAGAAAAATAGAAAGGTCATGTTTAATACTGAAGGTTGTTGTACTGTCTCCATTACAAAAAAATATGAGGTAATTGAGAGTATGAGTCAGATTCTGCTCTCAGTGAGCGTATTGTGTGTGATACTCTGGATTTACATCAGTGTACAGAAGCAGAACTTTGAGTTAGAACAAAGAACAAAGCAGCCTCAACCAAAGACTTGCTACTGATAATAACTGCAGTGTTTGCTGGAACTGAGGACATATTTATTCTGTAAATAAGAACAAGAGAAAAAAATATTCTCTCCACTGGTCTGAAGAAAATTTCGGGAGGAATGGCTGTTCATACTGAGGGGCAGCACTGGCACTTGCTGTTGAGACAGAGATTTGCCTTGAGTTCAGTGATTACCAGCCAACCTAGGGACCCTGGGTTCCTAACCTAGGAGCAGCTAAGTAAGATACCTGGAGTAGGTAAGACTAGATTCACTTATTATCCTATTTCTTGTTGCAGGTATCTTCCATCTAAGTTAATTTTCAGCTGGAGCAACTCTGAGTTGTATGGTCCTGTGAGTAAGTGATACTTGCCCGTTCCTAAAAATACATCATCCCCAGTGAAAGAGGAACTTTGTCAGAGTGCCTTTTACACATTGGAGCATATAGAACAACTTGATTTTGGTGGACTTGTGTACCAGGGTGAATTTATGCTGATACTTTTGGTCTGTGTTTGGCCCTGCCACCTGTGAAAGCTTTGCTCTTTCCCTGCCAAGTAATGGGAAAACAAGCACTGATAAAGGGGAAAGTTGTCCTTGAAGAGAGCTTCTTGTATAAACTGTTTTAATTGGTATTCTGTGATTGGCCAGTTGTCCGCCAAGGGCATTTGAAGGAGATTCTGATGAGGAGGGGAGGAGGGCTCGCCCCCAGACTCAATTAAGAAAGACCCCCAAAGCATACTGTGCGTGCGTGAGGGGATTTCCGAAGTTCTCACGCATGTGCAGAAGAGCTGCACTTACATAACCGGGAGGGTGGGACTGAGGGCCTCTGGCTGGGCGGTGCTGGCCACACCTGGGAGGTTGTGGTCACTCAGTTAATTGTATAAAAGTAGATAGTGCTTTCTTGGAGAGGAATTAACTTCACATCAAGGACAACGTTGCCTTTCGGCGGGGACGCCTGCCAGTTTTGTGAACTTACTGACTCTCCAAGGATGCCACTTCTGCTATGGGTAATTATAGGCACACTAGGTCGGTGAGACAACTTTATGGGCAACAGCTGGGTAACTGGGGCTTATTTCTCTCCTCCTTCCTCCCTTTCGGGCTTGTTTGTTTTGTCGGCCACCCTCTTGGTAATAAATCTTGGTTTTTGTTAAGCTTTCAATGGTGTCGTGGTTTCAAGCTTCAGTATATCCTCGAACCTCCACCTCCTCCCTAATACAACTTGCAATATGATAAGTTTGTGAGTGCTTTTTTAGATAAATTTTTAATAGCTCAAGAGAAAACAGGAGTACAGATACAAATGAGTCTCTATGTTTAGTGTGAAAAGGACCGAAGAGCTGGATGTAGTACACAGAGTGGGGTCTTACAAGAGCAGATAGAGAGAACCATTTTCTTCTACCTGCTGGCCATGTTTCCTTTGATGCAGCCCAGGATACAGTTGGCTTTCTGGGCTGCATCATTAATCAACATCCCCAGGTATTTTTCCTCAGGGCTGCTCTCAATCTATTCTTCTCCCAGATTCTATTTTTACTTCATATGGAGAGGATCAAGATTTAAAAAATCATATATTGGTTAATAGATTGAAAATTTAACAATGAAGACAGAGGACAATAGAAACTAATAGGAGATTGGTTTTAAACATAACAGTCTTACCTAACAGTAAGCAATCTTCTGGAACTTATTGCAATGGTACATTTTGAAGGTAGGCAGCATCAGAAGGTTCAGCAATCATTTGAACAAATTCATGTACAACAGGCCTATAAATTGCTTGTAAGAGGCAAAGTCAGATTTGTATGTTCCATCTGAAATTTCTTATCCAACAACTGAGGATAGTGTTAAGTTTGATGGGAACAGGCTGCGCAGAGCCTTCAAGCTTGTATGCTCTCTGTAGTGGCAACTACATACAGAACATACATACAGTAGTGACGACTTCTTTGCCACTGGTGGAGATTTAATGTTGAGCTAAATGGATTCCTTGTCGAACCCAGTGAGATATCATCTGGGAGTTCTTCTGGCATAAAAGAGTTGGGAGGAGGGAATGGCTTCCTACATGGCATGTGAGTGAATTACAGACCTTCATCAAGTAGACAGAAAAGTGAACTTTTAACTTGAACACTCTTCTACTGAACAGCTCTAGTAATAACTACTTCCTGCTCCCCTCAATTTGCTGAAGATATTTTTGCGTTCTCTGCAATATCAGGAAATTTGAATAGGTGTAATCAACCACATGTGGTATGTGACTACATACCAACCATAAAAGCCTTGTTCAGTAACAAGCAGACAAGAAAACTCCTTCAACTTCAGATGTTATCTAACAAGTTGAAGAACTTTCTTAAGAGCATTTTAGAAATCCCTTTAACTGGAATCAACATAACATGGAGGTGACTTCAGCAGATGTGAATTGGAGAAATATATTTGCTAGCTATAGTATTGGTTTTCATCTTTGAGTCAATTTGTATCTACTATACTGTTGATGAGTGAAAAGGCAACTGCTCTGGAAATGTCTATATAGGCAGGGTAATAGCTTTTTCATTTTTAAGATAGAGAAAATAAGCTAATAAACACATTTTTGTAAACCGTTTCTACATTTCAAATACAATGCAATTTAACACCAACTTTCCAAGTGCAAAAGAACACCATCAATGACTAAAGTATTAAATACCTTGTAAATGCATAGTCTGTATAGCTTATGATGTAAGACTAAATTAACTTCCCTTGCCTTCTGGTTCTTATACCTATTCACAAATAATTATTTCTGCTATACATGAATAAGATTCTACTGTTACACCTCACAAGAATGTAAAGTAGCTTTGCACAAACAATTAGTCAATATTCCCCATATTGTTGCCTAAGCTATCCCAGAGAAAACTCAGAGAACCAACTGCTTTTTGCATTCCTGTGGTGTTTTGAATTCATTCATTAGCACAGAAGAGTATCATTCCAGGTGTCTTGAAGAACATAATGCAGGAAAATAACACTTCTTAGTCAAAGATTTTCCTTTAGCTATCCACAAGAATGGAAAACAAATCCAAACAAAATGTTTGATTGAAAGCAAATTTTGCCATGTGCTTGTGAAGGCAGTATATCAGGTCATAGGATTATCAACCAGTGGGAGCAAGCACCTGAGGAAAAAAGATAATAAAGGTGGACTTGCAGTGGAAAAGCTAGAAGCAGAAAGTTCTGGGAAAGCTTAAGATAGGATTTTTTTTTCTTCAGATAAGCAAGCACAGTTTAAATGTCGTTGTAGCATGACTAATGTAAGTGCATGTGTTCTATGGTGATAATGTGGTATCACCCACTTCAGGGTGTCCTGCTGAGATTCCAGTTGCTCCAGAGGAAAGCTATGAAATTGGGAAGTAAACACTGCACATTTTTCTACTGTCTTGATCCTTTCACACTGTGGTGAACACTTGTTTGTATAAGCAGTTTGAACACAGCTAGGGAACCACTTGGACAAAGTACCGAGCAAAGATTGCATGGAACCACTAACTGGTGCCAGGACAAACCTCACTTTGACACGACCTCCTTTTTGTGGGATTACATCAAACAGACTATTTTCATGGACTCAGTTTAGATTATCAGGCCAGAAATCTGAACTCATCAGAGAGGCTTTTTACTATTGGTACAACTTTAAAACTACAGTCAAGACTAATGCTAATACTGTGGACTTGGACCAAGAAGAAAACAGTTTTTAAGAGATGATTATTATTGGAAGAAAAGTGATATCGTTTAGCTTTATTTCTGTCCTATTTATTTTGCCAACACTGTAGTGAAATAAAATAATTTTATATTTCAGAACTCAGACCCTGAATACGTATAAATATTTGTTTCATTATTAGTTGAGATGAGTTAACCAAACATGCTTTGCATAGCTACCATAGAAAAATGTCAAGGTAATAATTTTCAGTTGTAATCAACATAAACTGACACTTTGCTGCCTAACTCTTGTAACTAAAGCACCTACAAATTAATACTGTGATGATAAAGATATAAATTACTTTAACTTGTCTTTAATATGATTATAAGCAAGCTGAAATAGTTTAACAACAATCTCATATTTTGTACCATAGTGTATCCAGACAAAACATATAAGTATTTTACTAAGTATATGATCAGTATGACCACCAAAGGGGCAAGAAAAGAGGAGTGTGTTGACATGTGAAGGGCATCTAACTAGTGAAGAAGTGATAGAGAGAGAAAAGCTAAATCTAAAGGAGTACAAATGGATGACTGACAAGAAAAAGGAAACTAGATAAACAGGATTGGGACAGATTAAAGTCCCCTTCTGAGGAGAGGAAAATGGCATAAAACCATCAGACATAAGTGCAGGAAATCAGAGAACAAAGACGACAAAATCACTGTGGTTTTGGCCTCTCATCAATGAACCTTTTGGCCTGATCCCTTGGATGTCAGTGACTAATAACACCAAGGAGCACAGCTACTGTTGCCAACTATGTAGTATTTGCTCTATGTTATTGTATATTCACAGATAATTCAGAACATAGGTATAAAAGACTAACAGTTTTGCATACGTATTGATCATGAGTAATATTTTACAACTGTGGCAAGAAACGTACCACTGATTCATTCAGTAAAGTTTGAAAACTGGCCTGATTTGTCAATCTTCTATACAATCCCATCCCAATAATGCCTGATTAGTTAACTGTTATCTCTCTACCTACCTATGTATTCAACTGCAATATGCTGAATTTTTGAACCATTTCCTCCTTGTCTTATAAATAAAATTTCTCACTTGGTACCTCATTTTCATACACGGGAAAGGGAATATTGATATCTCAAGTCACAGATATCAATTTAAAAAGCATGTTGCCTTGAAGTTGCCTTGTAGTTAGACTTCCTGTTGTTGTCAAACAAACAGATTTGATATAGAGTGCAACTCTTACTTTGTTTTTCTCCCCAGAACTGTATGTTGTTTCAGAAATACTTTCAATGCAATGAGTTCTGCCAAAATACAGCTTAACAAGAATGGTTGCAGTATTGCTTTCATTTTATTACCATTAGCCATGTTAGGGTAATTAGCTAATTAATATGGTAATAATATTAGGAAAAACATCAGATGAGAATTAATTAGTCATACTAAATTTCTCATATTTCATGAGTTATTTTATGGCCCAAGAGAAAAAGGAAATTAAATGAAAGCTTAAAAGCCTAGTTGGTAAGTGGCTCTGTTCCTTTCTTTTAAAGTAACCCATTAAATAATGTTCTTCCTATATGCAAGTAGGAAAAAAAGAGTTACAAATTATACCTTTTTTATTATTTATGGATGCATACTAATAGAATAAATCTGTACACTTACATGAACCTGTTCTGCAGCTAAGTATTTAGCTGTGCCTGGTTGTTCATCTCTCCACAAAACAGAGTCAAAATAATTGACATTGAAGCCAATTATTTGTCACTGAGGAAAAACAGGTCACCATATCAGTAATAATATTGAAAAGTATTTAAAGAGAATCAGTTATCACTGGGTGAACTTACATTATAGAGCTTTATGTAATGCCTTCGGAAATTAAAATCAAAATGTAACATCACAGCTCTTTTATTTATCTCTGTGTGTTTAATGGCAATGAAATATGCAAGACCAAGCTTTAGATGCTGAATTCTCTTACTCAGTGAGTAGGGATAGCATAGTTTCCTCTGAGTACCTTACCTCTAATAACTACTTGCATGAAATACAGAGAGGGAATGTGGTGTAGAATAGATTATATTATCATCATGAAAAACCTCAGCATTTCATGTTTAATTTGATATAGTGATCTACCGCAGTTGGAATGACAATTTTTACCAGTTTCTTGTGAGATCAGTGGAAATATCTGATGGTGCTTATCATTTTGCATGATTGAAATGCAAATCTTCCAGGGTCAAACTCAGCAAATCCCTTCAGCATTAAATAGCAGTTAACAGGATATAAGCGCATGAATCAGTTCTTCGGTGCATACACGCCACTGACCCTGATCTGTTTAGCTTTTACTTTGTGTCAAGTCTTGATTCCTGATTTTTGTAATGATTTCTGTCATCGAGTTCATTGCAAAATCATAGCCTAGAACTACCAAAATTGAATCAGGATATTTGGGCCATCAGATTTGTTATGTACCATCAAAAATAATATTCAAGATTCTCAAAGCCTTGAAACCACAGTGAAATAGAATTCATAAAGAGAAACACAGGATTAATTTGGATTAATTTCTAGTTTTATATTTAATTCATGGAAGTTTTTGTGGATTGGGGAGTAGGGGAATTGGTTTCTGGAATCAAAATTCCACTCTGTACCAAAAGGCTGGAGGGAATCACTTGTTAGAATTTAGATTAAGAATTTTGTTAGTCCTAGATATCATACTTCTAGATTTAAAGTCTAACACATCAGTCTATTAAGACAAGAAATGTACAGTGCTATAGTCCAAACCCTTAGATCAAGCGTGATGCAGGAATGGTGATGACAAAGTCTAATGTGAGGATTCCTGGATAATATTCTCTTGCCAGTGAGGCAGACACGTTACAACTTTGTCTGTCAAGACTAAGTTGACACGACTGGAAGTAACAAGTAAATAGAAAGATTTTGGAATGACTGGGTTATTAAAATAATAAATTACAGAGGCTAAACATCCTGACAGCAACAAAGAATGTGTAAGATTGTCTATCTTTATGTTCCAGCACTTAGCTTCTGCCAAAATATGGAAAAAACTTATTTTTCCATAAAGCTTTCAATAAATGTCACCATGATGCAGAATATTTTTGATTTCACATATAACATGAGAGTAATTATGAAGCATAATTACCTGTAATTATGCTTCCTAGCAGCCAGTGAGTTGTCAGAGACATCCTAATATAAGCTTCATAATCAATGCTTCTTTTTTAGTAGAAGAATAAAACAGGGCAACTTCATACAATTGGCTATAACAAAGGCAAATTCCTCTAGATATCCAGCAGCAATATCTTGTCCTTCTAAAGGGAAGTAAGAATGGGGAACGACTCTCTCCACTGCATTTTTAAGGCTTCTCCACTTGAGAAACAAGTATCTCTCTTCATGGGGTGGAACAGGGTGCCTTCTAGATGCCTACTGCTGTGTTTAGTTTTCTTACTTAACAGGGCTCACTATTAACTTCTACTGCTTAATAAAGCCATAAGAAATTAAATAAGCTCTGAAATTCTGATGGGAAAAAACTGCAATGCTAATAAAATTTTAAGTCACAAGCTAGCTGGCACTGCTGTCTCTTAAGAAGTAAACTGGGAATAAAATTGTTCTTACTAGCCTAGCAATCTTTCCCCAATCAAAAAAACAGTTTTAAGTGAGAAGTTTGTTTAGAATTCTCAAAAGAAAATTAATTCCTCTAATAACAGAGGGATTCTGGCAAGGCAAATGTTAAGTTTTTTCACAGCACATATATACACATTATATGATTCTTAAAATTCACTTCAGATACCAGCAGTATCTCTGGAGAGTTTATTACACTTGATTATTCCACTTAAGTATTCATAAATATTTATGCACCAATTGATGTTCTCGATGTAATCTTTCAGAGGCTGTTACAAATATGTCACTAAAAAGAACAGTGAGGGAGTCTGCAATTAGCAATTAGTGATTCAAACATATCATGTGAAAAGTTGAAAATCTCACTTGTAAAAAAGAAGCTTCTGCATTAACATATGGTTTGGTTTAGTTTAGTTTTCAAACGCAAGTCACCACCACAGAGTTGAGCCTGTTTTCTAAAGATTGAGATATGAAGCTACAATAATATGTAAAGGCAAAACCATTCACCTGAATTAACTTATAAAATCTTTGTTTACCCAAAAAATATGCAAATTTTTCATGATGGATCCATTCCTTTTAACTTTTTTCAATCCTTTTCTCGTATAGATTTACATTTCTCTTGACCAATATGGTGCTAACAGCCTTGTAAGTTATCCTTAACGAAGAATTCTATGTTCTTGGATTATATTACCTCATACAAGAACCTGCTGATACAATCTGTTTCCTTGATTTAGAATTTTGTATGAGCTTGTTTTTAGTCATGGAAATAATAACCAGATATTATCATTCTGCTTTTTTTGATGGGAACCTCACAGACAACATGAAAGTAGGAACAAAGTATTAAACCATCATTTCCTTTTATGTGTCATTTAAGATCAAATACAACAGTGGTTTAGGAAACAATAATGAGGCAGGTCGTATGTTGTCACATTTGGTCTGGAAGGAAAAGGATGTGTAATCATTATTTTTAATTGATTATCTAAAATATATGACTGGATTTTTTTTATCCCCAAATTCATAGTATCTCAGGTTCCATTCATTGCAGTGGAAGCTTTGGGTTAATGTCAGATCTAAGTACAAAAGAGATACTGCAGACCTTCCTCCTGAAGATCTCCATGTGCAATTTCTTCCCCTGTTCTGTTAAGAGTGGGCTTGTACTCTGCCACATAACTGACCTACAGATTGCTCTTTGCTGTCACATCCTGAGATAAGCAAAAACCCCACTTAGTTCATGATTGATCTCATTAGCCCCAACAGCTGCCCATGACCTCTTTTAATTTGGAAGCTCAGCCATGAGAAGGCTGCCAAGTAAAAACTATCTCTGTGGCTTAGTTAAATAAGTTCATCATCCTGCATATGCATTTACTTTACAAAGTGAATGTCCCAATTGTCTGTGACTTGTGCCTGACTAGACCTTAACCAAGTAGACCTGTCTTGCTATTATACTGATAGAAATGTGCAGATCCACTTCGGCATTAGCTTTACACACAGGTAAAATAAGAAGTAATCAGAGCAAGCTGGCGGCCAGACACTGCAAAACAGGAGTTGCAAAAATGTTGATGCCAGAGCCCTGAGAGAAAAAAAGCCTCTGCCATGGCTCTTGTTCCTGAGGGAGCTGCTGTGTGTCAGCTGCTGTCCACAGGGAGGCTTGATGCTCCTGGTAGCTCTCACTGTGGCCTTACTTTTCTCTCACATACAGCAGCAAAAGCCTAAAGCATTGGCAGGGCTGTCACTAACAGCCACTGTGTGGCTTTCAGAGTTAAGAAATTCAAAGAAACAGATAGTATGACAAACATATTCTGAATTTTTTTTTTTTTTGGTCTCCAAGAAAACAGACATTCCAACTAAAAGAGGTTTCTGGAGACTTTAGGAAAAACCTTACTTCAGAATGGGTCAGCAGATGGCTGTAATAGGCCTAAGTTTTTTATTCAGGCAATTGTGTTCTGTGGCTTGGTGGCCAGTAACACCCCTTTCAGTGACTATTTTCCTTTGTACCATATTACCTCCCATAATTTTTACTGCAAAGAAAAAGCATGTCTTTTTAACGTAACATGTTTGGAAGGTGGAAACTAGTCATTTAGGACATGAAAACATAAATTTGTTGTCAAATATAAGTATTTTTCTAGGACAAATTGTAATTGGGTCAAACATCAAAAAGCCTGTTACTTCAATGCTCAAAACCTATCTCTCCATTGTACAGGTTACAAGCTAAATGGAAAAATACCTTACTTGAGCTTGTATGCTTTCCAAAACATAGCAAAAACATACTTGCTTAGATTCAGATAAGCAGATTTTCCAGCTTTTTTGTATTTTCTTAGACCATGAGAAATAAATTGAATTTGAGAATCTTATCCCAGGAATTGCTCAGGAGGAGGGCTATTGCTTCTCTTAACATGTTTTTGGATTGGCTATGTTAATGTACCTTCATTAAGGTTATACTATTTCTAGCTCTCTAACTCACTCAGAGCTATAGGCAATGAAGCGATCATAACTACCATTTGAGGTGGCAAACTTTGAGTCAGGCAGGATTATTTCTACATATGAACATAGTTTCTGTTTTATGTGGACTAAAGTTTGATGTCACAACAGAAGAGTAGAATTTTTGTATATTGCTAGTATCTCTCTCATTTGCATAATGTAAATTATAATCAATGCAATATTTTATTGTAAATTTGAAGCATAAGTGTCTCATTTATGAAATTAGACAGTGAAGATAGATCCTATATACATCTTTCAAATGTGCATGAAAGACATGAATATTGAAAGAAATTCAGAAGATTAATTTGTCAAGTGAATGTCACTTAAGGACATAAATGCACATCATCCTCTTCTGAGATTCACAGTCATTTTCCAGTTTTGGCATTACTGAAAACTTCAGCAAGGGAGAAATAATGCAGATATGATATCAGCAGAAACAAAAGGCATATTCACATTAAATAATTTTTGAATACCCTTCTGTCAAAAGTGCAAGTATAAAATGCTGCTGGGTAGAGAAAGTAAGCGAGGTTCCAAGTGATTTAAAACAAGAGACAGATGTCTTGGCCAAGAAAAGCAAGTACCTAAATAAAAGGGAAAGGAACAAGAACCCATTTAAAGAAATACTTTTTGTGCGGGTGAAGACATGGAAATCTATATAATGAAGAAGCATTGTCTGTAAAGAAATGGTTCTCTTCATCAGAAATAATCTCTTTGCTATTTGAAAATATTAAGAATCCTTACAGAAGGATTAGTGTGGGTTAGAAGACATATGAAAGTCAGTGAATGAAAAAAAACCCCAAGAATATACACCATAAACTCGAAGGAACGTTACAAGCATACTTCACATTCACATTCTCTTGTTGAAAAGAAGGGATTTTATTGCATATCCAAGAAAGCTTTCCTAAAGTACTAAATATGGAGTTGAGATTATCAAAATCAAAAATAGCAGACATGCAAGAAATTTTAGGTAAAGTAGGTTTATAGTTGAAAAGCAACATTTAAGTACGAAGAGTGAAGGAATCATGGCCTCCTTCCCTCTAAAAACCAAAAAAAGTCCATTAAATATAAGTGCTCCAGCTAGATGCCTTTTTTTTTTTTAAAACACTCTCATAAGGACAGAGGAAGTGTCCAATTTATCAATCTAGGTAAAATAAATATTATTATTTCTCACCCGGTATTCTGTAAACACATGAATAAAAACATCATAGAAGGAAAAATATTTTGTTTTGCACATGTAAAATGTGGACACTCAAAAACATTCTAAACATTCTGAACATTCAAACATCTGGTGCACTGTTAGTGTCATTGAATTATCACAGGGAGAGATACAAACCTTTCATTCCACAAGAAATATTCAAACATTTCTATACAGAAACAACTTCAGCTTGGAATAAAATTGACAGATCTGAGGAAAGAATGTTGCCTTATGTAGAGGAAGTTCCTTTTCTGTCTCCTTTTACTAAATCAACATCCACAAATACATTAGCTAATAAGGTAAAAGATAAGTACAGAATAATCAATACAACTATATTGTTTCTGTCCTATTAAAATCCTCAGAAGGGATTGAACTTTCTGCATTTCCAGTGTGGGAAAAGAACACTGTCAGCATATTGCATGAAATAAAGGGATTCAAAAAAAAAAAAAAGGAAAGAAAGAAAAGAAGATTGACATACTATTTCCTATGTCTGTTTGCCTGCTTCCAAATTAAAATAATCTCAAATTTGGTTTATGAGATAATCCCACTACTGGTTTGTGGTGCTGTTTTAGTGATCTTTGATAAGATATTTTATTTATTCCACTATCATTCCCCTAAAACAAGTCTGCCCTTCTTCAGCTGTTATGAACCAGTCACTGGAGAACACGTAAGTGACAAAATTGTATAAAAAACACTTCTTAGATTAACATTGAGTGAATTTTCTCCTTGTCTACTAGATAATTACATTGCTGATGTTGCCCACTTGGAACATGCACTTAAAAGTATCAGCAGTGCTTGAGATAACATCTGCTAAGTGCTTTTTGATTAAGTCTTTTTTAATTACTCATTTCACAAAGCATGTGTCTAATTGAAGGGCACCTCAGTTATCAAAGAGAGTATGCTAATGGAACCTTTCACTATTTTGGATTTCTTACACTGATTTGACATTATGTTTAGGTTTATGAGAAGTTAGAGAAGGCTGTGGATGCTCTGTGTGAATCCCATCCATGCCAAGATTGCTTGAATTTTTATATATAGTCCAAACCATGTTTCCTATGTACTATGTGACTATGCAGAGATGATGGATGTATTTGTTAGCTCAAGGCTGGAAGCTTATTGTCTCAGACTAGAGAATCAAAATACATCTGGCAATAGAAGAGACTACAAACAAAAACCATTCAGACTATAGGTCTTAAAATTTTTGAATAAGTGCACCTCAACAATTTTACACTTTTACAAGGTTGTTGAGAAATCTAACATAATTGAATAACACCTTAATAATTTCTGCAATAATTATAATAATTTCTTCATAGTCTGGCATTTGAAAAAATCAAGGACACTTTCAAATCTTGCATGAAATATCTGAGAAATCGGAATAATATGGTGAGTATTACCAGAAAGACCTTACCACTCTATTAACTGGTCAACTACTCCCAGCAGATGTTGTTGATGACTTAATGAAGTCACTGGAGATATAAATATATCATCATTTTAAAAAGAGTCATCTCAAGTGTAAAATGATTCTCATCCTCCTTGCAGAAATTATATGATTAGATGTCCTTAAAACGTTTTCAGACATCAACTCAAAAAAGAGTTCTAAATATCTTAGGAAAGAAAGTTACATTTGAAGCAGACAGGAATCTGTTTAGAAACACAGTTGTTGGTGCTCAAAGCAGATGGTGAAACATTTGAGAAAAACTGCGTTATCTTTTTCTCTAGGCATCAGCAGTATTAGGTGAAACACTGCAAAACAAAAAAAGACATTTCTGGGTAGAGAGATAGTATGGATTCTGAACCCTATAGAAATCACTCCTAGGCTCTTTGTTATACCAGCTGTTAGAATGCTAGCAAAACATTTGCACAGTTTTTGAAACATGCCTGGTGACTAACAGGACAAGAATGTGCTATAGGTCAAATCATGAATATAGACCTCAGCATGCACGGGAAGATATTAGTAGAAAATGCTGAAATATGCAACAAAGAGCCAGCAGAAGCATTGATTTTCAGGAAAAAAGCTGCGAGTCAAAAGATCCAGAAATAGTGAAATAATTTGTGCATCTTCATGAACAAAGCAGGCTTCATCAAATTATTTATTGATTGATAAAAAAATTAATAACTTACACAGATAAAATATGTGTCAAAGATCTTTCACATCTGGACCTGCAGACCAGCCAAAGGCTTATCTTGGAAAACGGAATTTCTGAAATCTTCTGAGGCAGAGGAGAACCCAGTTATTTTGCATACATATCATCACAAAAAGGGTAACGGTAAATCAATCATAATTATTGCTTTAAACTTTGAGACTAATAATTATCTTGGAACACAGACCCTGACAAGATTTTTACATTAAGGAAACAGAGAACTTCCTCTAGGATTTATGCAGGCAGAGCACATATTTCCATGTGATACACAGGATATTGTGAGCGCTTCTACAGGGAAGAATAAACAACTTAAGAATACAGTTCAAAACAGATGTTCTAAGCTTGGACAAATTTTTGGGGAAGAATTAGGAAACCATTACTCATCTTTTTATTCCTAGAACCGTATCAATGGATAAAAACATAAATGCTAGATTTTCTGTGGCAAAACTGACACAACTGACTGTAGACAATCTATGCCATTAAGATTTCCTTGCCACATATCAAGAGGAATCTTGGAGACAAATACCATGTGAGTTCATCATGCTGACTAAAACAAGAAGTCATGGGTGAAGCCAGAAGAAATGCCAATGTACAATGTACAACTGAATCATCCACATCTAGTGTTATTCTGGAACTTAAATCTGTGTCCATAACTAATAAATCATTATTTACTAGTGACATAATTAAGTGATAGAAATATCAAGTTGGAAGTGTGTGGCAGCCCAAAGAGGAATAATGAAGAGGAGAGACTAATTAAGTAAAGATTAGAAGAACAAAGAGAGGAAGAGGAAAAGAGTAACTATTTCTGAAGTATCCAGTCCTTAGAACATGCTTTTAAGAAGAACAAGAATGCTTGCTTCCTTTATTGATGGTACATTTAAGACAGTAATATAAGATTTTTATTTTAAGTACTACTTTTTAAGTTTTAAATGTGTTAAGCTTGTCATTTTATAAAAAATATCAAACAGGACACTGAGAAAATAATATCTGCTGTTAATCAATGACTCAGATCAAAGAATCTATTTTAAACAGTTTGTTGGCAATGGTCTTGGTAGATCTTCATCAATTTACCATCTCAGGTAGTAAAATTTCTATTCTCAAGCTATTGATTTAGCTTTAAAAAGCACAATAGAATGCTACCGCTATGTGTTTATTGTCATACACCTTCCCTGGTCACTTTGCCTACAGGTAAATAGACAGGAAAATTTCATGAATGGCATTCATTAATATTGGTTGTAAAGCTTTTAAGACATTAAGATAACTCCAATTCTTATTAGGCTTCCCATTAGGAAGATAAGCTCTTTCCTCTAAGACCTGACTGCTTATTTAAGTCTTTCTATAGAAAATTTTCCTCATTTGACAATATGTAAACTCAAAAAATTTAAAGACACTTCTGAAGACCAATCTTAAGTTGAAGAGGTAGTATAACATATTTTTGCATAAATTATATTACCCAGTCAAATAATCGTTCTTTACATGGAACCTCATACAACAGTATAAATATCGTTATGCTCTATTATCAATAATACTTACAGATAGATAATATACTGTCAATGAAACTTGATGAACAACATCAAACAAACTGCAGCTGCTTGCGATAGCTGCCCTTTACTGTAAGATATTTGAAAAGAATTTATCAGATGCCATTCATTAGGGATATCTGTACTTTAGACACATCAGATGACAAGCTGCTTGGAAATTTCTGGCTTCAGATGAAGAAAAGAAAGAAGAGAAAAGAATGACTCACAAAGAAAAAAAACTTGTCATGACTTATGTGAACACAAAACTATTCTTTTGACAAGTCTGCAGCTCAGGATTGCTAATTATAATGACTCCTCCACCAGGATTTCCTGAATCATAATATACTATTTCTCTTGAATGAATGATTGTATTGAGGCAGAAAATGACATATGCCATGAAGATGTGTATATTACCTAGCTGCTTGAATGACTATACTTGATATTTCTTTAAAGGTACTTTTTAGAATCTACAGGGTACTTAAAGTTTCAGTCAAAAAAGGAACATTTAAAAGCATCTCCTTGTGAAATATGCATCTCCTCCTGAAGTTGTGAATGCAAATGACATTGCTTCTTTTTTTTTTTTAATTGTCTCCAGAGTTTTAATTTCCAAGTAAAATCTAGTCCTTTCTAGAAGATATGGCTTTAGAAAGTTGGAATATTTTTAAGAGGAAAACAACATCTTATGCCCCTTTACCCACAGAAAGAGTTACAGAAGATGATTCATTGTACATCCAGAACATATAAAAACAGTGGTGCATGAAATACTTGTCACTCACGTGTGGCACGCATGTGTTTTCATCTAGCACCATTTCTGTCAAAGATGGTCTGAGCTCCCAACAATGGTGTAGTGTTTCCATATGAAGACATCTTAACCTCTTGTAAATCTCCATTTCAATGTGCAACTGTAGTCATGCAGGCCATTTCCACTGCTAAGTCTGTATGACTGATTTGTACCTCTGATCTCACATGGTGCAATATACACATTGAGGGTAATGGTCTGAACATGACACGAGCACCATGTATATAAAAGAACCTTCCTGTTAGCAAAGTATCATAATATTTTTAGCAAAAAATTGAGTACAGGAAGGCTGGATTAGACCATTTCCTAGGAATATGCAGGTGGTTGACTACTTTGGTGAAAGCTTAACAGATTTGTATAAAAATATTCTTGTTTTTGAAGTCTGTTATCATAATTATTCCAACTTATGATTAATCATAACTGTTAATGGGGGAACTGGGAGTGCATACTAGTTGCTGGGTGCACCCCAGATTTAGGATGGGAGGAACTTTCTCCCCTATTATTGTCAGGTAATAACATTTGTCAGCACGAGTATCTGACCTCGCTAAGGAAGGGACCAGGAGTATCTGAAGCATACTGCAGAGCAATCCCTGCCCTCAGAGTAGCCACATCCAATATGAATTAGAGGAAGAAAGCCCAGTAGTGCACAGCTAACCGTAGGCTACATGTAATCCCTTTACCAGAATCCCAGTGTGACCTCTATGACCCATCCACACTGACTAATATCCCAGGTGTGAGTGAGTGTTTTCAGGGTTGCTTAAATAGATGCTTTACTGAAACATTAATACCTCTAATTTACATATGTTAAGCAAATAGGTCATTACTTTCTGAACTAAAATAAAGGCAATCTCCTCTGGAATGTATGGCCAGTCTTCGCGAACGAAGATTTTGGGAAAGGTCTTTTACCTTTCAAGCCTGCGCAATGGATTTTTTAGGTGAGACACAGCATGCGCTGAACTGAGCCCACCCTTTAATCCTAAGGTTCATCTGCCGGGGCCAAGCGAGCTTGGACAATGGCAGTGAGGTCCTCAGGACGTAGGTTTGTTTAGAGTGACCTTCTCATAGATGGATGCCATTACAGGGCTGACGAGCTCCATCTGCCCGGGGGAGTTCCCTGACCAGGAACTCCTCTGACTGGGATATTCCTCTGGAATATCGATGCAGCATTTGATCTGTGTCAAACTGGAAGTGCTTAGAATGCAGGACAACAGACTACAAAGTCCAGCATTAGCCCTTTAATATTTAATTTCCATATCAATATGAATCAGATCTTCAGAGATTTACAATTAAGATATTTGTTAGCATTTCATTGCAAATGCCCCTTGTTGCTTTGAGCAAAATAATTATTTGTCAGTAGTTTGCAGATAATAATAAATGATGCTTAAAAATAATGGTCTTCTTGAATATTTACAGAAGAATGGAGTTGATTGCAATTTTTTATCTTATTATGTACTTGGTTTTATTAAATATATAGTAGTTTTATATACTGGGAAGAATTTTTTTAATATGTTTCATAATATTTTTCCATCAATATTAAACTCCATATTACAATGTTTCATATAAACATCAGTATTTAGACTTGAAGTCAACTACTCTAGAACCAGTCTAGGATGGGGAGCGTGTTAAGATGCTTTACTGGATAGAAGAGTGCTTTGCAATTTGAGGTTGTACTTGGACTTACTTTTCAATGAACATTTGCCTCAATGCTCAAGATGTAATTTAGTCATTCAGATCAGCATCCTTTTAAACTGCATTACAGCTCCAGTATGGATTGAATGCGCTCCTTCTTTTGAGTGGAAATCTACTTGTGGGAGTTAGTATAGGATGTGGACAAGACACAACAACGCCTTCAAACCTAAGAGTTTGCACCCTCGAGTGCTTTTAAAAAGCCCTCATTCCATGGTGGGTTAACCTTGGCTACTCAACACCCACAGGTGAGGGTGGCACAAGTGGATGGAGAATGCGGGTCTGCAGTCAGTCCATAAGAGCTCCTCTGTGCTGCTCCTTCCATGTCACTCTCTTCCCCTGCTCCTGTGTGAGGCCTTCCCATGTTCTGTAGTCCTTCAGGATATGGGGTCTCCATGGCTCTCTGTGGGCTGAGCTTCCCTCAGGGCATGTTCATCCGTTCCATAGAGGTTTCTCCTCCCCTCCTGCCCTCTTCCCGCTCTGCGGGCTGTTTCTCACCTGCTTCCCCTCACTTAGTCTTGGCTGCCAGGGAGCGTTTTGCCCTCCCTTGCCCAGACTTTCCCTAGGGCTCCAGCTCACCTGCCCACCTGTGGCTGAGGGGCTCAGCCGTGCCCTGCACTGGGGTTCCTGGAGCCCATTGTGTTGGACAGACTGGGTTATCTTCACCCAGTACGTCATGAGTATCTTCCCACTGATCATAATGGACTAAAAACTTCTTTAAAAATTATTACATATAGAGATAGCCACTTAAGTTGTGACCAGTCTATTTAGGTATAGGCATCTGTGTTTCCAGTTTTCAATGTCTTTGCTGGGGATTTGGATACAAAGGTGGAAGAAGGTGGTGATTTCATAATTTTGAAATTTCAGAAAGGATTTTCCTGAACAAATTTAGGTGTCATTTATTATGTAAAGCACTCAAAGGGCACTCTTCCTCTCTAGTCTATGGAAGTGGAAGCAGTTGTTTCACTATTTAAATCAGCGAGGTTATGTGACTCCTTGTGCCCAACCTACAGATGAGTCACATGGTAATTTACCACACAAAAATGATAAAGAAGAAAAATATCAAAAGGAAAATTTAAGGTTTTCAGAGTGTTCAACAAAAAATAAATTAAAAAAACCCCTTTTGTTCTGAAAGTAATCACAGTAACAAGTGAAGTTTCCTCAGCCAATATCTTTCCTTTCTTTTATTTTTTCCCTAAATTATATATGTGACAGAAAGATGTCATGGTTTGAGCAGGCCCAAAATCCAATTCTGATTCCTAGCCCCCCACCCACATCTCAACCCCATGTGAGATGGGTTTTCCAGACAAAAACACGAGACTCAATATGGGGGAAGGAATATATTACAAAGACTATACACATAAATAAATACTATAATACACTGCATACAATCTTAACTCTATATCTATCTCTACCATGACAGTAATATTTACAATGGGCCCAATCTCTTCTCCCTCCAAATAAAAGTCCAGGAGAGAAGAAGAAGAAAAGACCCCTTCCAGTCTGTCAGCAGCAGGCTCTCTCTAGGCAGCAGGCTCTCTTCTTCTCTTCCAGGCAGCAGTAGTAGTTGCTGGCTCTCTGCCAGCACACACGAGGGGGTCTCCAAGCCCCTCGGCCCTCCGTCCTCAAACGGGGGTCTTTCCGTGGACTACGTAACCCCAGACAAGGTCGCATCACCACGGTCATATCACGAAGCACGGGGGTCTTCGTGACAGTCTGGTATCCTCAGGGGAAATCAAGCCCCTGTGCAGAGCTCCCATGCTCTGACTCAAAGATGGCTGCCAGCTTCTCTGAAGCTGCAGCAAGGAGGGGGGAAGCCCAAGGTCACCCCCTCCACACACATTCCTTCGGCCGTCCTGGCTTATCTCTCAGGAGGCCATGAGCTTCTTCGCTCCTCTCAGCAGTGCATACTGCACTTTAGGACTCCTCTCAGTCCACCACCCCCTCCTCTTTCTCAGAGGGATCTCTAGCGAGTTTGGGGGTTTTGGTTTATCCAGTTCTTACCCCGCGAAACTCTGTTCCTGCTGCTGGCTTGGTTCTCTTGTCCTGTTGCTGCTTTTCCTTCTCCTCAGACACCTCTGTGTCTGCCTTAGCTGCATACCGGCTTGTGTTGCTCCTTTTGGTCCTTATCAGTTGGCTCTTTGCCACTGCTCTTCGGACGCTGCTGTCTCCGCTGCTGCTCCGTCGCTGCTCCCAGCGTCTCCCACTTCTACTTACAGGGGAGAAACTCCCCCAGTTCCTAGCCGCAGGCACTCAGCCCAGCTTCAACACCATTCCGAGTCCCTGCAGCCCCCCAACCGGGGGCTGGGGGGGACAAAGCCCCCAGGGGCCCTGAGCCCCTGCTTCGTGGCTTCTACAACATGGCCACCCTTCTTCTAACAACAAGTACCACTGCTTCTCTTCCGGTCTCCAGAGATATGTTTATATTTTGCAGGAGCACTGATTGGGTCAAGCCCCAAGGGTCACCACCCCCTGGGGGTTACCACTTTTAGCTTCAGGGGGAAACCTGGTTCAAACCACTACAAAGATTAAAAGAAGATGTATTGTTAATTTTGAAGATGTATTTCAGTAACACAGCATAAGTTTGTGATACATGTAACAGTGAGCCAAGTTTTGGCAGTGAGCTTTGATATTTTTTATTTGTTCTGAATGGTGGACTGAAGTTAAAAGTATTTTCCAGCAAAATTAAAAACCATCCTTTTGCCAAGTAACTTGGGACAGACATTGTCCTCAGAAAATCCTATAGAGACTTATTACAGCTAGTGTTTTTACACAGAAGGAGAATCTCAACCTTTGCTTTGGCAAGGATTCGGCTGGCGCACAGGATGTTTACAGACCACATTTTCTGATGCACTGTGCTTGACTGTCCCTAAAGTCCCTTCAGCTTGACAGTTGTCTCCCTTTCAATCATGAATAGCAGTATAATTCTACTGACATCCAGCACAGAGCAGAATCTGATGCCAGAGATGGACAGAGATTCCCCCCCTCTTCAATAAGTTGCATAAAATCTCAATTTTCATTTATTATTTTTTACTTTACAGCTAGGTACTATGACACCTACAAGCTGGACAAATAAAGCGCACTTTGATAAGGAATAGTAAATAAAGATTTCTCTAAATGAAATTTCTTTATGGAAATTCTATGGAAGTTTATTTTTTTTTCTCATTGAAACTTACTGATTAATTTGTTTTAGATTAAAAAATATGAATCTAAACAAAATATTTCTAGTAATCCAATTCAAGTATAGTTTTTTCATGAGTTGTTCAATGTTTAGGTGTATGTACTAGTGTTGTCATGGTGTTTTGCATACATTGCTGATTGGATTTCCTACAGGTCCAGACTTTTCTGGACAGGTTAAGACATTAGTAAATATCTTGTCTGATGAAGTTAAGTCATACAGAACAAGAAAAGGGAAGGAAAGAATGAAGTATGCCCTTATAGAGTGATGTGGCAATACTGGGATATCCAGCTGAACATCGAAACCAACCAAAGCAAGGAAGTCTGTAATTTTTAAGTTATAAACTTTTCGGACTCTCAGAATAGTTTGCCCAATAAAAAAGTTTGAGTAGCTGACTTAGGCTGACATAAATGTCACAATCTCATGACTTCCTAAGGGACTATGCTCTGATTTTCACCTGGCTGAACTATCACTGGAAGCTGTTGATATTTTTCTATCTATTTTTGACAACTGGGGACAGAAAATAGAAGATTATGGACCATTGCCTACAGATAAAAAGAGTTCACACTAAGTACATTCTGGTTCTACTTTCAATACAGAGACAAAATTAAGAGTCCATAAACTGAATCCCTTTAAAAATGCAAATATAACTATATTGGCTTTTGTGTTGTTTTTTTTTTTAATTGTAGTGAAACAAAAATCCATAGAGTATTTATGAGAATTTGTAATAGCATGTGAACTGCAATTAAAAAAAACCAACAACATAATATCTTGGTTTTGGATGTTTTAATCTATTCCATAGAGTTTGGTTTTGCTGTTTTAATGATAGAGTAAAAATACTTGCTGTTCTCTTTGATATGTCATGAAAATTTAAAATCTCAGTTAAAAAATCAAATACATATTTTTTTTTAAGATGATTATTTTTTCTTTGGACAGTCAAGATTCCTGAGACCTGGAATGGTAACATTGTTTCCTACAGCATTGCACATCCATTTCTGAACAAGCCAATTCTATGACAAACAGGAGATTCTCCGCTAGCATTGCACTGCATATTCTTTTGAGGATCTTCTTATACATGGAGTACTTTTATTCTCACACCATGACTTTATCAGTCTGCTTCATACACACGTTTCTATAAAAGGATTTAATTCTAAGTGGATTATAAAGTTAGATTAGCCCCAGCCAAGTGCTGGGGTAGAACACTCTATTTCCTGCAGTCATTTCAATTGTAAAAACCAGGCCTCATTTCTAGAAAAAAGGAGCAAGATTTTTCAGTAAAATATTATCAGTCACGTGTTCTTGAAGACATTATCTTGGCATTGTCACATTTAGCAACAATTTCAAGGGTGCACATTCCAAGGGCATCTATCTGAATTTTAAAAGAGGCTTGAATATAAAATATTCACTATATAGTTTTATATAAAATATAAAACTATCCCTTCATAGAAATGTAGTAAATTGACCTCTCATGAGCAGCATATTTGTGAGACTTTTATTTTTTACTTTTGAAACTCACAGAAGATAAACAGCTTTTATGGTTTACTGAAAACTACAATTAAAAATATTTTTTGTGGGTTTATTGGGTGTTTTTAATCAGATTATATGTGAAATTTGAAATAAAATTGTAGTTTGCCACTGCAGTCCATGTCATTACTGACATCCTGTCCAGTGCAAGAAAAAGAAGACTCTTGTACCCTGCTCATATATGCAATTTATTTAGGGTCCAAATTAAAACAGAGGAAAAAGAGTGGTACAGAAACTTATATTGTATGTTTGGTTTTTTTTCAACTGAAGTGTTTACCATGATGAGAGGTTCCAGTGACGAAAAGAATTTGTAACAAAGAGAACAATTGCTGTCTTGCAGCATGTGTCCAAGCTTGTCTCTAACACAGTAAAAGGCATCCATAGTAAATGCTCCTTGTTCTAGTGGTAGTGGCAATATCCACACATAATTTGTCCCAGCAAAGCCCTCCCCCTCCCTCTGGGCACAGCAAGCCTAAAGGTCCTGGGGAAACAAATCTAGCTCTCTGTATTGCTGAACTCTGTCTCTTTGTCCTAGCTGTGACAAAAGCAAGGAGGTTGAAAAGTTTGCTTCTGTAACAGATAGGAAAGGAAAGAAAAGTTAAGTGGGCTCCACTGCCCGGTTTTGAGACAATTCAAAGAAATCAGGGACGCCGTGGGCACTCCTTGGCTACAGAGGAGGACCTTTCCCATACACTGGAAGGTAGAGGTTGAAATACTGAATCATTTCCCACACCGAAAACAGTTGCTATCACAATCTCTTGAATATCATTTTGGTACTCTGAACAGGCATGAAATTCACTTTTGTGAAGTTTAATTCGATATGAGAGTCACACTTTAAAAATAGAAGTGAAATATCTGGACATTTAACAACTAGCCTTTAATTTATCAAGCAAGCATACTGTGAATATCATTCTTGAGTGCTTCTTTTTTTTAAGTACAAGATATACTCTCATATATGTCCTCAGATTTAAATTCAGGCCACATTCTTTCTAAAGTAACTTACTGTTTCTATGAGATGATGAATGCATTGAAGCAACCCATCTTGAAAGAGAAAGATATCATCCTAATAATCTGATATTTTATGTCTTTGTTATAATTACTTTTGTCTCAGATTAATGAATTCCATTTACTGTAGCAAGCTAACATATGAAAACCATTCAGCACAAGTATGAAATGTAATGGAAAAATGAGACTATCTGGTATGTGCAACATAAATTGAAACATTTAAGAGTCATTATTTACAAAAAAAATAAATTATTTTCATAGTGTAAATTTTATTAAAAAGAAATCTCTCCCTCAGAAAAAATTAAATGCATTTACATTCTTAAAGACAATTACCAAAGCCACAGAATTGAAAAACTAAGCTTTCAATTTTCTTCTCAAATCTCACTCTTTGTTCTCACTTGTTTTTCTGGGTATTTTTTTTTGCTATACTTTTCCTATCTTTCTGTTTGTTCCATCTGAACTCAAATAATGAAAAAAAAACCAGTATTTTTTAAATGGACTTCTGTTTCTATATAAATCCTCCCTTGTTTAGAAATGCATGGTCTCATCTCCTGAGGAATGCACATCTCTTTCAAACAGGGTCCGGTTGTAACAGCTGTTTTGCAGCCTAAAGCAGCTGAGTGATGCTTAATAAAGCCATTACACAAACAAGTGAGATGGAGTGGATCTGTAAGCTGGAAAGGAGCAGTACCAAGGAGCTGTGACACAGGGCTCCAGGTCACAGTGCTGAGAACAAAGGCATCAGCGTGAGAATCAAATGTCACAGGTGGAAGTGGCCAAGGAAGTCAGACAACGCCAGACTGAAAGGCAGCAAGTGACTCCACAGCAACCAGAGTCTGACATTAATAGGAAAGATCCTAATGGCATCTGGAGCCCCTGTTTCTATGTCACTGAAAAGTGACAAAAAAACCAACCCTAACAATATTCTTTCTCATCATCCCCAAAGAATCAAACCCATTCCAGGAAAAGACTTTAAATTAACTTAGAATATGAGGCACAGTGGCAAAATTGAAGGATAAAGTTTTATATATATAGCTGACAAAACCCTGCAGAAGAGAAGAGCTCATGTTGGCGTGGAATTTTATTGTGGCAACAGTTGTAATACTACCTTGTCAGGCTGTAAAAGGACCAAATCAGACAATATACATATAACAAATAATGAAAGAGAACAGAGGAACAGAGTGGAGTCACTCCATGGACGTTAGAAAGCTATGTTTTCCCAGTAATGTCTGTTCTCAGAACTAAAAAAAAAAAAAAAAAAAGACCAAACCAAACACAAAAAACAAACAACAAAAGTGATACTGTGGTACAAGTAGCTGGATATGGAGAAGATAGCAGAAGATAGCACAGCGTTCACTGTGGCAAGCGAAGAAAAATGTCATATGACTCCATACACCAGAGTCAAGCATACAGAGGTGAAAGTGTAGGAGTCTCCAGCCCCAGGGGCTGCTTTTGTGTTTAGTCCCCAACTGTTTAATAAGAAATACATAGGTTCCTGGGAGCAGTAGCAAGAAAAATAAGCAAAAAGACTGTGTCTCTTTTTATGATATTTGTGCCGCTGAAAGCAGTGATGTATAGAACATAAAACAGGGATGTATACTGTTCGTTTTCCCCTTTTCTTTAATGTGCCTCAGCTTCTCATCTGGGAGTATCTCCATTATTTCTGGGATACTGCAAACTGTTCTTGTCAGCTTCTTGTTTTGCTGTGAAGTAAGGTACAACAAGGGGAAGATTTCATTTCAGCATACGGATACCTTCTCTCCCTGTGCAATTCGAATACACCTTCCTATTTCATTCTTATATCTATTTTCTAAACTGTCTAAGCAGTACATCCATGGGAAACAAGAAGTGGAAAAAAAAAAAGAAAAGGAAACAAAAACTAAAATGCCAGATTTTTATAACCAGGTGCTTAACTTACTGTTGTCTTTTCTGTACAGACCTTTTATGACATTAAATGTAATCTGACATCTGACAATTCCTTGATTCTTTACAGCAGAAAATGATGCCAGATTTATGCAGTACAGTAAAGTGCTATTTCACTGGCATTTAAAGGAGAGAATATAGTGTATAGAAATCTGTGAAAACAGTAATTAACTGGGTTGGGTTTACAGGGCAAGGTTTTCGTATCAGTGTGGGAAGGGATAGCTTCTGTGAGAAGCTAATGGAAACTTCCCCTATGTCCAACAGAGTCAATGGCAGACAGCTCCAAGATGGACATGCTGCTGGCCAAGTCTGCACCCATCAGCGATCATGATAGCAGCTCTGGAATGATATATGTAAGAAGGGAAGGAAAAAAACGTTCAGAATTGCAACCAGACAGAGGAGTGACAATCTGTGAGAGAAACAACTCTGCTGACACCAAGGTCAGTGAAGAAGGAGTGGGAGCAGCACAGATTCCACTGCAGCCTGTGGTGAAGGCCATGGTGAAATACGCTGTCTTCCTGCAGCCCATGGAGGACCCAATGCTGGAGCAGGTCCTGGAGCAGATCCATCCTCATTCATAGCATAAATGAGGCTGTGACTCTGTGGGAAGCCTCCTGGCAGGACCTATGGCCCTGTGGAGAGAGGACCCCATGCTGTAGCAGGTTTGTCATCAGGACTTGTGACCTGCAGGGGATCCACACTGGAGCACTCTGTTCCTGAGGGACTCCACCTCATGGAAGGGACCCACACGGGAGCAGTTCCTGAAGAACTGCAGCCCATGGGAAGGACTCATGTTGAACAAGTTTGTGAGGATTGTCTCCCATGGGAGGGGCACCATTCTGGAGAAAGGGAAGAATGTGAGGAGTCCTCTCCACGAAGAGGAAGGAGTAGAGAGGCAACATGTGATGAACTGACTGCAACCTCCATTCCCTGTCCTGCTGCACTGCTGCAGGGGAAGGAGGTAGAGAAAACTGGGAGTAAAGATGAGCCCAGGAAGGAGGGAGATGTGGGAAGAAGGTGTTTTAAGATTTGGTTTTTCTTCCTGTTACTCTAAGCTCATTTGACTGGTCATAAATTAAACAAGTTTCCCCAAGTCGAGTGTGTTTTGCCTGTGACAGTAATTCACTGTTATGTGAATTACATGAATTGTCACATGAAAAAAATAAGAGACTGAATCTCTCCTGGCCTTTAAACCCATGATCCTTTAGTTATATTTATTTTCCCCTGTCCAGATGAGGAGGGGAGGGATAAAGATTCTTCGGTGGGCACCTGGTGTCTAGCTAGGGTCTACCCACTACATTAACCACCATGAGTGATTCCAAACTCCTAGCAGACCATGGGTCATTTGGACGGGGAGTTGGTGAGTCACGGTCGTAACTCCAACAAAGGGGCTAAAGAGCAGGCAATCAGTTCTGTTTTTTAAAGTCCTAATATGCAAATTTTGTCGGAAGTAATGCAAGAAATTTGACTACACAGAAGTCTCAGTTTCTTATAAGCTCTTCTTCAAGGCCTATCTTTTCTCCCAGCTTTCTTGCTAAGGGAAGGAAGGAGGAAATTGAGGTCAAGAGACTATAGTTGCTCAGATTGTGAATTTTGTTAGGTTTTTGTCATATTTGCTTTGGTAGGTCTGTCAGCGGTTAACCAATCAAACATCCTTAGGACTACTAACTGTATTTAGATTTGTCAAGGGCATTGTAGCTGAGGATGGGTTCCCTTTTATGCAGAAATTATAAATCCACTGTTATGAACTTGCAGAATTTTGCAAGTCTTATCCTGTTTCACCATTGTCATACATCCTCAGCTCTCAGTTCCACGTGACTATATAAGAAACTCAGGATTCATCTTAAAAGTAACATGAGTTTTGATCCTTTTTTGGGGCATGGAGTAAAGCTCTTTCTCTTTTAAAAAAGAACCCCCACATTGTGTTATGTTTAAGATCATGAATACTAAGGAAAACTCATCATTTTATGACTTTTAATTAAGGCTTGACTGAATTTTCAGTCTAAAAATTCATTTAAAATAAGTGTCTATTCAAGTATCAGCTATTATATTTTAGGTATGAACACATGTTTCTGCTGTTGAAATTCAGTTAACAAGATAGATCAGAAGGAAAAAAGTTTGCATAATATATTTGTGAAAATCGTTGCCACAGGAACTCATCGAGGCAGACCACTATAGCTACATTCTAAAGAGGAGCAGATAACTAATAGCATTGCTAAGAATCCATGCCTATGCAAGCTAAGATGATAATAAGGTAATCAGATTTCATGCTTGAGGGTGTTAGCTAATCGCCTGCAGAGGTTTGGCACAATTGGCTGAGTGCATCTTGTTTATTTTTATGCTTGCTCTGAGACATCAGTTATTCACTACCACTGTCAGCCGCTTACTGGATAAGATGAACTAAATGGTTTGTTCCAGCGAGATGAACTCTATGTCCTGTAATAAATGTTATCATATATATAGCAAGCCATCCATTTTAAGACATCAATAAAATATACATTATAGTGTAACAACTGCTTAGTGGGCACATGTCCTGCTGCCCTCTACTGATTTGCAATCATGGCCAAGTGGAGTGATACTCAAGTTTTGTGTCTCTAACTCTACAGAAGAAAATTAAAGTTGTTATCTACACAACTGATGCTAACTGTGTGCCACTGAGAGTGACTCTGTGCTTTAGCAAGAGGGGATGGGAGGGGAGGAGAGGGAAGAGAAGGGGAGAGGAGAGAAGAGGAGAGGGGAGCACCTCAAAAGCACCTGGTGGAAAAATGCTTGATTCATTGTCAGCCATTTCCCTTACCTGCCAGTGAACTGGGGCTCCTGACCGGTGGCCCAGAGGTAATTAGGCTGTTCCCTGTTCTTTGAAGCAGTTATCACTTCAAAGCTGAAAACAGTCCTGAACAAGATTAAGGTAAGGGGGGAAATAGAAACATAAAGGGCTTGGGAAAGAAAATTCTGAAATGAAATAACTAGAATTTAAAACACATGGAATGACTTTGATTAAATAACTGTTTTTCTCTGATAAAGAGACAAATACAAGCTAAAAATAAATCAATGTAAACCATGGATGAAGAAAAAGGGAAAATGGCAATAATGACAGTCCTCAGATTCTGAGGCCTCCTGAAATACTGATGTTCTTACTGTATTCCACAGAGGATCTACTGGAGCTAAACATTTCCCTTCTCGTTCTTGTGCTTGGTCTAGTTCATGTCTCTTTGAGAGAAGCTGGACGTATGTACTGGGTTTTCTGTGTCCAGGTTTTGTTAGCAGGGAGGACATGAACATGCCAAGGAAAAAGCTCCATACTCACCGTGGTGGAGGCAATGATTGGTTGGCAGGAAACATATTCTGTAGACCAGGCCACTGCTCAAAACACCATCTTAGGCCTTGAGATGCACATTCTGTGGTCACATGGTACCATGTGGAGAATTGAATCAGAAAACAGGACTCATTTTTTAAATACCCTTTTAAATTCTTAGGTAAAGAAATATGGCATTGAGTGGATATATCACATCCCTTATTACCCGCAAGTCTTCGGAAAGATCAAGAGATATAATGGACTGCTAAAGCCTATGTTAAGAGTATTGGGTAATGGGACATGGAAAGATTGGGAGGCAAATTTGGCTGAAGCCACCTGGCTGGTCAACACTAGGGGGTCTGACAACTGCCCTGGTCCTACCCAAGCAAAACCCCTTCATACTGTGGAAGGAGGTAATGTTTCCGTACTCCACATGGGTGTAGCGTCCACGTGGGGAAGTGGTTGAGGGAGTAGGTGTCAGTTTCTCCTCCCATGGGAAAACGCAAACCCATTTGTGGGATTGTCTTTGCTCAGGGATCAGGGTGTACCTGGTGGATAATGGGGAAGGATGGGCTGTCCTAGTGTGTGCCCCAGGGATATTTAATCTTAGGAGAAAAGTAATCTATAGTGTAAGTTGTATGTTGCAGGAAGTAAAATAGCAGGACAATGAGGAACGAATTTCACGAGGTGCAAGGAGAGCGCCACAATTACCCAGGCCGGGCTGGTATTGGCGCCCAACAATTGATTGTACCCATCCTGATGGAATGGAGCCCAAGATCTGAAGGGATGGAAGAAGGCCATGAAAATGGAAAAATAATATCTATCTGTGAAAGGATAGGGTATAGTCACAAGATATACAAATTATGTGGGATCTAAGTATGATGCCAATGGTGTGGAAGAGGGGTTGGAGGTTGTATTGGGTCTGGCTGAGATGGAGTTCATTCCCCATAGCAGCCCTCACAGTGCTGTGCTTTGCATTAGTAGCCAAAAAGGTGTTGATAACACACCAATGTTTTGTGGCAGCATCCTCCGTCTCCAGTTTAGGGCAAAATCCTGGGAGGGAACACAAGTAGGTCAGCTGACCCAAACTAATGAAAGGGATATTTCATACCATATGACATCAGCTCAGATATAAAATCTAAGGAAAGAAGGAAGAAGGTGAGGCATTTGTTGTTTACAATGTTTGCCTGCTGAGCAATCATTATATGTTTCTGAAGCCCTGCTTCCCAGGAAGTGGCTGGATGTCACTGCTGATGGAAAGAAGCGAATAAATCTTGCTGTTTTCCTCTTCACTTTTGTGTGCACAAGCTTCCACTTTTGCTTTAGTAAACTGCCTTATCTCAATCTACAAGTCATTTTCCATTCTATTCTCTCTCCCCAGTCCCATTGGGAAGGGGAGTGATAGAGCAACTTGGTGGGCATCTGGTGTCCAGCCAAGGTAAACCCACTACAATATACAAGTGAATTTTTCCTTGCAGCATGGAGCTGGGATGGAGTAGGGTACTCTTAGAGCACAGGATAGTAAAAAAACCAGCACTATTGGTAGTACTTGTTCCATAGGCAACACTCAGTATCACCTAAGACAGCCTGTAGAGAGACATATTTTAAAGCCAAGAAAGACTATGATGGTTGCCCCTAAACTGTAACACCTAGTCCTTTTCAGCAGCCCCATCTGATCTTTCAACCTCATAGTAAAATTTGTACTTGCTTAGTCATTCTGTGTAAAAAATGGGTTTAACTTAACCTTTTTAGACTATATATTGATGTAGTTTACTGTGTGGTATCTTCGTAAGATAAACTAACATATGGCTTGTCTTTCCCTTGGTCCTGGTAACACATAGGTCACACACATTTCATGTATCTTTCATTCTAAGATACATTTAGAAATGGCTAAGATAAAAATTAACAGCAGGGTATTTTGTTATAGTTTTTAACTTTTAACTTGTCGATTATTTTTCAAAAGGTGGAAGGTACTTCACTCTTTTAACAATGCCCATAAACATTTTATTGATTTAATGGTATTCCATGCCATTGAAAAAAATGACTCTCAATTATCATTAGATAACGAGCAAAACAGTATGCAAACAGCAACCCACTGGCTACAGAAAATGAAGTGTTTTCCTTAGCCCACTATGTGTTATTCATTAGGTCTCACACAACGAAAAATTATATTATTGATTTAATAACATGATTGATTTGAAATCCAGGGAACAAAACAAGTTTCTGGAGTGCTGTGTATTCTCAACCTTTTCATTCTGTGGATAGCTGCAGAAAAGCTTCTTCACACTGGCCTTCTCTCATCCAGTAAAACATTAATTTTGAATTCAATCTATATCTAGTTTGTTTGTGTTTTTTTTTCACCTACTACTTGCACACTGTATAATAGATATTTTCCTACACTTTAGGACAATTTAAGTGAGTTACAAAACCATAACTGAAGAAACCATTTAAAAATTTTGGTCTTCTTTTCATTAGCCCTCTGTTATGCTAGTCTGTCAGGTAAATTGTAGAAATGAATATCCCAGAAAAATAGATAGAGCTAAAAAAGACTTTTAATCTGCTATGTATAATTTTGTGAACACTTTGATGACCTAACATAGCTATCTTTAAAGAAGTTATATTTAAAGTACCAACAATCTAGTTAGTCACCCTTCAGAGTATACATGTAGAGTTTTAGTGCAGGTGTAAGTTGCCTGCTTTAAGACATATTTGAAGCATTTCCATGGACACAAGAATACGTAGGAGAATCAAAATTAATTATTTACATTGCTTAAGTTTACAAATTATTATACCTCAGTCTGTTAATGTTTAGTTCATTATTTCATTACTATTCTTTTACCCTAAGAAGATCCATACACAGCCAGTTTCAAAAGGATACTCAGTTTTGACATTGGAATCTGTATCAAACATCTAGAATATTATGAACACGAAAAAGTATTCTCTAATGGACATCAGAGTAAATTATGCCTTCAGTTGGAGTTAGAGAGCCTCAAGGTCAAAGGAGAAGAGCCTTCAATGCCTTATCAGTTCAGGCCTTCAGATGCACCTCAGAGACATTGCTTTCATTCTTGGACAGCTAAACAAGGCTGATATCTATATTGCCATTAATAACCGAACTAACCACCTTTAAGCTATTTTGCAGATGGTTTTAATGCAGTGTAGATGTATGCGAACATATGACCAGTATTAGGAAGCAGAAACTTGTTGTCTAGTTTGCTGAGCAGACACAGCCTGCCTCAGCTGTAACAGCCTACCTGTCACCAGCTGTGGCGTGCAGAATGGCTTAGACACAAACACACACAAAACAGCTGCTCCTGACTGCTCTTCTGCCACAGGTGCCCTTTCTGACTGAAACTATTGGAAACTGACAGTGCCTGTGTGACCAGGTTCATCCTTTTTTAAATTCTATATTGACCCAGCTACACCCTGCAGATCCTTTTGTACCTTCCTGTGGGACAAAATGTTAGGTTCAATGCACATAAAGATCTATACATATCTACAAAGTGTTTTGCCTCTTGTATGTTTGGGTAAAAATTAAGAACAAAACAACCAATTAAGAAAAAAACAACAAAAGGTACAAGCATAAACAAGATTTTCTTGGGAATATGAAGCTTCATCACAGAGACATCAGAAAAAACTGATCTACCATTCCTATTCATGGAATTTCAGCTAAGATTACTGTTGAAAACATAAGAGGACAGTGATAGCCATGAGTATTGATAGACAATTCTTGTTATACTTCAATATAGCATCAGTGTTTTGTCACACATTTTTGCAATTTTCTTAGCACTTTTGTGCTTCTGAGTGCAGTTAAAGTTAATAGTGATCCATTAAGGCTCTGAATAGTCACATCTTGGACTAACTGAGAAGTCTCAGCCAGGCTGCTGTTCTATAAAGCACTCTTATTCTTTCCCCAGTTTCAAAAAAAGGCACCTCTTAGCAATGAATTTTTAACTTTGAATTTACTCAGTTTGGAGTTTGCTAGATCCCAAATGGCATATAATTAATTTTGTTTTTACAAAACTATTCAGTAAACATAGTCTTCTAAAACATTATATCCATCCTTTACAAACAAAAATCTGCACCATAGCAACCACCTGGGTGTTTTTCCTTTTTTTTTTTTTTAGAAATCATTGAATCACAGAATGACAGAATATGTTGAGTTGGAAGGGACCCATCAGGATCACAGAGTCCAACCCCTGGCCTTGCACAGGACACCCCAAGAGTCACACCACATGCCCAAGAGTATCATCCAAATGGTTCTTGAGCTCTGGCAGGCTTGGTGTTGTCACCACTTTCCTGGGTTTCAGTACTCAACCACCCTCTGGGCGAAAAACTTTTTCCTAGTATCTAATGTAAACCTCACTAAACAGCCTCATGCTGTATCCTTGAGGAGACTAGGGAGACAGAATTCACAAGAGGCAGACCAATCAAACCCGAATACAGAAGGTTGCATACTTTAACCCTCACACACTTCACAGAAACATATCTAGATCTGGATCCAAATTCTCCAGCTTAATCTCTTTTTTCTCTTACTGGACTTCAAAAGCCTCTTTTTAACTTTAAAAAATTCTGCTGTGATAACAGTGCTCCACCTAGTGGAAATAAAACTGTTCAAACTATTGTAAGACTGCAGCTTTAGCTCGGAGAACTCTTCTCTCAATGCCTAAGTAGTCAATTTTTCCAGTGATACAAAACTTGGGATGCCCTTTGATTGCCTCAAAGAAGTGCTAATGTGACTATTACAGTACAGTGCCAATTTAAAAACAAAAAATACTGCCATTTTAAAATATAATAACGAACAAAAGGAAAAATCTCTTGAGGATTATGGATCTATTACTAATTTGCTTGTGATGACTCTTAATGGTTAAAACAGCTAAGAGATAACCGTATGGTTAAAACAGCTTTTTAAAAAACAAAATGGTTCTTATTCATTGATTTTTAAAGAAAAAATATAAGATATTTTGGATCATGTAATCTACAACTATTATGTTGCTGGTCAGCAAATTTCACATTGTCTCATAATTTTTCTTTTACTAAAGCATTTTAAGTTTGGGGTAGTTTCTGGAGACTTTATCAGGGGATTGACATCTCGTTGTTCTTTATGTTTGGAACAAACTTAATAGAGAATTTACCTTCCCTTCAAAATTTATAAAGTGGTGGGTTTTTTCTCATCCCAGAGGGCAGTCACAACTTGAACAGCAACATGGGTGTTTTTAATTCCAGACAGAATTTCATATAAAGAGGTGTATGGAACTGCCAGTAACCTTTAGTAGACTCTGAGGGCAATGTGTGAGACGTGGTTGTGAAAAATCAATCATTGCACTATCCATTGGAAAAATTTAGAGTACATAGTGGCTTTCTATCCGCGAGAATTGCACATACTCTAAATCAGGGTCAGACTTACAAATATTTAGTTAAATTAAAAAGAACAACCATGATACCCCTACCTTTCTCATTTCATTGCTGTAGTGTCTTGGAATTTTAATACCCCAAGTAGCCAATATGAGGAGCACACTGAATAGATTACACAGTTTTATACAGTGCAGAAAGATTTTTAGTGATAGAGAAAAGTAAGACAGACAGCTCCCTTTGAATTCAGTGAGAATTTATGGTGCTTTCCTCCTCATCAAATCTTCATTTCAGGTTCCTATACTCTTACTAATATACAAGGAAATGCTAAAACCAAACCGAAAATTAAACTAAGCATTTGTAGATCACTATATATGTGTATGTATGCATGTACACATACGTCAGCATACTCCATGATGCAAATTCCAAACAGATTCGTGTCTGGGATTTGTTCTTATGCAGTGATTTGTTTCCAAACAATGCGTAAACAATTGAGATAAAGAACAAGTGAGATAAAGAAACAGAAATCTTCAGGGTTATTCAAAACCTCTGTAGGATAACATGTTTAATTTTAATTCATTCAGGATCTGTTTTCTCTTCTTTCCCTCTCATGTTCCAGTGTCCATCCTCCGTCCTCCAATATCTTCTTCTTCAAGACCTTAAATCATCAGAATTCACTGGCTGAGTAGAGGCAATATTTACAGAAAATATATGTATGGTGTTTTAGAAGCAGCAATTTAATTGTAAATATTAGTATTTCTACTCTAAGTTCAAATTACATCTACCTCCTTCCATCAAGATAACTGTATTCAATACCAGTCATTTAACTTAACTTGAAGTTGACAAAAACCTGCTGAGGGACTACATGGCAAAGAAGTAAGATTTGACTCTTCATACAGAAATATGCAGGGAAAATCACAATGAAGAAAGGTAGGGTATGAATTCAAAAAGCACTACTTTCTTTGCCCTAAGTAAGCATATGAATATATGCTTAGTATGCAGGAGGGGTGAAGTAGCCTAGAGCTTTCTGAAATGTCCGCATTGAGAGACACCACTGTTATTACATAGCATGTCAACTATGTGGTTAAGAGTTACTTTTCTCAGAGGCTACTGTTGTCAATTTCTTCTTGTTCCAAAGAGGAATTTTGCTAAAAAAAGCTAGCGAATGTGGTATTATTCCAACCCACAAGGTAGAGAGCAAAATTCAAAAAAACCATATTAATTTAATTTGGTGTGATAAATACATTTCAGTAAGATTCAAAAATTAGGGCAAAAATTACACAAGACACTTTTAGCAACCTGTCCTATTAGAAATATGGCAAATATAAACTTGCTAATTTCCTTCATAGTTTAATTTAAATAGTCCTCTCTCACAGAGTCTTGAGATTTAAAGGTCATATGCTTATCCTTCAGAAAAAGATGAACAACATAGATGAAGGTGTATGATTTTGCATTGTCAAAAACTAGCTGTAGATAAATAATGAAATACCTGTCTACTGATTTCCTCTATACTGACCACTCTGTATAGGACTATTGGACTCTGTAAAGAACTTTTTACCACCCTTTATCTTCTCAGAAAAATGTCTCTTTTTCATTTTGAGGCAAGGAATGTAAATTATTAAATAGGCTATTTGACACAGTAACATTTGCAATTTTAATCCGTTCTCTCAGTAAATGAAAGCTAATTCCTAAGATAATTTCTTAGTATCCTTAAGTATATACATTGACTCCTGCAAAGTAGTAGTTATTCTCTTCATCAAAGACTTTTAAAAACTTGACACTTCATTTTTTTTGAGTTTTAGTTGGTCCTTTTTTCTTTATTATTTTGATCCCACTTTTGCCTGTAGCATAACTGAACATAATTTTCAAAAGTATTTAGATAAGAATTGAGTAAAGAAAGAAAAAACAATAGAGTGTGTGTTCCTAAATTATCTATGTGTCTCTGAATGTCTTCCCCTATCATGATATCACAACCACTGATGAGAACAGTAGAAACACCTAATGTAAGATCTCAGAATTACCCATATATTTTATTGTTAATAGTTTGAGTTAACAGGTTAACAGTTATGTTCAAGACAATAAAGCAAGAACCCAGGATGGAGACTAATATTACGATTTGTCTCCTTAAAGTAAAGTTTTCACTAAAGGCAATGCTTCACCTTGTTTTACCCATTTTCTATGCTCCCTGTGGCCAGGTAATGATTGAGAGCTAGTCAGCCTGCCACATTATTATGTCACAGAGAACAGGAGAAAAGCAAAGTCATTGCTGCTGGGAATTTCTATGCTGAATGTCTCTTAACTCTAAGCATACTGGCTGTCACTTGTCTCATGGTGACTCCAAGGAATCAGAGGGAAATGCTGGTTTTGCTCTTTCCAGTAGTCATTATGGTGCAGCCCAAATGCATGGATTCCTTCTAGGTTACCACGGGGGTTTTCCTCTAGTAATGTTGCTAGAAGTCCTCTCAGGGATTGCCCCTTTCACAGATATCCCACTTTGGCCACAGTTTCCTGTACCCAGGAGGAATGGATTTCCCACATATGCACCTCAGATTCCAGTGTCTATAGGCAGCAACTGCATCAGCAAGGGGTGGAGAGTGGAGTGGGGCACAAGAAAAAATTGCAGATGCTCTTTATCACAGGAAAACTGTGAACCTCACTTGTGCAAGCTTCTTTCTGGCCTCCCTCTGTACCAGACCAGAAATAGCGGTAGCAAACCTAGGGTCCCCATTTCACATGGCACTACTCTATGCATTACATGAATGTTACATCAAACAAATCTTCAGTCCCTGTCATACCAGTTAATATGATGGCCATTGGAATTAGCGTCTCCGCAGGCTTTCCTCTTTCAACCTCTTAAAACCAATATATTCATCCCAAACTCTATTTTATACATATAGTTTCTAGACAAAACTTATCCCTCTGGATGAAGCAGAGGAAACAGAAAGATATAGGATTTTGTTTCCTCTTAGTTTCTCTGCATTCAGTAGTAGGGCAGGTAATTATAACAGGAAACACTGAGAGGCAGAACCGAAGACACCAGGTGTCCCTTACTTCCCCAGAGCTTTCTTGGCAGCAGACATTATTCCTGATACATGTGAAAATAGCTTTTTCTACAGTTTAGAGAGCTATAAAACCTTCATTTTGCTTGTATTGACTAAAAATGAATATCTGGAAAAAATAAGATGACAAAAATCTTGCTTTCAAAATTCCTTGAAAGCTAATGTATGAAAGGCATTATTCCTATGACCTGTTTATAAAGTTTGAAAAGACTACAGAGAAAAATGAACAATGGTGAGCACAACCCACAAGCAGAGAGCACTGCAGATGAAGAAAGCTGAAGGAAAGGGCATGCCAAGTACTTTTACCTCCATGTCACACATGACAGTCTTGAAGAGTAACTACTTGGACACTCTGACTGTTTCAAAATCACTTGCCCTAAACAGTCAGTGCATCTCTTGAGGGAAGTAAATGCCATCTTGTCCCTGATTAATTTTATGGATTGGGAGGAACTAACTGATTATATAGGTACCATATTGATCTGTCTGCTGACATGGGTAATGATTTTAATTGTGTCAGTTTATGCTAACTACTTTTGACTAATTGGGCATCAGTTCAGTAGGATCTGTGAAGTGCTTCATTTACTATTGTATTTCAACTAAATATTTTAACTTTCCCCTTCTCTAAATTTTAGTGGATAAAAGTAAGCCCCTTAGAAAACAGGAAAGTTCAATAAACTAAGCAATTCAAGAAGAGTGATTAACTGGAATGGGCATGTAGACATCACAATGATTTGTAAACTAAAATGGAGATAAAACAATAGTTTTAATTAAAACAAGAAAAAACTGGAAATAAACACAAAAGCACTATGCATATTGTGAAAAACCATAATGGCACAAAGAGTTTGGAGAAATCAGCAATGATAAACAGTTTCTCTCTCTGGACTTCCATCTTGCCACATTTTCCTCCTCAGCTTCTTCATCCCCCTCCGTTACAAGAATGGAGAGATAGAGAAGGAACTGGTTATTCTAGCCAAGGAGTATGCACTATCTTTCCTGCTTCTACAATTTACTATGGATTAAAAGATTGTTACTTGTGTCTGCACAGTGTTCTATGCCAGATCATAAGTCTGCTCTAAGAATAAGGCCCAAATTTATGTACACTTGCTTCAGTTCAGCCACATCCTGAAGAAATGTTATAAAGCTCAATGTTTTTCCCAAAGTGCGGGTTTTATTCTCAAAGCTCTTCCTGATCTTTGCCAAAGCCTCTTCCCAGCTGCCATGACAGTTCCTAGAATTCAGTTCTGTTTTCTGTAGGCCCATCCAGATGCTGTCCAGCTCTCAACTCTCAACCACTTAGGCAGAATTGATATCTTCTCACCTGTGTTTTGGCATATGAAGTCCATGTTACCTTATTTCATTTCTTGAAGACAGCAGTGTCTTTTATCTGCCTTAATAGTGTTAGATAACATTCTTCATAATTAACTTGTATTTCAGGTAGAAAACTTCTCAAGCTTTAGACCATATTCCTATTCAAACAAGACACAGGGATTCACTACGAATTCATTAGGCAGGTCATGTGTCTAGATTTTTCTATTGAAGTAACTGAAAGTTGAATGATACTTAATATTTATACAGTTTATACAGATTATTTTATTTTTATAAATACAGTTTAGATAAGCTTTGCAAGATTTAATACATATGGTACATGTATTATACATGCAGTTAGATTACTAAGCAGAATTTTTGGCAAAACTGTTGACCAAATGTAGTATGATATGAATTTTTACAGTATCAGAAGATCCTTTATAACTCTGGGCATAGTTAGTGTTACTAACTTGGTCTAGATGCTCTGAGATTGTAATTATTATGATACATTACTTATTTTCTTGTTACTGTTATTAACTTTGAATAGATAACTTTTCAACTGTTTACTCCATTTTATTAGGCCATTATATTTTTTATTACTTTACTACTATTTGTTATTATCACCATGGTGCAAATGACTTGCATTGCAAATGTTTTCATTATCAGGGAAAATGGCAAGGAAATAGAGAGCTCTTTGGTGACCATTTTTAAAAGAAAATCGTAAACTGCCTTTGTTAACTCAAAAGACTCTAAGTATATGCTGAACCAAAGAATACCCAAAGCAAACGACAAAGTTTCACCAACCTTGCCAGAATAATCCAGCAACCTGTGGATATTTTGCATGCAATGTCAAAGAGAGAATTAATAGTAATCTGACCCCATCCCTTGAAATGGTAGTCTAATAAGAGAAAGTAATCACCCATCAAACTTTTATGCATTATATATCTTTACTATATCCATTTTTGTTCTTCTGTGTATCTTTACTGCATGTGTGCCAAGTGAGGAAACAAATTAAGTACTATGTAAAAACTTCTATTTTTATGAAACATGTCTCAAGACTGATTTTTTTATTATTTTGTCAAACATATACCTATTTTTTATTTTTATTTTTAACAAACTGAAATTAATGTTGGACTAAAAATCTACCAGGTTGTAAATGCACAGAAACTTCTATACAGCCAAAGCAAAAGAGCTAATGTTCATGTTATGTGGATGAGGCTAGTCAAGCAGTTTTAGCTGTCTTTATCTGGAATGGTTTTCAAATCTTCTTTGACTAGATAACTGTTTATGTAGATTTTTACCCCACACTGAGTGAATTTCATATGAACTGCACTGTTCTATGGTTTTATTCAGCCACTGACTTGGTACCTGCTTCCTAGACATGACTCCTTTTTTATTTGGTTGGTTTTGTTTTGGTTTGGTTGGGTTTGTTTTTTTATTGATTGGCAACTCATTATAGAATATACCTTTTCTTTGACAAATCTTTTCTGATTTGGGGTGATATTTCAGGTATTTCATTCCATCTTCCTGGTCTACATGATTTATGTAACTCCCTTCCAAAACCAGATGGTGTCCAAGGACTGCTCACATTCTCCTTTCCAGGAACTATCTAGCATACCATTTTTCTTGGATCTTTTATGCTACAGGAGATTTGTTTTGCATAAAGTACTTACTTACTGCTTCCAAACTCCCATTTCAGGGGTCCTCTTATATATTATGTTTCCTGGATTCACAAGCCTACTTCTGCTGTGCATGCTACCTTTAAGCATTTCATATGTCTGTTCACATAATTAAGAAAAGATCTTGCTGTGTCTGTGCATCTAAGCAGAAAAGCAGCAAAAATTTACAGGAAAAATCTCATGTAAGAGAGTAGGAGAGAACCTGATAGCCTTGTAAATTACTGGCTTGGTGGATGAGTCAACAGTAGTAGATGTTGACTGTCCTGACTGTAGTACAGCTTTTAATACTGTATTCAATAACATTCTCACTAACAAACTGGTAATATTTATGTGGAGTGAAAACTGATGGAACTGCTCGTGTCAAAGGGTTGTGATCAGTATCATGAAATCACACTGATGGTCAGTCACTAATGGCAAACCCCAGGGAATGAGAGAAAGGCTGATTTGGTTTATCGTCTTCCTTAATGATCCAGATAACAGGACCCAGTGCACCTTCAGCAAGTTCACAGGTGATATAAAACTGGAAAGAACAGTCAACAAACCAGATGAGTGCACCACCCTTCAGAGGGACCTCTGCAGGTTGGAGAAATAGGCTGACAGGAGTATCATGAATTCCAATCAGCAGAAGTTCAAAGTCCTGCATCTGGAGCATAGAATCACAGGAATCATTTCTGGTGAGCGGAGGGGTGGTGTCTCCCAACCAGAAATCACCTTTGCAGAGGAGAACCTGGGGTCCTGCTGGACTCTGAGTTGAACATGAGCAAGGAATATACCCTTGCAGGAAAGAAGGACAATAACATCGTGACTACACTAGGAAGAACATTGCCAGCAGGTCAAGGGGGGGGGGGGGGGTGATCCTTCCCCACGGCTCAGCACTGCTGACACACACTTGGAGCACTATTTCCAGTTCTGGGCTCCCCAGTACAAGACAAATGGACATACTGGAGCAGGTCCAGTGCAAGACTGAAAAAATCATTAAGGGGCATCTGACATATGAGGAGACAGTGAGAGTGTTGTTTAGTATGGAGAAGAGAAGGCTCAAGAGGATCTTAGCAATGTGTATAAATGTTTGAGAGGGAGACTAGAGAAGACAGTGTCACACTTCTCAGGAGTGCCCAGTGACAGGACAAAAAGGAGTGGGTACAAAATGAAATACAAGAAATTCCATTTAAACGTAGGAAGAAGCTCTTTTATTTTTACTGTGATGGTGGTTGAACACTGAAACAAGATACATAAAGGTGCTGTGGAGTGTCCGTCCTTGGAGATATTCAAAACCCAACTGACAGTGCTGGTCAACTTGCTGTAGTTGAATCACTGTTAAGCTGGGGTGATTGAACTAGATAATCTCCACAACTCCCATTCAATCTTATTCTTTCTATTACATTACAGAAAGTAAATTTGAATTCATAAGTGAGAATATTTGCTTAACATTTATGTCCCCTAGTAGAGAACAGATTCAGTGTCCCATGTCCCGACAAGTGTGCGAATTGCACCTGTATTTGTAGACACTGAAGTGATCAGATGTTGGCCTCTGACTTATTTTAGAGATTAAATATCATAAGATTCAGATTATTACATAAACTGAAAGGCTTCTAGGATCCATAAGCCTTTTAAGCTATCCAATAAACATATTCCATTTTGAGTCGTGACTATGCTTCCTAACATGTATCTGGCTAAAATACAATAATATGAAAGGCATACTGTTGAATTTTAGCATATCAAGAAATCTGTCACTCACTCTGTATTTTATTCTGATGCTTAGAATTCCTCCTGATTACTATTTATTTTGATATCTAAGAGAAGTCGTCAATTTTCTGTCTCCTGCTATTAGTCCTTTTTACATTTTTTTTTGTGACTTTACAACAGACTTTCATGAACAAAACCACATATGAAAAAAAGAAGAAAATAAATATAAACCTACATAATTTATCTTTTTTTACACATCAGCACTGAAGCACACACTGAATTAAGTCATGGAGCTGTCTAATTTCAATAGAGTTTTAGTATTTTAAGTCCCTAGCAATTTTTTTCCCCCTTTATCAATTCCTTAAATCTTAGATTGTTTGACATGTACAAATGCTTAGGGATTTAGAACCCACAAGAACATCCTGTTAGCTCCTATGCACAGAATCCATGTTTGAAACATACTTTAAAATGTTTTGTCAAATAATTTCTACTTATGTAACTCAAAAACAGCTGGGAAAACTATCTTCATGTCTTTCATACTATTGCTTCTCTGGAACAATCTAAGTATTTAAAACTGTATTTGAAATTCCTTGAATAGTAGAAGGAAACAGAACAGACTTCATAGTATATAAAGCAACCTAAAGTGTTCCTTATTTGTCTAAATCTAAGTTAGAGCTAATGGCGTCACACAATGAAGTAAGCTTCTCTTTTCTGTTTGAGCATCTGTTTTGCATTCCACAACTTAAAGGGTTCTTTCTTAAGTTACTCAAACACAACTTTCATTGCACAAATTCTACTGATGTTCTATATTTTTAAAAACGACATCCACAAAAATTTTTTCTGCCCCCCCTTTTTTTTTTTTTAAAGCCAAACTCTGCAGTGCAGTATAGTCAGTTGAATACTGAACACCTAAAAAGGGCATTTTGTATACAGTCTGGGGTCTCAAAACTGATAAAGAGGACAAACATATCAGTAAATGGAGAGTGGGAGAAAGGGGTGGGGAGACAGAACATTCTAGTATGCATGTTTTACTGTTGCCAGAGGTTTTTTTAGTTCTTTCTGAAATTTTGATATTTAATATCCTAAGAGAATACATAGAATTTTTATGTGGTAGAGTGTTTAGTTCACACATTTTGTAAAATAGGGAACTCTGTTGTGGATTTTCAATTTACAAGGAATGTAATTATCCCAAAATGAATCTTAATGAAAATTTTATACTCTACTACGACCTCTGCATCCATCTATCTTGAACGTATGTTATTCACTTACTATGGATCTTTTTCAAATATGTACCACTTATTTAATTAGCCTAATATATCATATGTAAAATAAAGTAGTCAGTATTATAAGGCCATTATCCACAGAAATAAAACACACAACAGTATCCTCTGTTATTTTCAGGCAGATAATTTTATTTTGAATATTTTCAAGCCTAATAGTTCAGTAAAGATTACTTTTTAAGTTTTGACTGGGATTCATTTCTAAAATTTTTTACATCTCAGAAGTACATTAAAGTACTTTCAAATTATTAAAACTTATTCACTGTCTCATTAAAGTTAAAATGTTTTTAATAGCCATAAAATTGTTTCTCAGAATAGGAATATAGTATTTAACTAACTTTTTCTGTCGTCTTCACCAAGGTTTATGATTGCCCTGTGTCATTCATGCAGGAACTTATATTCATCTGTATAAATTATAGATATTACATGTGTATATATATGTATATATATGGTGGGTGTGGGATTTTAAAGCTTAAATGAATGGACTTTTATAACATCACTGTAAGGCAGCAATTGGAATGACTCATTATGTATATAAATTTAGAAAAAATGCAGAGGTGAAAGGAATTTTTGAAGGTTATGAAATATTATGTGGAAACAGGCAAAGTTTGGACTTGAATTTGCTTTATCTTCACATAGAAGCGAAAGCATAGAACCATGATTTATTTGTGTTAGTGCGCAGGGTTTCCAGCCACAAATGAAGACCTTACTGTGTTAGGTATCAATCAAACACAGAGCTTCTCCTCACCGAACACATGCAATTTAATAGGATAGGATAGGATAGGATAGGATAGGATAGGATAGAATAGAATAGAATAGAATAGAATAGAATAGAATAGAATAGAAT